>NC_138056.1:55675695-56242059 GCF_964194185.1 Rhinolophus hipposideros
TAATTCACATTTGATAAAAATCCACTGTGAAGCAAGGAGTTTTTCTTGCTGGACATTCTATTTTCTAGTTCTGCTCTCTGGCTCAATCTTTAATGAATCCAATATGTGCCACCAGTCCCCAGCTTCTCCAGCTCCTATGCGTCTCTGGAGCCGGAAGGTAGATGGTAAGAAATTCCAAGGCATGGTCAGGAAAGCAGTCTCGAAATCATACACAATGAATAAGGGTATCATTAGTGACTCAAGGTGTAAAGAACCGGTGGAGTGAAAAATTGTTTTTATGCAAAACAGTGTCTGGATATTTGGACAATATTGAAAAGATGAAGCAGGAATAGCTAGTACAAACTTACTTAGCAAGAACTTCGATCCTGGTTTTCCTGAGATTTCGTTTGTACGCTGATCATTTTCCTTCAAATTCAACTTCCATACTTCTGCTCTGTTTTCTATCACTAGGGTTGCCTCTATGCAAATCACATTTCCTAGGCTCCCAGCTAGCTTCAGCCAATGGGAGACACTGACAGGAGATGGGAGGGTGGGAGGAAGGGAGAAGCCAGGGTTTTTCTCCCTTCTCTCTCCTGTGGCATTTCGGGAGTGCCGGTTTTCCCCCCATGATTTTTATAGATGTTATTTAATCTTCAGCTCTCTCCATGAGCAGGGACTTGAAGGTTTCTCAGATCTTGCTCTGGCTTCCTTTGATCAGAACAGAGAAGAAGAGTTTTCTGACTTCATCCAAACATGTTAAGGGCTTGCTGGAGAATTTCTTATTTGGCCCCAGTAAGTTTGATGTTGTTAAGGGAGGCAGACACAGACAAGAGTAAGTTAACGCTGCCATTCTGGCAACTACCAGATAAACGCACTCAATAGGTAGCACCGGTGCAAGATGTTTTGACTACAATGATCATAGTAGGCTGAATAATGGCTCCCCCCAAATATCTATGTACTAATCCATAGAACCTGTGAATGTTACCTTATATGGTAAAAAGGACTTTGAAGATGATATTGTGATAAGGGTCTGGAGATGGGGAGATTATCCTGGATTATCTGGTGAACCTTAAATGTAATCACAAGGATCCACATAAGAGGTTGGCAAGAAGGTCCAAGGAACAAATAGGAGATGAGACAATGAAAGCTAGAGGTTGGAGGGATGTGAGGAAGAGATCACAAATCACGTGGCCTTTGCAAGCTACACGGCAAGGACATGGATTTCCCATAGAGTCTCCAGTAGCATCCAGCCCTGCTGAAACTTTGGCTTTGCCCAGTGAAACACTTCAGACTTCTGACCTCCAGAACTGCAACAGAATACATTTGTGTTGTTTTAAGCCACTATTTGTGGTAATTTGTTATAGCAGCAATAGGAAACTAATACAATGCTTCGAATATGAACAGATTCCTCTTGCTTTAGAAATTCCTTATCTTCTGGGCTATCAGTAAAATCCACACACGAATTCTAGCCTGCTATAAAATAATCCTTAAGAGAAGTATATAAAATCTCCTTGCCTCAGATATCACAGTAGATGTGGTTTTTGTGCCTCTCAGATCTCCCTAAGTTTAGGGAGACTGAAGCTGCCCCTAGACGAAGAAAGTGGCATCACCCTAAGTCACTCCTTCCCGGAGACAGCTTGCATAGCGACAGGCCAATGAAGGGGTGAAAAGGCCCAGACCCTTCATCCTAACTCAGGACAAATCTAAAGGGCCATTCCTTTAGAGGACTTTGTTGAAATTGCATCAGCATTCAAATTTTCTATTGAGTTCTTAATCTCCAGAAATTCCATTTGGTTCTTTTTTAAAATTTCAATCTCTTTCATAAAATGCTCATGTTGTTCTTTGATTGCGTTTCTGAGTTCATTAAATTGCCTTTCTGTGTTTTCTTGCGTCTCGTTGAGTTTTTTCAGAACTGCAATCTTGAATTCTCTGTCATTTAAGTCACATATTTCCATATCTTTAAGTTCCTTTTCTGGAGCTTTTCACTTTCTTTCTGAGCTGTCTTGTTGCCTTGGTTATTCAAGGCAATTACTGATTCATTATTTCTCTTCCTAGACATCTACAGGAGTGGCTTCTGCAACAGGTTGATAGGAAGAGGTCTTTCTTTTATTTTCCAATACTTGTTGGTAGAATGTTTTATTTTCTCTCCCACTGCAGCCTTTTTTTTTCCTCTCTCACACAGTAGTGCTATGTTTTCTCTGCACTGTTCCAGCTTCTCACACAATGGGGGGATTCCCTGGGAGATGGGCTTCTCCTCTGTTAACAATTCTCCTCGGTCATAGGGTGCCACGTCCCTGTGGGGATGCAGAGAGCTTTTGAAGTTCCAAAGTTCGTTCTGCACCAGATTCAGAGCCCGTATGTTTCAGCAGTTCTGTTTACTCTTGCAGGGATCCGCCCAGATAGGTGAGGCCAGGGGCGGGGTGAGTTGTGAGAGGTGGCCCAGAGCAATGGCGGCACCCACAATCACAGCTGGTCCTGCTTCCACAGCTCCCTCCCCTCCCCTTTGCCGGAACTAGTTGGGCTGTGAATCTGTGTCTGCGGTCCACAGTTCTCAGAACAGCAAATATTCTGTTCTTTTGATCTGACACTGTTACTGTTCCGCTTCTAGCACTGGGCAGGTGGGGGCGGGGCGAGCTCTGGGAGGGTAGGGAGGGGGCGGCTAGTCTCCGTGCCTAAAGCTTCCATTCTCCGCTCGGCAGTGAGGGCTTAAACCACCGTTTTCAGCCCTCTTCCCTCAGTCTTTTCTCCGAGGTCTCTGCCATGAGCGTTGGGTTCAGCCATGTTATATGCTGCCCCCTTAGCCCTGTGGGACATAAGTGGAGCCCTAGCAGTCCGAGTTCTTCCCTCTCCCACAGCTGTGGTAGTTCCGGGATGCAGCGAGCTTGGAGCACTGAGCTAGGTCTGCGTCCTGTGCCTGCGAGGCTCTGTCTCGACTGTCTGCTGTGCAGAGTCCTTTGTGGAGTTATTGTTGTTCGATTAGTTGTAAATTCCAGGGGAGCTTTACAGAGGCTCACCTCACGCCGCCATTTTGATGACCCAAATTTTCCTTCTGTCCAATCCTACTGCCTTCTGCATTTTGATTCTGAAATAGCCCTGATAAATTTCCCATCTGTCAATCTTCACCTGAATCTTCTTTTTCAGACACCCAATTGGGAAAATTGATTTGGCTATATTTCGTCAATATCACTACTTATTAGGTTAATTTCTCTTTATATCTGCTGATAATTATCCACCCACTCTCCTATGATACATCAAACTAAAAAATAACTTGTAAGAGTGTAAGATCCTCTCAAAAGAGAATATGACCATTCACAAAACTCTCCTTCAACTGAGGTCTTAGTATAGTGTGAGTCAGGGAGTGAGGAGGAAAGAAAGCATGAGGAAAGGGGTAGAGATTGGAGTGTCATAAGCTGACAGTTATTAAAGAGTTATGTAAGGATGAGGAATGTGTTGTCATTTGCTGTGCCTTCAATTCTTATGATGGCCCTCTGAGATACGTGCCATCATCTCAGCTTTTCTAGTAAGGAATCTGAGGCTCAAATCAGTTAGCTGATACAGCTAGAGAATAGTTGAGCCAAGAATTGAATCCAGGATTGTTTGAATAGTGTCCATGTCTTTTTATGCTATCAGGAGTAAGGTTTTTTCTGGCAGAATTAAAGGAGATAGTATAAGGGGTGTTTCTCTAGTAATTGCTGGCAACCACTAAGGGATGTCTGGCAGGGTAAGGGTGTGCTGCCGAATACACAGGGGGAACCATTCCTCTAATTCCATGAAAATCGTGTAGGCTTTGATCTTCTCCCTCTAGCATGCTCTAGCTTTCCTGGGCTTTCTGTGTGCTGGATTCTGAGAAGAGCTTTCCCTCCTCAGTGCTTTTGTTTATGTACAGTTCCTCTACCTGGAATGCTTTTCTTCTCCCAGGTCTGCCTTTCCTTCCAGGTCCAGCATAAATGTTATCTCCTTTGAGCCGTCTTTGATCACCTGAAACAGAAGCCATCTCTCCTCTTGCCTCCAAATGTCTATAGGATGTAGTATCTCTATTATTTCTATAAGAGTTATCACAGCAGCCCCCAGCACTGTAGTTACTTAAGTAAGAATCATATTGTCCACACTGAACTGACATCTGAAGGAGAACTAGCTTAGACATATTTGAACCCCCAAGAGTTAGCATAAAATTATTTGTTGCAATATGTATTTATTGCTTAAAGTACTCTAGAAACACTTACTTCTTCAACTTCTGTTTCTTGTAATAGGTATATAGTCTGTCTGCTACATGCATCTTTTATCCTTATCAGCATGGCACATGCCTTCTTTCTTTATCTCTCTCATTGCGTTAATTGATTTCAAGTTTTGTTTTTCAAAATGTGACAAAAATCCACAAGAAAGTTGATATTTTAACTATTTTATGCATTTAATAACATTTTGAGCTGCTTTGTACATAAATTACATTATTTTTATTTTAAACCTTTGTTATATGGTAATAAATTTACCACTATATTGAATTTTAGTGAAAAATACTCAAAACATACTAAGAGGCATCAATTAGATAGTGCAAGCCATAGCAAAACATATGCAAATGTCACAATAAAAGACTTATAATTCAAGGTCTACAAGTATGTCCCCTTTAATAGTAAGTCTTCTCTAAATTTGCCCCTTAAATGGAATTAATCATGCTCCTCTTCATCTTTGTGTCTCACACATACATTCACTAGTGTATTTATGACTGTTACAGTAGTTTGCATGTTTGTTTTACCTGCTTCCCCTGCTAGTGTAAAACTCCATGGAGGAAAGCATTACATCTTTCTTAACTCTGTGTACTCAGCTCTTACTACAGCACTTAGCATTCACATGCTCAATAAATAACAACTGAATTAAATAAGAACACAAAATATGAAGCAGAAAACAAATCTCAGAAGGAACCCAAGAGGTACATACTGACTGCCAGGGTGAGCAGGAGCAAATTACTTAACCTCTCTGAATTGGAAATAATGCCAACAATAATGACAAGACTATAGAGAGGATAAATCAGATGGTGCATGTGAAAAAGCTATAAAAAGTGGAGGCGAGAAAATGCCCACTCTTCTCATATTAAATTGTAAATTAGTTTGTGACTAAATTGTTATGCTTTTTATGTACGCAGGGTTTAGCTGGGCCTTCTAAACTAATTTAGGACAACAGAGTGTTTGGAATAACTCTTTCGTAGAGTTGCTCTGTTATCAATATCTGATAATGGTGGTGGTGGAGAAGAGGGTAAAAAGGAGGAGAAAAGGCTGGGGAAGGAGGAAAAGGAAAAAGAGGAGGAGGAAGAAGAGGAGGAAGAAGAAGAGGGAGGGAGGAAAAAGAAGAAAGCATCTAGCGTCTTCAACTTATTCCAATTAAACTACTAACTGGAAGGAGAATGACCCAGGAAGTCTAATTTATAATGCCGTTTGGTTCTAAATAAAGAGGATCTAACAGGGAGATATGTAAATCCTGTTTCCAAAACACACTTAAAGGATGAGATCATGTTAGGAGTCTGCTCCCCCCTCCCCCCCCTCAGAGTTACCAAGGTCATACTGGCAGTCTAAGGACATGACTTTTGGCTGGAGGAAACCCTGGTGTAATGTCATGGCATATCTTTGCACAAAGCAAAATACAAAGCACCTGAAATCTACCCATATTAGCAAATTCAGCCTGTGTTGGCCCAATCAAATCTAGTCTTTTTAGGAAACTGAATTCTTCATGGCAGAGGAGAGCAGCTGCTCCTTCGTTGAAATACAGAATTATCAGTGTTCACCCCCAAATGCTAAAAGCTTTCATAAGTGGCATTACGTTCTTTTTTGGAATCTTTGCAGTGCAATTGCACCCTAGCTTGGAGCCACAAAGCAGTGATTGCAGATGGTGTAGGAGGGTATCTATCTGGCAGCAGACTGCCCTTGTTTCACTTCTCTGCCTGCAATTGAAAAGGGGGAGAGGACCAAAATTTAAAAGCTAATTATTCACTTTGAAATCTGATTATTAAGATGAATAGTGCTCTTCTCCCAAGAAGACATATAAACGGCCAACAGATATATAAAAAGATGCTCAACTTCACTGGTTATTAGGGAAATGCAAATCAAAACCACAATGAGATATGATATCACCTGATACCTGTTAGAATGGCTATCATCAACAAGATAAATAATAACAAGTATTGGAGAGGCTGAGTAGAAAAAGGAACCCTCATACACTGTTGGTGGGAATGGCAATTGGTACAGCGTCTGTGGAAAACAGTACGGAGGTTTCTCAAAAAATTAAGACTAGAATTACCATATGATCCAGCAATCCCTTTCCTGAGTATCTACCCCCAAAATTTGAAAATATTTATCTATAAAGATATATGTGCTCCGATGTTCATTGCAGATTTATTTATGGTGGCCGAGACATGGAAACAACCAAAGTGTCCTTGGATAGATAACTGGATAAAGGGGAAGTGGTATATATATACAATATGGAATATCACTCTGCCATAAGAAAAGATGAAATACTACTATTTGCGATAACATGGATGGATCTTGAGATTATTATGCTAAGTGAAATAAGTCAGAGAGAAAAAGTCAAAAACTACATGACTTCAACTCATGTGTGGGATATAAAACTGAAAGCAACAAAGGAACAAGACAAACAAACAAAGAAAAAATACTCATAGACACAGGCAACAGTTTAGTGGTTACCAGAGGGTAAGAGGGGAGGGGGGTAGTTGAGGAGGGTAAAAGGGGGTCAAATATGTGGTTATGGAAGGAGAACTGGTTCTGAGTGCTGAACACACAATATGATATAGATGGATGATGTGTTACAGAATTGTATACTTGTAACCCATGTAATTTTACTAACCATTGTCACCCCAATACATTTAATAAAAAAGAAAGAAAAGATGAATAGTCCTCATGTGAACATTTGAAATATAGTCGTGTACTTTTTAAGTGTGTTGTCTTAATATCATTGTGGTTTGATTATAAACTAATGCCACGTGAGGGAAGCCCTGCGTGTCGTGTCATATCATGAGTGGGTTGTCACTTCTTCCCCACCTGACCTCCCTTTGATAAGAACTCATACACTGTATTTTAGTTTTCTTTCTTCAGATCCTTCTTTTTGAGTTTCCTATTGCACCAAAGTTGTGCATGACCAGCTCACATTTGTGACTTTTACATATGCTCTATTTTAATCATTGTAGAAGCGCTGTGTGAAAGATATTCTTATCCCAGCGTACATATGTATGAACTGTAGCTCAGAGAAATTATGGAATGTGCCCAAAGTCACACAGCTGGAAAGAGATAGTGGCAGAAGTGGAACCCCAAGTTAACAACTTCCCAGCAGTGTATGCTACTTTAGTTGTGGACACAAAATATCACTATGAGAAACTGCCTGAAAAACAAAGAGAAGACAGTAACTTTTCTATCATAGGCTCAATTATAACAATGATTTAACATTCATTGTATTAAATATGTGTTACGGAATCCAATGTAACAACTACAAACTGAACAAACCTGACATGGGACTGATAATGTCAGTGGGTTTGCAATGAATCTCCCTTGCCCTCAGCTTCTCCTCCAGAGATAGAAAACATAGCTCACAAATAAACCATCTTTCAATGCCAGTGACAGCCTCTCCTTTCTGCCTCCCAAGTGTCCATACCTGATTTTTGTAGTCAGCATGAAGCTTTTTTATGCATGTTTCCACTATTTTTTCTTGGTCCTATATGAAACATATTTGTCCACTAATCAAAGCAGGCTACAGCTTGGGCTACCTGAGAATTCCAAGATTTGTGACTATCACATACATGTCACATTCACTCATAAAATCTAGTAAAATTTTAGGCACTTCTTTTCATTTCCATCACATGGGGAATTTCTTTTGGGGCACATTTTCACAAAGAAATAAATATATTTTATCTGTTAATGAAAGTGACCATGTGCATCTAAGGAGTAGGAAACCACACTGAGGGGGAGGCTGAGAAATACTTTTTAATTGGTGAATATTAAATTTAGAGGGTGAATTTATAGTGTGCTGTGGATATGAGCAGGTGCCCACCAGGCTGGGAGTTCCTGCGACAGTGATTTTGCTTTTTCCATCCTACTGCCACCTCTCACACTTATGTGACAAATTTTTACCAACCAAGTTAAAGGACCATTTTGGCTCTGTCTCTAGATGGTAACCGCAATAGCAGAGAATGTGTACCACAGATGCCATGGGCTCGTATTCAAGGCTCTTGTGATCTGCCCTTGGCCTCCCTTTCTTCTTAACTCCTATGGACAACCATCCCTTACAACATTCCAAGTGCATCAAATGTTTTCAGAGCATGTTTTGTCCTTTTCCAACCATATTCCTTTTAATTTTAATTTTTCTTGCCTTTACAATGATGCTTCTTTTCTCCTTGCTGACATTCTAACCAACCTTCATGATGCAGAAAAATGACCAGTTCTTTATCTAAATATTTCCTGACTTCTCTGGTCAAAATGGAGCTGCTTTGTTCACTGCACACTCACAGAACACTCTGTTGTGACTCCCACATGCTGCTTTGTATTTTGCTGGTTATTTATGTGTTCTCTTCCCCCTGAATGACACAACTCTACAAGGAGAGGAGATATGTAATAACTATCCCTTTGACAACTAATGACTCAGCTCAGACGTTTGTATCTAATGGGGACTTTAAAATATTTGCTGAAATTGAAATAAGATAAATCATGTTAGTTTCATGTATGACAGCATTTCCTCAGGATATTGCTAGCAGCTAGTTACCACATCCACGAGGGGATAAGAACCCGGCCCCAGAGTTTGGCTTGTGTGGTCAGCTTGGGAGCACACAGAGATGGGAGGCATGGGGGAGACGGCTGAGGGACTGGGCTAGCCCCAGAACAAGGGGAACGGTTAACACATACAGTTGGATCTACATTCTGTAGCTGGGTGTTGTGAGATCCCAATCCCTGTGAGGGTAGACAGTGGTCTTCATGCCTAGGTGGCCTGGCATAACGTAGATGCTTAATAAACAAAGTGCCCTCTGGGCTCCTATACCAGCAAAGTGTATTATAATGGGTGACGACTCTCTCCCTCACCACTAAAGACTGGGACATGACCATTTAAAAACACAGCCTCAGCACCTTGCTCTGTGCTTAGCACATGGTCAGCTCGAGGTAAATAGATAAATGTCTGTTGAATGAATGAAGAAAAAAATGTAAGAAGAAGGAGAGACAGTAGACATGCTTCCAAATCAGCTCTTCAGGAAACATGATAGAGATCATAAACCTGATGAAACAGACATCGTTACTGGCTTCACCACACTGTACCCAGCATTTCCTGTTCAGAAAAGGCTAAACTGAGGGGCAGAAGCTGTCAGAGAGCTTATATTGGCTCAGCTGGGACATGCTTTGGGAGCAGATGGGTGAGTCCCATGCCCTGCCTAGACCTCACAGCAATTGTTCTTAACTATAGGGGTTTATATGTAAGTACATGTGCTTGTGTGAATTTAAAATCAGCCATAATGTAAATTCTCAAAAGAGTCTTAAGAGACTTGATTTTGTTTTTCATAATCAATTCCTATAAAGAAAAGAGAAAATTTAGAATGTGTACATGAATTAAGAACATGCAACAGCTCTCCAAGTCTCTATACTCTTGCTGATCACTCTTTCCCCACTGGATAGTCAAAAGTTTCACTGCGTAAATTCAAATCCAAAAAGTCTAATCACACACACACACACACACACACACACACGGAGGGTGCCAAAAAATGTATATACATTTTAAGAAAGGAAAAACACATATTAAAGTTGTAATACTCAATTGATACCTATAACAAAAGATGAATATAAATCACATTTGACTTCTGCAATTACAAGAGGTGCTCAAAGTAGTCACCATAAGCATAATTTTAGTACAGTTTTTCCTTTCTTCAAATGTGTATACAGTTTTTTGGTACCCCTGGTGTGTGTGTGTGTGTGTGTGTGTGTGTGTGTGTGTGTGTATATATACATATATATATATAAATATATAACCCCCCCCGCCCGCCCCAGATTGCTGCCACATACTATTTTACTCTCTCAGCAGTGAGCTGTTGGCATCAGAGTGCACTAGGGAACTTGTCCTCGTCCAAATCTTAGCATCTCCTCAAAGAGCCTAAACAGGGCTGTAGGAATTCTGCAGATGCGACCTGAGCCTCCTCGGAGAGGCTCTGGCACAAATGTACCCTGATCAGCACACAGCTCACCTGGCCATAACATATCTGAGACTATACAGATCAGGGCAACATAATGCGGCATTTGCTGGCTATGCAGAGAATTCAGAAATATTAACAGATGGAAAAAAACCCACAATCCTGAACAGTCAGCACTGAATCCACTTCCAGCAAAATCCCATTCCAATGAACTAGTACTTTCAAAACTTGTCACTCTGCTTGAATGAAAGTGACTACAGGGAAGTATAATGCCAGGTGTTGAAGCTCTTTAGATAACAGAGACTTTCTCAGAGCCTCAGGGACTTTCCATCCATCATTTCCTCCTTGGCAGGTACTGATCAGAGAACTCTCCTATAGCCTTCTTCACCTATGTAGATAGGACACAAAGCCAGGTAGCACTCAGAACTTCCTTCCATAGCCTGACACTCATTACCCTGCCTTCTTTCCCTCCCCAGCAGAATGGAGGGGATGGGAGGGAGGGAAGATAGAGAAGAATTCGTAGAGAATGGATAGAGAAAACTTGCTATGCTACAGGCCAGAATTTGTTCCACAATGAAAATTTATTTATCTTCACATTTTTTCTAAGCATATTACCAATTTGTTTCTCAAGGAAAATCATTTCCATCTTCCCTTTTCTTCTTCCTAATAGAATGCACTGATCCCAATATAGGCTGTAAAACTACATTTTGTTGTACTTTGGATGCTATCAATATATTAAAATATTGATATGTGAAACACCAACACTGGATAATGATTCTTAGGTCACCAACCCCAGACTGCTTTGCACTCATTGACACAGAAGCCAACATCTCCCCTTCACCATTTGTTCTTGGAGCCTCTGACCCCAGGGGTAGAACCTTGAATAGGCACCGATTTTCACATCTCCAGGTCTTCCCTCTACAAGGCCCCTTCCACTTGTTACTCCATTAGTATCTCCTGAAGTCCCCCAAGACCCAATGCAAATGTCACCTTTTCAGTCAATACTTCATGAAAGAGCAAGATTTGCCCTTTTATCTCTGTTTCATAGCTCTTTGTTAGAACATTTAGATTGGGATCTGACTCATTCTGTCTGTGGTTTCTGGCTGCTACAACTCCAATGAAAAGGTATTAAACATTATAGCTAGTGCCTGGCATTGTTAGTCAATTAGATGGCTTAACAAAAGGACACATCTCTTGAATTGATTTCCTTACCTCACTAACCCCATTATTAGAGGTGAAGTGAGAAATCACGTGAGGGAGGCACATGACACCTGTAGATGAAAGGCTGATATCCATTAGTTGGTGGTTAGCCTAAGATCTAAGAAATCTGGGTTCTAATCTCACCTCTGCCATTAACATTTTCCCCCAAACTCACACCATGTTTTAATCTTTGGTTTATCAGTCATTTACTTACTTGGTAAGTCTTATCAGTACCCTTTGCCTTTGCAAACACCATTGTTTGTTACATTGTTGTTTACGGATAGTATCCATGCTTTCACATATACTATACTCTTACTACCTTCTTCTCACTGCCAAAGACAGTAGGCCAACAGAACATGCATAGTTACCTGCACAAAATAAACTTGCATGCCTTCCATGAACACACAAACCTAAGACAGCATGGCAGCAGGGAAAAGAAGATTTCGTTGTGCTGTGTGACCGTAGGCGTGTTACTAGTTTTCTCTGTGAATTAAGTATACCAGCCATAGCTGCCAAGACTGCATAATTACAGGCATATAAGAACTAAGGTCAAGAAAACACTTAACAGCACGTGCCCCCGCCCCCTCCCCCGTCCACTACCACCACCACTTAGCTATTTCTATTCTGTAGTTCCTCTTAATTGTAGTCCAGTTTCATAGTGTTTCCTTATTCTTGTTTGTTGATAGTGAATCCCCAACAGATTTTAAACTGGACACTTTCTGTATGTGAAGGCATTTTTGAAAGATTTTTAGGGTTTCTGTCTTCTTAAGAAGGGTGGGGATGAACACATGGATATCTTATTATTTCTGAAAAAGGCAGCTTTACTGTGATAATCTAAATCTCCTACAGACACGAGAGAAGAAAATAAATTCTTGCCAAAAATGACCTGTTCAACCAACCATAATTATGCTAATTTTATCCAACTGCCAGCAAAGAGATCAAAGGTTAAGAAGACTGTTCTCAGCTTCACAAGATGATAATGATAATAAATAGAGCTATTCTTAGTAGCTAAAGTATATTTTGCAATTGTGACTGACACCATTTGACTTTCATTTTTTGGTAAGCTAAATGATTTTCAACACATTTTCTTGTTTGAAACCATAGGTCCTTTCGCTTAGTAAAATCTACCTCGGCCCAGTAGGACCGACTTTCTTATTCACAATGTGCTCTACTGCGTGAGAACATTGTTTAACAAATATAACAAAGGACTTTGAAAAATATCTTCTCCCTTGGAAAGCCTTGGAATTGCGTATCTTCTCCAGCTCTCCACATTTTATGCATCAATTTTCACCACCTCTCAAATGCTTTCTTTAGTCTTTCCCGGATTGAACATTTAGTGTGTGTGAGAAACTATACCGAATGCTTTATGTAGAGATTAATCTTATTTCTTCCCCACAACCCTGTGGTGGGTGTTAGCGTCACCCACGGTTTATAGAAGGAGACACTTGCTCCAGGTTACACAGGTGGAATGATGGGTCCCAGGTGGGAAACCCGTCCATGTGTCTGGGTGCTGTGCTCTCCAATGCTCTCCTCTATGCCTTGGCCGACTGTAACTTTCTTCGCCTCCACATCTCAGTGCCGGTCGCAGTTCATGATACATATTAGGAACACAGCAAATGATGTATCGTCATTATAATAGCCGACATGTTTTGTGCGCTTACTTGTGTCAGACAACGTTCTAAGAGCGTTACCTGGGTCAACTCACTTTATTATCTCCTTTTACAGATGACGAAACCAAGGCACACAGGGGTTAATTAAAGAGATTGAGAGAGAGCAAGTGAGAGAGCGAGAGAGAGAACCCCTACCTCCCATTCCTTATCTGTCCTTGGTCCACACCCAGAGTAGAGGGTCTGTAGGAGTCCACACATCTTGTCTCCACAGACCTAACGCATACACTCATACCCCACTTCTTTGGGTCTATTCCTTTACCCTTTTTTACCCTACTCCTGAATCCTTTCTCCAGGTAATTATTTCCCAGAGGTGCTATAAGGCTACTTCCCTGGCAGGCCAATAGGTTTGGTTTTCTTCTCACAATCTTACTCATTAGGTTTGGCATGCCAACGAGGCTCCATCTTTCTTTGTACACAGCAGCATTGTGTAATAGGGCTTACCCTCATTTTACAGAAGAGGAAGCTGGGGAGCAGAAAGGCTAAGTAAGCAGTGATCTGGGATTTTATGGTTGACAATCTGGCTCCAGAGCCTGGTCTATAACCCACACACTGCCAAGACTAGGGATGAATCACTTTCTCTCTTCCCCAAATTCCCAAAGCCTGCCATCAGGTAAATGTGATCCCATACTAAACAGTACGTATTGTGTTGCATTGTTTATGCTAAGTTGTATTGTTATGTAATTGCTTCTGAATGCATGGCCTGTTTGCTTGTAAACTAAGAGATCATGCCATCCCCTTTCCTTTTGGGATCCTCAAAGTGCCTCTCCTAAATATTGGACTTCATATTATTTGTTGAATCCAAAATTGGAGGTTCTGCCCCAGATTGCAGTATCTGTGAAGCAGAGTCAGAAAATTCCTATAATTCCAGGCCACTAGGGTGAATTTTCCAACGGCTAACTAAAGTCTTCTATTACTCTCTTCTCTCCTTACTCTCTATACCCTTTCCTAAGCACTCTCTTCTTCCCCATTCAATTACCTTCTCCACCTCACATCTCTTTACAACTTTACCTAACTCTATCACATGTGTTCTTCTGGATATCCTTCAGATGACTCAGAACGTTAAAACTGAATTCCTAGCTCCAGAAACCAGTTTCCCCTCCAGGAAGGCATTATGAACAACCCAGCTGCCCAGGTTAGAAACATTATAGTAATCCGGTCTTGAAATTTGTGTCAAAGCCCTAATGTTAAAGATAATATTAAAAATAAACACCAGAACTGTGTAGCAAGCTTACACATTCCATTTCATTTTTCTAATTTTGGACTACATAATTATCCAAATATGAAAAAAATTTCTGTTTCTTCATAGGTGCTAAACAATAGTTTTTATTTATTTTTAAAAGAGCAAATATACATTAAAGCCTATGTGAATATAGGCTTTAATGAGTCAAAGAAATGAGATAAAGTGAGATGCCCTTTCTCTCCAAAGAACGAACATTTATTTAATTTCTGTTGTATATAAGGTTACATGTACACTACTTAATGTAATTCTTACAACTATCCTGAGGTGGGTATTATTATTCCTATTTTATAGGTGAGTAAGCTGAGTCCTAAATTAAATGAATTGCCCAACTTCACATGGCTGACAAATGACAGTGACAGGATTTAAACGTCTATAACCTATAATTGTTCTCCTTATACTATAGAGTCTCCAAATCAAATCTGAAAGCAGGACAAAGAACATGATAATGAGATTTGCTTATTTTTCTTACATTAGGTAGACTATAAATTCCATAAACGTATTAAGTAGCATGTTCCAAACTAAAATATTTATGCTAGCATTAGTTACTACTATTGTGACTTATGATGACTTGTATTAGGACTTTACTAATAAATGTATAGCTGAAAAGATTAGGAGAGGAAAAGTTTGTTCTAGGGGGTGAATAGAGGCTCACACTTATTTTGGAAAAAAAAAAAAAGACCTAAAAAGACCTGCAAAGGCATAAGTTGTTTTGTTTTGTTTTGTTCTGAACACCTCCTATGCCTTGGGAAGCATGGTAATTCATAGTCTTGGAAAAATAACACACAACTCAGTCCTTAAGGAGCTCTTAGCCCAGTGGGGAGAATATGAGGTGTGATTAAAACTATGGTGAATGTTTAAATAAAAAATAATTATTACAGTAAAAGACACATTGCTATCAATCCCCCTCAAAATGCTACCCCTCACTTTGAACACACTTATCCCATCATTCTTGTCACTTTCTGAAGCAGTTCTGGAAGTCCTCTTTCGTGAGTGTCTTTAGTTGTGCTGTCCTGACTACCTCGATGTCCTGAATCATTTTGACTTTGGGGAAGAGCCAGAAGTCACATGGTGCCAGATTTGGTGAAAAAGGTGGATGTGGACACACTGTAATGTTTTTATGACAGAAATTGCCATACCTGAAGAGAGGTGTGACACAGAGCCCTTCTTTTGTGATCAAAACATACAACGAATGCTGTACCAAGTGCCATCCAACGGAAAGGCAGGGGTCTTCAACATGGGAAGCGGCGCATCGAACCTTAGTAACAGTGTGTGACAAGTTTCAACTTGTTCAGTGCCATCTGTTGGGTGTGAGCTACAGTTGAGAGAAGGTATATTTTAAAGTGTGCTGTAAATCATCCTCCATCATGACAATGCTCCGTGTCACACATCGCTTCTGGTATATGGCAATTTTGGTCAAATAAAAACATTATGGTGCAATCCTCATCCAGCTTATTCACTGTATCTGGCACCGTTTGACTTCTGGCTCTTCCCCAAAGTCAAAATGATTCAGGGCATCAAGGCAGCCATGACAGCGCAATTAAAGAAGCTCACAAAAGAGGACTTCTAGAACAGCTTCTAGAAGTGGCAAGAACGATGGGATAAGTGTGTTCAAAGTGAGGGGGAGTAGTTTGAGGGGATTAATGGCATTGTGTCTTTTACTGTAATAAAATTTTTATTTAAATATTCACTGTATTGTTTGATACCAACTTGTACCAAGAAACAATACTGTGTAATAAAACTATTCAGGTTCCATGACAGAAGATGTCATGAAGCAGGTCACAAATCAGCAGCATGCCAACAATATGTGACCCACAACTATGTCTTCTTTAACTTCATGGTATTTTCAGACATATGAATCTAGGGGTAATATTTAAACATTGAGAAATTTCACGTTAAAATCCACATTTGTGGCTACCCCAAAAATGAAAAGTCTGATGACACTGAGCCCTGATTCCTGTTAGGCCACCACTAACTTGAGCCCAGTAGCTGCTGCCTCCTAGGGTGTTGTGTGTATGTATTTGTATGTAAATTCCCATGTTTCATTAAACTAAGAATTTTCGGGAGGGTTACCTATAGACATTTTCTATCAGGACCAAAGTTGATACAATATTTCACTTTGGTAATATTGCTCATGAGATTATAGGTAAAGTTATGCACCGACATTTAAGGTGAGATACATAAATATTATCAAGGTAGTATTGACAGGAGGAGGAAGGATTCATGTACATGTGTACATGGGAGGGTGCAGGTGGAAAGGAGTGATGAAAGATAGGAAAGTGATACAGTTATACTATTTGATTTTCCTCTCTCTTCCCAGCTCTCCCTATGCATACACTTCTCATGACTTCTCCAAATCTTGTGTTTTCTTCCCCTTGTGGTCCACAGCTTCGATTAAGAACAAAGGAAACTGCAAGTGCTGAAGACAGCTCACACCCCAGACTCTGAAGGGCACTGCAAAGCTGCCTCAGTGATGGGGGTGGGGGGCAGCTAAGTGAATGGACTGCACCTCACATGTCTGGCTTAAGACAGGAAACAAAGCACGGTGACCTCCTGCTGGAGACAGATACGAAGGTGACTGTCAAATCCTCAGGACAGAATAAATGAATCATTCATGTAAATAAATAGGTTAATGCATGCCCTGACCGTTCATCTTTCATCCTCATTTCTACTGTAAGGAGGCAATGTTTGCATCTCTATGGGACATTTGTATTTCAATATACTTGGACTGAGCTAATACACACATCTGACAAATATCTTTAATGATAGTCTATATTATCTACTGAGAGAATATCTGCTTTAAAGCATGTCCAAATGGCCTTCAAAATCAATACACACTAAAATGAGCACTGTCAATTAAAACCTCACTATTTGGCCGCAATGGCACACCCTCAGCTCTTCCGTCTTTAATCTTTGAATTAGCTACCTTGTCAGGAATCTCATGGAGAGGAGACAGAGTATTAGACTTAAAAGAAAGGAAGAATTATTTCTAAGGTAGCTGCTATGTGCCTGGATCTATAAAATGTATGACTATATTAACTTATTTAATCTCCCACAATTAAAGGTAAGCTACATGAGGGGAATACTTTGTCTCTTTATTCACCCCTGTACTTGCAGAACAATTCTGGCACATAGGAGGTGATTGTTCTGGCTATCATCTCAGCACCAATCATTAATCCCCACCCCAATGCTCTCCAACTATCCCACAGGGGCTAGAAAAGTGAGAACCATATTTCCAGAATCTCTTGTCAGCAGGGTTATAGCTTAGATTCTTCCGATCAGAGTAACTCGCAGGCGTTTAGGGATGTGGAAGAGCGGTGGTGTAGTGGCACAGGATTTGCACTACGAACCACTGTTATAACTTCTTACAGTTTCCTCAGACTCCACAGTTCACTGTTGGTCTCCAGCTTCAGGTCATAGCCAAGAAACTATGGCTTAGGAAATGGCTTCTTAAAATTTCCCAGTTTGGGTGTTGCTGTCCCCACCCCTGACTATCACTGCTCCAATGCTTCCAACAATTTCTAAGTACGTTAATACCCTGAATTACATCTCTTTCTGTTTCAAACACATAAAGTACTGTCTGTTGTCTTGACTGATTTAATATTCCATAAATGTTTTAAACAATTGAGTTAAAAAAACAAAGAATTCAATGACTAGTAGTATTTCCACCTTGCAGCTGTAGAACTGAGGCTCCTAAAGGTGGAATACTTTAAGATGACACAACCAACTATTCAATGTCAGAGCTAAGAGTTGAGCCCGAGACTGTCTGATGACAAGTGCTTTTGCTTTTTCCATTCAGACGCTGCCCACAGTGGGTATCACGCTACTGTCAAAATCTTATCTTAGAGGTTATGAGCTACTGTTTTTACTGTTCCTCCTGACCATTGCGCTGAAAACCTCACTATAAATTGGAAGTGTACGTTAATTCCCAGGACAAGCTGCCTGTTAAATATGTATGAGACCTGGCAAGACACCTGTTAAAAATGTCCATTGTGTCTGCATTATCAGTGGGTGGTCCACAGTTGAAGCTTCCAAAGTATTAATTAAGTGACTGAGTGAATACAGTTCACTGGTTTTGCATGGCCAAAGGTTCCTTTGCAGACTGTCTGCTCTTGGGTCATAAACCACTTTTGGATTGGTAATTCCATTAAAATTAAAATACCTGGCTCCTTCCCATTGTTCAGCCTGGTAACAATACCACCTACGGTGTTGGTTTTCTTTAACAAACCTTAGTTGTCAAGAGCATTGCAGTACTGAGGCACACAGAGGCAAGAATCAATCCCCACTTGCCAAATGAAAGTTTGAGGCACTGAAAACTATTAACCTAGTTCTGTTGTAATGTAGTAGAAAAAGCACTGCGGGGGGAAGCAAAGAGATCTGGATTCTCATCCTGACTCCTGCCACTTACGAGACCTGACATCTTGGGCAAGCTGCGTCTGTGACCTCAGTATTCTCGTTTACAAAATGGCAGCAGTGGTGTCTCTGGAGGTACTGTGACGATGAGCTTTTGCAAACAGAAAGCACCTAGCACAGCATCTGGTCCACGGTATGGATTCCGTGAGTGAACATAGTATCGCCACCCTTAACAGTGAGGACGGGTCTGCTAATACATAGGCTGCCCTCCTGCAGGCTGCTCCATGTTACTCCACAAGGCTCTCCAGCGCCAAACTGGCAGCAGTGGTGTGGAGCAACACTTACAACGCATGTTTTTCACACTCATAATTGCACTACCTAGAGTATTAAATAACTGCAAAGATTTCAGGGTATTAAACTCTTACAGGCCTCATGGTGTCTGGTGCCTTTGGGTGGGGAGAGTGGGAACGGCTGGCAGAGAGTGGGTGGAGTGGAATCATCACACCTCGCTTTCCCTGAGGATGAGATCTAAGATTAGACTCACTAGAAGATTCTGGGGGTGGATAGGTAGAGTTGGATGCCTTTTGCATGCCGAGAGGTAGTACTTAAAGCTGTAGGAATGAATGAGGTTATGCGTAGGGATTGGGATTAAATTAGGGAAAGCTGAGCCACACTTGACCTCAGAAAATTCACAGTACTAATCTCTAGCTTGGTGCTTGGGACACAGCAGTTTCTTGATAAATATTTGTTGAATCAATAAATAGTAGATTGGAAAGTGTATCAATCTTCCTTAAAATGCTGGTATCCTCCACTTCTCTTACAATCTAGACACAACTTACCTCTGAAAAGCTAACTGAAGTATGTGTACTTTCTGAATATTCCACGTCTCTCAGATTGAAAAAGTTGCCTTCTGAAAGTCCATCAGTCAGCACTAATATTTATTTCTCACTTTACCAAGACCTGACAGGCACTATGAGTTTTCCTATCCTACTTACATAACCTGAGCTCCAAACACACTTTGAAGGCAGAGAACATATTTTTTGCATGGCTGAAAATTCCTCTGTCCAGCACGATGCTTGGCTACACCAAGCTCTCAATAAATAGGGGCTAAAGGGGTAATTTATCAACTAGTTTTAAAGTACTGTCAGAGAATGAATAAAAGGAATGCGTTGGAACCTCAGAAGTGTTGAAAAATAAAATGTGTGCTCGTAATGACTAGGGCTCAGCTTGGAGAAGAGAAGACTCAAGCACCAGAAAGAGGGCACTGAGCTACTGGTAAGAGTACAACTGGAGTGTGAGGGAGAATCCTGCATGGATGAGGCTGGCAGAGTTGGTTCTAGGAGAGAAGAGGTGGGCTCACTCTCATTCCTCAATCATTCCTGGGTTACCTTATGTCAAGTACTATGCTAGGCAATGCAGATACAACAATAAATAGGCACAGTATTTTTCTCTTAAGGACTTTACATTAAGCTGCAGGAGTAAAACAAGGAATCACCTACAACATAGCACACAACTTAGAGCAAAGAAGAGTACAAACAGGGGAGGTATACTTTTTAAAGATTAGATTAGCTCTTGACTGCTCTGTGTCTGCCGAGGGTGACCTGAGGGATATGACTGATATCGTGATTCGTGATTCAGAGGCTAGAAACACTTGAAGGACGAGAGAAAAGACAGAATTTCAAGACTATGGAGCTTACCATTTTCTTTTATCTTTCAAATGCATTTGTTGTTTAAACTACAATAATAAATATGAAAACCATTGTGTGTGCTAGACAAAAGAAAGTTAGACCTGGCATGCCTTTGTTCAACCATTAGGCAACTTGCCTAAAAGAAAATGAATAATCTCTATTGCCCTTTTGGAGGTTCTCTGAATGTGTTTTTTTTTTTTTTTTTTTTTTTTTTTTTTAAGAGAATAAGGAGTACATTGCCGTAGAAACATGGGATTGGAATTCTCTGTGAGCTGTATAGGTTCTAGGAGCGAAAAAGACAAGCACATGACATAAACAGGGAGAGTTGGGAGACAAGTCAAGCATTATTACATTCCATTAAGATTTTTCTCGATTTGACCCACTACCTCCCTCATGAATTTTATAAACATTTATGTATCAGATTCTCTACTTCATGCTTTCACTAGCACTGTTTTTTAGATCAGCCTCTCCCATTGTTGGACAAATCCCATTATTAAAAAGTTTTTTAAAGAGAACTAAAATCTTTATTTTAATTTCCCCTCCCTCCATAAGACCTACTTCTGCCATCTGCTGTTATATAAAGTAAGTTTATAAACTTTCATCTCCTTAAAAGGTTCTCTTGTATCTGAATAACATCATTGTATTCTTATTTGTGAACCTAAACATCCCTGTTTCTTAACTCAAATCTTTATCTGATAAGGTTTGCAGACTTTTGTTCCACACGTGGTTACCACTAGAAAGAACTTAACTGCAAATATCTAATAAAGTGACCCCTGTCCTGAGCACAAGATGCCACCATGGGCTGAGAAGAACTGATATCCAAGAAAGGATCATGACTTTCCCTAAGTCACATTGTTGGTAAGTGAAATGGACATAATTCAAAGTCAGGGCTTCAGTCCCTTATGCCAGTTCCCCACCAATCTATAAATATAGAAGAAGAACGAAGTCCCTTTCATTCTCTCTCCATCTAGATCTTAAACAACACAATCCCATTCCAGCCCTGTTTGTTAGGCAATGCAGATATAGCTTAGAGCGAAAAATGAGTACAAACAGGGGGTATATTTTTGAAGATTAGATTAGCTCTTGACTGCTCTGTCTCTGCCAAGGATGACCCGAGGGATATGACAGATATCGTGATTTGTGATTCAGATGCCCCATTCCAGCCCTGTTTACCTACGGTCAATATTCTTCCAAATCTAGACATACCTGGGATATATGGTCACTCTTGCATGCACATATTTCCTTTCACACATCTGCCTTTTGATAATTAAAGCTGCATGCCTTTATAGGTATAAATCAAGAGAATGAAACAGAAAAACACAAATAAAGGAGATTTATTTCAAAAAAAACTTCCTTAAAATAAGCTTTTGTCTACATTAAAGATTAGATGACCTTTCTCAGTGCATCCAATGAGTTTTCAAGTGCGGTTTTCATTCATTTGCCCTTTGAAATAGAATTATTGCCGTTTAAAGGTGATAGCAAAGTCTGTCCTACCTACACTGATTATAGCTATCTAAGCATATGACATTCAGACTAATGTACATTGCTGGAAGATGGTGAAAATGGAGCTGGTATAATGTTATTACATTCTCTAATTCACTTGTAAATAGAATTGTGTTTTCATTTCTGTCAATCCTGAGATTTAGACTGAATTGTAATGTCCTAGTCCCCAGCACATACATATCTAAAAGGGGCATTTCCACGTGGTCTTCACAAATAATTCACATATACAGTTGACAGTATGGCAGTTGGTCCAGAATGGCAACCAGCTTGTCAAAAATTTTTAAGATCTATGCTGGAGAAATTAGTGATGCTTTCGCCACGAGTAGCTAAGTTCCTTCTGTTTGGTCTAGGATTCGCTACTAGGCCTTTACAGAAATTAAAGGAAGAGGAGGCCCCTGTCTCCCTCTCACTTCACAATCTCCTGGGGAGATGACGTGAAAAAACAGAAAGATGGAGCTCAGCCTGAAGTCCTTGAAAGAAGAAGGTATTTAAATGGACAGCTCTTGTTACGTCTGGCATCATAGATGTGGTGGGCATTGAAGCAGGTAGGGTTTTCATAGAAAGGACACAGAGTGAAGGGTCTCCTGACTCATGCATAGAAACATCCAATTGTCAATTTGTAAAAATGTTGGGATAGAAAATCCATTTTCAACCTTTCCTCTCTAGCCTCACCTCCCACTTTTCTTGGCATTGACAACATATTTTATAGGATAGGAAAAAAACCTAGAGAGTCCCAGAACAGCTTTACATCTCTCTGTGCCTTTCTGTGCCTTTGTATATATTGCTCATTCTACTTGAGATATTCTGGGTCCTTTAGTTTTCTAAAACGCTGCGGAGATATTCCTTTCAGAGAAGCTTTCTTTAGTCCCTCTAAGTAGAGGGAAGGTAATCGTTCCTTTCCCTGGTAACTTAAATTATGATAAAATAGAAATAAAATTTTACATATACAAGCATTTATCTTTCTAATGGACTGAGAGTCTAAAGCATAGGAACCTGTTTTCGCTCAGCACCAAATTCTTAGTCCCTGACAGAACTTAGAAGATAATACATGGTTTCTGAGTTTAATTGAATCTTCAGGCAGGAAAAATTTCTTTTTCATTCCCTGTACAAAGAATTTCCTGGCCCATTAAAATGCTCTATTAGAATATTTTCCCTATTCTGAGCTTGCATTAATTGATCTGCTTATTCACTGAATGCCTAATATGAGCCAGGCAGAGTGCTAGGTCCTGGGAATCCAATGGTGAGCAAAACAGACATGGCCCTTCCCCTCATGGACTCCCTCCCTTTGTTCAAACTCATTCAAATCATTCATTTCTCTTAATTTACTATAAAGCAAGATTCTTGCCTCTGGCAATAACCTTTCAATTCAGAAGGCCATGTATAAAAGCAAATTGGTTTTATGCTTCAGCTGAGAAATCTATGAAGAAACATTTTAAGGCACTGTGCCCATTGGGAAGTATATTCTTTCTTCGTCATATATGTTTATGTATCTCTATGGACACATACATTTCTATGCCAAATGTATGCATATATTATAAATATGCAATTTGCAATTAAGGCCCACATAAGAATGCAACCAATTTACAAACAGAATGATCTCCTGATCTTTCAAACTTAGACCCACTTATTTAAAAACAGAGCCGCATAGTTTGTACTTTTAACATAATGGCTTATGATTTTTAAGTTTAAAATCATAAACTTAAAAGATTTTAAGTTTAAATCTTTTAGTGTTGGTCATTTGTTTCTTTTCACCCCGTGTGAAGGCCCCACAAGTGTATTTATACTCTGAAATTGAGAAACAGATAATTGTCCCAACCTTGAAAATAAAGGAAGAAACAAAAAATTAACACCAAACAAACTCAAAATGCTACCATGTATTATTCAGCATGCAAGACAGTTCTAAACAAAGTAAGCACTAAATGAATAGCTTATGAACAACTGAATAAATAAATGATAGAACAAATACTTGCAGTTATTAAATTCTTCATTAGGGCAAACCAATGAAAGGGTTTGTAGCTTTAATAAGGTAAGAGTTCAAAACCAAGTCTTGACCCAATGGTGAAAAGAATTCTATGCAGATGATAAAAATTAAAATATCTATGCTTTACATTTTTTGGTCTCTCAACTCTCAGGGCAATGATGCACACGTTGGTGTGCGCAGTATCTCATCTACCCAACCCAACCAGATTATCCTGCTGAAGTCTGGAATCATTTGTCATCCAATGAATTCCAATGAAGATTAGAGATAAACAGATGGCCAGTTAACCTCTACATTCCCTATAGTCTTGTCAGACTCTGTAGAACCTTCTTAAGTTACTGTGCTTTTATCATTCCTGGGCTTTCTCTCCACATCAGAAATAAAGTGGATGCTTGTTCATGGAAAAACCAAGAGCAGGAGGAAAAGTCAAGGAACACTTACTTAGCTCAGACTTTTTTCAGGCCCTGTGCTAGGTTCTGGACATACAGAAAATATCACCACCACCAACAAAAAACACTCCAGTGAAGGCTCTACATCTAGATAATCAATAGTCATTATTAGATACCATAATAGGTCGTGGTATACATACTCCTTATTTGTAATATAGTATCAGAAAGTAAATCTAGACTACAGAAAGAAGTAATCCCTTTGAGCTCTCTCATATGCACATATTAACATTTATGAAATTCTAACTTTCTTGTTATAGATGAAAACAACTCATTAAAAAACCCCAACAAATTCCATCTAGTCTATGAAACTGGTTTTCTAGGGGATGTCATGCATGTTTTCATGCACGTTTTCACCTCATTGGATTGCTCCTGGGTGGGTAACTATCTAACAATTCTGAGGGACAGATTGATTCCTTTCCATTGTTAACACATATGTGCCCAAACACTTATTTGAGAAAAAATTTGGCAATATAAGTAAATTAATATTTCCAATAATAGTATATTATTAAGGAGTGATTTGATTAAAATCTCCTTAAAACAATGAAAATGAGGTAGATTTTTGTTTGTCTTGGCTGCTTCAGCATAGTTTGGAGCAAAGGCAAGATTTTGACTAAATCACCGGGCACAGCCCTTCCAGTCTGTCCAGCCCCTACTTTTCAGAGCTGTAACTTTCAATGGTACAAAATAAACACCTATAAAGGAGCAAGAGAATATTCACAAGGCTATAACTAGGAAGTTGATGAAGGAGGGTGCCTCAGAAATTTTGTAAAATTACATGCAAAAATTAGGTTCAGGTCACCCTAATTTAATATTTTTAAAAATTTAAATAAAAGGAAACTGTTTTTCCTTATATTTTCCTTATCTCTATGACAACCAAATAGGTTTGGAACAATACTATCATGTACTGATGAAGAATGTGGCCTCCCAACATGGCTTTCTTGTGGATATTAAATGCAAACGTGTGAATTACCTAGTTTCAATCAGGCCGCTGCATTCCTGACTTTCAGTTATGAGCAAACACTGTTCTGTATGTAAAGCATGAACTGAGATTTGTTTCTTAAGTAGATGAAAGCTGGGGAAATGAAGGGGAGTCCACTGCTTGAATCACACACCCTGATGTAGAACTTGAAGGTCCGAATCCACTCCTTTATCTTTTCACCCTATTCAACATTATTGTGGCCCTCCAACAAACCAGTCATAGGAGGACAAAAAAAAAAAAAAGAAAAAAAAAAGAAATCTCTGTCCTCACTAATGAGCTTCCTCTGGCAATGAAGACTCACATGAATATAAAATTGTGAAACATGCCCAGAGCATTCAGGACAGAGCGAGGAGATGGAACCTACTGGTGGGGAGGGAAGGAAAAGGAAGGTCTTCTAGGAAGATACAAAAATTATATATGTTTGTTTATTTATTGATTGTTTTATCTAATCTCTACTCATTTTCCTTCTCTGTATTATTTTGATAAAATTACTTCATCTGTGCATATGTCAGGGTGTATCTTTAAGAAGAACTTATTTTTCACATTACCACAATACCATTCTCACACCTAAAATATAACCAATAACTTATCATCAAATATCCAGTTGGTATTCAAATCTCCAACTGTTTCATGAATGTTATGATTTTTTTTTACAGTTTGTTTGAATCTGGATCCAATAAGGTTTACAGATTATCAGCAGTTGATTTGCCTTTTAAATGCCTCCCCTATGTCTCCTCTTTTCTTTCTTTCTTATTCGTTGAATAATGAATTTTAAAAGACGAGTAGCGGATAAGACAAAGGAGAGGGAAGTAGGGAAACAACTCCAGAAAAATGGGTTGCAGAGGCATTGAGGCTATCCTTAAACATACAAACTCTGTAATCGTTCTTATTTTAGAAACACTGCTCAGTATACACTATCTCCTCCTTATAATGCCCTTTTCTATATATTTAGTTAATACCGGGATCATCTTCAAGGCTCAGCTCCAGAAATTATTCTCCAACTTCTCATTTTGTTTTAATAATTTTTTATTTTCAATTATATTTACCCTACAATACTATATTAGTTTCAGGTATACAGCAGAATGATTAGACATTTATATACCTTAGGAAGTGATCACCCTGATAAATTCAGTACCCATCTGACACCATATATAGTTATTACAATACTGACTATATTCCCTATGGTATACTTTATAGCTCCATGACAATTTTGTAACTAACAGTTTATACCTCTTAATCCCCTCTCCTCTTCACCTATTCCTCCAAACCACTCCCCTAATCTGGCAACCATCAAAATGCTCTCTGGATCTATGAGCTTGTTTCTGTTTTATTCGTTCATTATTCCCGTTCTCTAGAGTCCACATATAAGTGAAATCATATGACATTTTTCTTCTCTGTCTGACTTACTCCACTCAGTATAATATCCTCTAAGTCCATCCATATTGTTACAGATGGCAAGATTTCACTCTCCTTTATGGCTGAGTAATATTCCATTGTATATTTGTACCACCTCTTCTTTATTCATTCATCCATTGATGAACACCCAGGTTGCCTCCGTATCTTGGCCATTGTAAATAATGCCACACTGAACATATTGATGCACATGTTTCTTTGAAGTAGAGTTTTGGATTTCTTTAGATAAAAACCAGAAGTGGGATTACTGGGTCCTTCTTTATCTCTTGTTATAGCCTTCGTTTTAAAGTCTATTTTGTCTGGTATAAGTATTGCTATCACAACTTTGTTTTTTCATTTTCCTTTTCATGACCTATCTTCTGCCATCCCTTTACTTTCAGTCTATATGTGTTTTTCAATCTGAAGTGAGTCTCTTGTAGGCAGCATATGTAAAGGTCTTGTTTTCTTATCCATTCAGCCACCCTCTATCTTTTGATTGGAGCATTTAATCCATTTACATTTAAAGTAATTGTTCATAAATATGTAGTTACTGCCATTTTATTATTCATATTTTTTATTTATTTTTCTTCTTCTTCTTAAAGGAGTCCCTTACACATTTTTTCTAATACCAGTTTGGTGGTGAGAAATTCCTTTAGCTTTTTCTTGTTTGGAAAGCTCTTTATCTGTCCTTTGATGCTAAATGATAGCTTTACTGGGTAAAGTAATTATGGTTGTAGGTCATTGCTTTTCATCACTTTGAATATTTCCTGCCAATCCCTTCTGGCCTGCAAAGTTTCTGTTGAGAAATCAGCTGACAGTCTTATCTGAGCTCCCGTGTTGGTAACTAACTGCTTTTCTTTTGTTGCTTTTAGGATTCTCTCTTTGTCTTTAACTTTTGACATTTTAGTTACGATGTGTCTTGGTGTTGGTCTCTTTGTGTTCATCTTGTTTGGGACTCTCTGGGCTTGTATATCTATTTCCTTCAACAGGTTAGGGAAGTTTTCTGTCATTATTTCTTTGAATAGGTTTTCAATTCCTCACTCTCTTTCTTCTCCTTCTGGTACCCATATGATGTGCAGATTGGTACACTTAATGTTGTGCCAGACGCCCCTGAAACTGTCCTCATTTTTTTTTTAGATTCTTTTTTTCTTTTTGCTGTTGTGATTGGATGTTTTCTGCTACCTTACCTTTCAAATTGCTGATTTTATTCTCTGCTTCATCTAATCTAGTGTTGATTCCCTCTAATGTATTCTTGTTTTCAGTTACAGTATTCTTCATTTCTGATATTTTAATGTTTTCTACCTCCATTTTTATGTTTCCTATCTCTTTGGTGAAGGTCTTATTAAGATTGTTGAGCATGCTTATACCCAGTATTTTGAACTCTGCATCTGGTAGATTGCATGTCTCCATTTTCTTTAGTTATTTTTCTGGAGCTTTGTTCTGAAATTTTATTTGGGACATGTTTCTTTGTCTCCCCATTTTGGCTATCTACCTGTTTTTGTTGCTATGTATTACATACCATGTTTCCTCCCAAATAACAGCTAGACCATCAGCTGTAATGCATCTTTCAGAGCAAAAATTAATATAAGTCCAGGTCTTATTTTAATATAATGTAAGACTGGGTATAATATAATATAATATGATATAATATAATATAATATAACATAATACGGGGTATAATATAATACAACATAATATAATTATATTGTATTACAATGTAATTTATATATATACACAATTACAATGTAATATAACATAACATAACATAACATAACATAATATAATATAATATAATACTGGGTCTTATATAATATAATACCAGATTTTACATTAATTTTTGCTCCAAAAGACACATTAGAGCTGATGGTCCAGCTAAGCTTATTTTCAGGGAAACATGATAGAGCTGCTGTGTCTTCTGATCTTAGTAGTGGCTTTATGTAGTAGGTGTCCTGTGGGGCCCAGAGGTGTGATCTCCCTGGTCACCTGAGCCAAGTGCTCCAGGTGTGTCCCTTGTGTGGGTTGTGTGCCCTCCTGTTCTAGTTGAGCCTTGGTTGCTGCTTTCATGTCAATAGGAGGAAATGACTCTTGGGCTGATTGGTTGTGATGACTGGTTGTGACTACAGTGGAGAAGCTGTTGTACAAAGGCTGACCCTATGGGGCAGGATTTGCTTTAGTGGGGCTGGTGCCAGTCTGCCTGATAGGTGTGTTGTTTGTGGAGGTGATTGGGGGTGTGCTGGTGTGGTATGAAGCTTGCAACCATGTGTGTTGGTTCTGAGGCCTCTTGGGAGGGGCTCTGTTGCAGGCCAAGTTTAGCTGCTGCCTGTGACCTGCCTCGGGACACTTGGAATGAGCTACAAAGTAATCTGCAGATAGTTGCCACTTCTGTTGGGCTTAGAGGTGCCTGGGAGATGCTAAGCTATGAATTGAGTCTGGCTGTAGCTAGTGCTAGGCTTTGGGCTGCTTAGCAGGAGGTATGGGGCATGTGGAGGACAGAAGCTGCTTGTTTGGGGTTTGTGGACCTTTGATAACTTTTGGAAAAGTCCACAGCATTAACCAAGACAGACTATTTGTATGGACATGCCAATGGAAAGGGCTTGGGTGGGCCCGAAAGTTGGGTGGGGCGTGTTCTTAGGGAATCACCAGGATGGGGTGAGCTAGGTTGATGGAGACTCGGATATGTTGCCTGCCTGAACATACAGCATGGTGGGAGGGCTCAACAAAGGAACAATGGATTCTGCCAGCACTTCTGGCTAGGAGAAAGCTGCTACTCCAGCTCTTGCCCGGAAGCCAGACAATCCAGTTCCTCCCTGTATGTCCCTGGTGACTTTCAAGCTTCTGTCACAGTGTTGGAGCTCAGAGTGAGTCTGTCAGTGAGTAAATCTGTATGTGGACCCTGTAGGGAACCCTGTAGGGGAACACCTGGGATTCTTGCCATCCCCTGTCTTACTCAATCACAATCTCTGCTGGTTTTCATAGCCAAAAGTTATAGGACTTCTCTTCCTGCACTGGAACTCTGGGCTGGGGAGCCTGGTGTGGGGCTTGGACCCCTTGCTCCTCAGGGGGAACTGCGCAGCCCAACAGCTGTCCCAATTTTTAACCACCACACATGGGTGTGGGACCTGCCCATTCCGCATATCCGTCCCTCCTATCAGTCTCAATGTGGCTTGTTCTCTATATCCTTAGTTGTAAGACCTCTGTTCAGCAAGACTTCAAGTGATTCTCAATGATGGTTGTTCTGTAGTTTAGTTATAATTTTGAAGTGGTCATGGGAGGAGGTGAGTGCAGAGTTTACCTTCTCTGCCATCGTGACTGGAAGTCTCCCCATAACTTGCCAATCTCATATTCCTCCCTTGAAGGATGTATAATCTGTGGCTATCAATGAATCATGCTAGATACTGGGTACACAAAGATAAATAAAATCAAATTTCTGCCCTCAAGTGACTCACTGTGAAGCATTTTTTTGGCAAGAAAGATGGTGATATTATACTCTAGCCCATAAATGTGCATTTTCCCATATAATTTAGTGATAGCAAGTACATGCTCATTGTTGTGTAAGGCATAAGCTGGAAAGCAGAGTTAGAAAAAGGTAGATTTGCTATAAAATCATTAATGAATAGTCTTGCTATTTCAGTTTTCACTTAAAGATGGAAAGCAAGACTGTCAATAGGCCAAACACTTAGGCTGTATGCTTTATTGTTCTTAGGTAATGCAAAGGTTATAAGAAGATTAACATTGGAAGATTGGATATTCAAATTATAATGAGTTTAGCTAGTTCCCTGTGGCTCACATTTCTACTTTTTATATTGCTATTGAAGAAACTAAAATAAGCAATACAAAAATGTATTACCCAGTCATTTTAAAATGATGATCTCAATTGTGGAAGGCCCAAGAACACTCTTTTATTCACTTAAGGGCTGTCAATATTTTCTTGGGTTCTCTTTTGGCCATTACAAGTAAAAAAATACATTTTCTTTTTTTTTTTTTTTTTTATAATTTTCTTTTTTTTTTTTTCTTTTTTTTTCTTTTTTTTTTTAATTAATTTTATTGGGGTGACAATTGTTAGTAAATTTACATAGATTTCAGGTGTACAATTCTGTATTACATCGTCTATAAATCCCATTGTGTGTTCACCACCCAGAGTCAGTTCTCCTTCCATCACCATATATTTGATCCCCTTTACCCTCATCACCCACCCCCCACCCCCTTACCCTCTGGTAACCACTAAATTATTGTCTGTGTCTATGAGTTTTTGTTTCTCATTTGTTTGTCTTGTTCTTTTTGGTTTATATACCACATATCAGTGAAATCATAGGGTTCTCTGCTTTTTCTGTCTGACTTGTTTCACTTAGCATTACTCTCTCGAGATCCATCCATGTTGTCACAAATGTTCCTATATCATCTTTCCTTAACGCCGAATAGTATTCCATTGTGTATATGTACCACAACTTCTTTATCCATTCATCTATCGAAGGACAAAAAAAAATACGTTTTCATATTCACCATGCTAGCACCTACAGAGTCTTGCATATAATGGGCAAGAGTGGATAACACATAGGCTGTCTGTCCTTCCACTTTGCATCTGTGTGATCAGGTCTTATTTTCCCCTTTCTTCTCATAGTGCTGTTATGAGAGATAAATAAGATAATGTGTGCAAAGTGCTTTGCACACAGTGGCAGTAAACAAATGGGAGTTTTAGTTACTATATGTTAAATAAATTTTTAAAAATATTGTATATTCTGCCCTTGCCCTTTATTTCTATTCTATCCAAATCCCTGACCAATCTTTCCAGACAATCTCAAATAATATTTCCTTTATCACTCTTTTAAAAAAATTTACACAGGGCTTTCTTAAACAACTTAGCACTTCATTATACATTGCTTCTGTATATGGATGTTATCCTCCTCAATTGTTGCTATAAGTCCTTAAAAAATAACATATACAGAAGTGATGTCAAAATATTTAACAACTTGCTGTGCCAGGCAATAATTCTTTATCTAATCTTCAGTTAATCAATGAACTCTTTAATCTTCATTAATTGATTAGCTCCTTAGTTGCCCAGTCTTGGAGGTGTGTAAAAGGCCTGAAGGGACAGAGTGGGGGGTGGTCTACAGCAGTTCAGAGGGCACAGAGTAGAAGCAATTTACCAACAATAATATAAGTACAGTAGGTTACCCTTACCGCAGTTTCACTTTTTGTGGTTTAAATTACCCACAGTCAACTGTGGTCTGAAAATATTAAATGAAAATTTCCAGAATAAACAATTTAAGTTTTAAATTGTGTGCCATTCTGAGTAGTGTGATGAAATCTTGTGCCATCCCACTCTGTTCCCCCCGAACATGAATCACCTCTTTGTCCAGTGTATCCATGCTGTATACCTACTCGCCCATTAGCCACTTAGTAGCTGTCTAGGGTATTAGATTGCCTGTGCTCATGGTCAAGTAACCCTTATTTTATTTAATACTAGCCCCAAAGGGCAACAATAGTGATACTGGTAAGTCAGATGTCAAAGAGAAGCTGTAAAGTATATGTATGTACAGAAAAAAACACAGTATACGAGTATACAGGTTTTATTTTTGGTTTTAGGAATCTACTGAAAGTCTTGGAATGTATCCCTGCAAATATGGGGGGACTATTTCAATGGTATAAAAAACAGAAATATGGCATGTGGCCTGAATATCAGTATTGGTCTCTTTGATACCTCTTTGGCATCCCCTATTTGCCAGCAACTCAAACCACTTGTTGTGAGGTGAGAAATTCAGCAAGGAAGGAGTTTCTCTTGCTGTTTCACTGCTTGTACAAGGAAACCTCAAAATGAAACTAAGAGGAGTTTATCTGGCTTGTACTATGAGGAAGTGAAGTTGTGGGGTAACGTCATAGGAATGGCAGCAGCGAGGTGGTCGTCTTCAGTTCTCCTCCAGAACTTACCACAAATTGAACATCTATAACCCATCAAAGGACTCTGCTCATCACATAGAACAGCTAAGAGACTCGTACGAGGATTACTTAAAGGGCCCAGCTCAAGAGGCACAAGAGTCAACAAACCCAGAGGCCAACTCCAGACCAAACCAGAGTATTACCAGATTTGACCTACAAGTGACACACCCAGAGGGAATTCTCTACAGGCACAAGAGCCCACAGGGGCCAAGCCTCATTTGAGTTGTCAACCCTCACGCAGAAGAACATCCACTGTGGGCAGAGCCAAGTCTCACAACTAGTCAGCCTAGGAGTCAATCTCACCTACTGAAAAGCCAAAAGCAATTAAAGATCAACTTTAACAGGACAATATATACAACACAAGGGTTACCTTTGGAACACACACACAGGAGAATAGGGAAGTGGTATAAGTCAAACATAAAGGACACATACTACATAAGATAACCCAGCGAAAACCAAGAACCCCAGGGGATTTACCGAATAAATTGAAGCAAACACAGAGAGTCAGCCAGAATGGGGAAACAAAGAAACATGTCTCAAATAAAAGAACAGAAGAAACCTACAGAATTGGAACCAAATGAAACAGAGGTAACCAACCTATCAGAGACAGAGTTCAGAACACTGATGATAATGTTTAAGGAGCTTAGTGATGACATAAAGAAGGATAGAGAAATCATAATGAACAACCTAGAACTAAAGAATACAATAACTGAAATAAAGAACACACTTGAAGGAATTACCAGCAGGTTAGATGAGGCAGAGGATCGAATCAGCGACTTAGAAAACAAGTTAGCAGAGATCACCCAAATGGAACAACAAAAAGAAAAAAGAATGAAAAACAATGAAAATGGTTTAAGGGATCTCTGGGATAACATCAAGCGCAACAACATGCGCATCATAGGAAGTGAAGTTGTGCCGTGGGATAATGGCACCTTTGAATGGTTGGATGACATATGTGCTTATTCATGACCCTTTCACTCTATTTGGTTACCTTTTTCTGTGTACTAAAGAGCTATCTAATTTGAAGACGAAGGAACAAGTGCTCTGAGTCGTGTTTCCAACATGGTCACTCTGGTCTTCTCTAACTCTAGCATGTTCTCTGAGTAAGTCAGTTCTCCACTGATACAGCTGCACTGGGAACACTTCCCCATTCCTGGCTGCATGTTTTCTGAACAGATTTACTGTACCAGAAACAAATGGCAAGAGGAAATACACTTTGATTCTGTTTATTGCCATTATTGAGTGTTCTTTGGAAAGAAGCTAGACTGATAAGTATTTAGCTCACTAGGTAGGTAGGTTGACAGCATTGGGACAAGTTTCATGAGTAAAAACAAGAATTTTTTTATGATTGCATTTGGATGCCAGAAAATCGTGAACTGTATAAACACACTTCCTATAGAAAGCAGGTAATAGTCACTTCCTCTTTTATGCGGCAAAACTGGAGAAATAATCCAAAACATAGCTAATTAAATTTGGAGTCAGGAGCTTTAGTGGAAACTGTTACGAAGCCACCAGCACAATCTCACTTAGGAAGTATTTTTCTCTATATATGGAAAGAAAAGGTGAGTATTGCCCAAGCCTAAAGAATTGAAGAACTGATAAATTACATAAACTGTGGACCACGCACACACCAAAGTCAAATCTAATTTTGCTATGGAACATAAATTTTTGACTGAAAGGTATTTTATTCTCATCTATCTCATTCTCAATATAATATACATTCACAATTAGCAAGCACACCTATTCAAAAGTACCCTCATTTGTCTAATAGAATTTTTTAGCAACATAAATTTGATGCCATCAAAATTCAAATAAATTGGAAGCTTGGGTGAGTCACTGACCTTCTTGAACAGGTTTCATCAGAAGCAAAAAGGGAGAAAAAAGATGACAGTAGAATGGTCTAGCTCTAAAATACTATAATATTGAAATGGGACAAAAATTTTAATGTTCTATTGAATTGACTCCAAGTCTGTCCTTACATTATAAAATTTAAGACCATCTGACCACGTTTTAGCTTAAAACTGAACTGCCATCACCTGGTAGAGGGTTTTGGTGAAACTAATACATTAACAGGTTTTCTGTTAATTATACCACTGGGCAGATGGCTTCAGACTGGTAACTTTTGCAATGGTGCCAATGTAAAGATAAGCAGAGAGTTACACAATTACCTGGTTAGTTTTTGTGACTGTAGAGAGCCTTTTTCTCTGCCTGGAAGCCTTCCCTCTCTCTTATCTCTTGGCAAACCCCTATTCATCACGGAAGTCAACTTAAGGACATGAACAATTATATTATACGCTTGGCCTTTTCTCCATTGTGTTTTGTAAACTCTAATGGACATTTTTGTATATCATGTGTTGTACATATCAAAAGTTGAAGATGACTGTTGGGTGCTATGGCAGCATTCATCACCACCACCATCCCTTCCTAACAGCAATAGCTGCCACATTTTATTTAGGGACTCATAAGGTCACAGGGAGGCTGTGTTTATCCTGCTGCAGCTTCAGAATGGGGCTGGTGATTCAGTTTTATCATCCTGGGAAGCCAGACCATTCAAAGTGAATTTTAGGGAGCATTCTCTGGATCTCTTTCTAGCTGGATATGATTAAGAAAACAAGTTGCTCAGGAGCCAACGACAACCATCCTGGAACAATGAGGGCAATCAATCTTAGGATGCAGCTAATACTAAGACAGACATAGTCACAAACTCCCCCATAAAAACCTAAACCAAAACAAAACAAAACAAATTTCTTGACAACCTTGTGAGCCACAGGATTCAGTTTCTTGAAAGCAGCTTCACTGCTATACTTTTAGGTTACAGTCAACAATACGTTCTTTTTATTGAGCAAGTTGATTTGAGTCATGGTTTCTGTTACTTGGAATAGAAAGCAACTTTACCTGCTCCTGCTATGGCACAGCAGGAATCACACTGTGTTAAAATTGTGGGCTCATGTGGCCGTTTCTCTTGGATGATAAATAACTTGAAGTTTAGGATTGTGATTTTTCATTTTTGTAATCTCTGCACCTAGCAGAATATCTGGCACTAGTCTATGCTTAATAAAGTATTAAGTAAACTTGTAATATAAAATAAAGCAAGCTAATCTGGATTATTCAGACCAAAAAAAAATCTCTCAAGTATTTTGTGTGCTGTTATTATTTGACTTGACTCTTCCTACAGAGTTAGCTATCTACAACGTGCTCATAACCATTTCCTATTCTAACTCAATTCCCTAAAAATGTTTTTTCTAATTAGATAAATAATGCATGTTCATTACAAAAATTCAAAAAGATACATAAAATAGAAAATAAAAAATCAACAGGATTACTACTACCCAAGGCATATACTATTAAGAGTTTCCATGTAGAGGTTAAATGATCAATTTTATTTTGTCCTGTTTTTGTTTGTTTTTTTATCTCTCTGTACTATTCCCACTACCACTGCTGCTAGGCAAAATAAATGCTTCTGTACTGGAAGAAAGGCTAGAGTCATCAGTTTAACTGCTCTGTTTTCAGATTGGGTGAACATTTAATGTAGACACACTATGTGCTGAGTATTTACTGTGTCAGATGCTTTCACATGGATCAGGGAATCATTATTTACTGAGATATGAGTTATCTCATTTATAATATATCTTCCCAATAGCCTTGCTTTATAGCTAAAGAAAGCAAGGTTGTAAATTTGATGGTAGGGAATACTTCCCAAGATGCATTCTGCCTCTTCATCTAGAAAATACTTTAGGAAGAGTAACAAAAACAAAAGCAAAAATCACTCTGTTAATTGCATAGTATCTTTCACTGCATTTAAAAAATAAAAAACCCAAGACTCCCCCAAACCTCAAGATTCTTAATAATTGCAGAGATTTTGCTACCTGGAATTCCTGGCTGTTAATTGGGGTCTTTGTCTCCAATAAACAGAAGATTAAAAGAGGCCATTGAGAGAATGAGACACTGGACAGAGGAAGGGCCTCCAATAATGATGGGAGGCCACATAAAACCATTCATTGCCATCTGTTTTTCATAGCAGCCTATATGGCAGAATTCCATTTTGATCCTTCAGGCAGCCTTCCGTTAGTCCCTGGCACTAAGGGTTTCAACAGCAATTTAAAACTAAAAATTAGGAAAAGGCACCTGAAGTTAACAATGGTTTCTCTGAGCAACGAACTGTATGTTCAAAGGGCATAATAAACAAATGACAAAGAGTTTTAATCCGGCTGACCCTAAAATCACCCATGTCAGTCTATGCCTCTGTCCTGGCAGAAAGGCCAGTGTCTAGCTTTGATGACTCTTGCTGTTATCAATTCCAAAATGGAACTTAAAAAGCTTTTAGTCTGAGATCTTCGTAGCTTTGACCACTTTCTTGTTCAAATGATTTCTTTTGGCTTAATGGCAACAAGGTCAAAAGCAAAAACAAACAAAAAGCCCTATGAAACAAATCCACTGGAATTTTAGCTTTGCTACTCTGAAATACAAGTAAATATTCTTCAATGTAGCGTAGGGCTATCCCTAATGTTTTGGGGGCACAGGGCAACAACACAAGTGAAGACCCCAGACCTGGCCCAGTTCCTCCTCTCTTCCTTCCTTCCTTCCTGCAATTCAAAACGCCTTTCATGCAGAAGTGTGGACATCCCAACTCACAGGTCCAAGCTATGATCAACAAAATCTGACCCCCTGGCCTCACCATTTACCCCCATGCAAATAGAGGCCTCTTAGTTTCCCCTCACACGGGAAGGAACACTATACAGCTCTTGGAAGTGGGCTCAGGGTTGTTTGGGGAAGAAATTCTGGGGACCTATTTGTCCTGAATGTGGTCTAGAGAGCAAGATCCAAATGCATCCATCCTACTGGCCCACACTAAAGCCAGAGGCATGGAGAAAGGTTGCCCATGTCAAAGGACAGTACTCATTCAAGGTCACTTTTAGATTTTATCTTGAATTTAGCAGATTTATTATCTTTTAAAATTTCACATCTTTTAATACTTAATTTTATACTTTGGTGAGACTTAAAAAGATGGCTCAGGAAACTGTGATCTTGATTGGCATAGATAAAAAATGAGAGCAAAGGAAATCTCTAACTTTATTTACTTAAATTCTGATAGCAGTTAGATATGGAGGGAGAAGAATCAAAGCAAATATAGGGCCAAGATCCCAAAATGGAATTATGTAGAGCTGGGCAAATCCTATTGGATAATCCCATCATGGTGGTTAGTGTAAATTCTGGAATCAGACACGTGTAAATTCAAATTCTAGAGCTGATGTATGCCATTTGAATTAGTATTTAAATAAATGTTCTGTAATCCAGTTTCCTCGTTTCATAATGGAAATCAAACTAGAACCTACCCAGTAGGGTTGTGATGAGCATAAAATGAGAAAGTGTATGTAAAAACATTCAGTATATTACCTTGGATGCAATTAAGTGATATTTACTATACTCAGGTACTTTGATGCAATCAGTATCAGGGTTGAACTTACGGCCAAATCATTGTTTAGCAAATAACTTAGAAAGCTATGACATATTATTTGTTATCAGTTTATTTTCATGCTTCCCATTTGAAATTCAATTTATTCTTTGAATAATTATTTAAGGACTCCGAATGCCATTCTAAGAATTAGTTGAAAGTGAACTGAAAGGTAATAATTCTGTCTTTAGTAGGTTTCTAAAATAAAAACAAAAAGTTACCTAGCTGTAAAAAGTATATCTTGCTAACAAGAAAAATTTGTATAATCTTTCTATTTATATATTGTGCATATTTCTTTCAAAACTAAAATCAGAATGAGTTAATGTATTTTACAAAATTTGACTTATAACAATAATGAGTACCTTTCAGTAGGTCCCCTTTGTGCCAAACAGTGTATGTCTTGCTATACACACATCATTTATCCGGTGTCATCTTCCTTCCCTTCTCCTCCCCCATTTTACAGGTCAAGAGAGTGAGGTATAGACCAGGGTAACACAAAGCCCCACCCTTTCCATTTGAACACTGCTGGAGCCAAGTCTCTGAACAGCTGCCTTAAACCTCTCCCCAGTCTGCCCTCACCAACCTCTGTCAAAGAAACTGTGTCACAGGCAAAGGGTTAATACTCCCTTGGCTTTTAATCCTTTTTTGAGACTTGTGTATGTGTGTGTGTGTGTGCGCACACGTGCGTGCACGCGCGTGCGTGCACTTTTTCAGAAGGTTCTTGTCACCGTTCCTATTTGTCTTGCTGCTGTAAATTTACTTGAGAATAACTCAAGCTAAATTTTCTGTTCTTGCTATAAATAGAGTTATTTTCGGTGGGTGGAGAAAATGGAAAAACTACCACCAAATGAGAAGAAATTCATTGTACTGAGATTTGGTACATTGGTTTATTTCTCCATACAACTACTCTGAGTCAAAACCCAGATACTGCAGCAAAATAAACCATGGGTTCCGGCATGCAATTTTTTAAAATGTGAAACAATAAAAACCAAGGTACAGTACATTTCAAAGGCACTTTACAACTCTATTGTTCTTGGCATTAAGATGTAGTAACACTTTTAGAAACTTTCAGCTTTGTGTCCTGAGCTTTACAAAGCCTCATGGACTGGCAGGACCATCAAACGTAGATGTTCATTTATACCTGCATTGATTTGCTAAATTTCCTACTTTAATCATCCTTGTTGTAGCCCAAAGGCTTTGAGCTGTATGTAAGACAAAAAGACATTTTACAGACCCCTTGTGTGGCAGCCCTAGTAGAATACAAACCAAGTCTCAGGTTACACACCCCTAAGTGCCAACCACAATATATCACTCCTCTGCTCTTTAAGCAGAACTTATTCAGGGAAATGGAAAATATGGAAAAGCTATTTATGGACAAAAAAAGTATGCCTGGAAAATGTGCTCCCGGAAACAGATATATTCCATATTCCCAGTTTGCCAAGTTTTGGAGCAATCAGAAAGTATGCTAGGAAAGGAGAAATAACTTTATTGGAAGTGTCATGGTACCGATGGCCAAAGGTATTTATCAGGAAAAAGCAAGGAGCAAGCTAAGTCCCTGGTGAAAAAAAAATGTATGCAAGTTTTTTGTTTTTGTTTTTTTTTATCAACAGAGATGCTAAAATAAGTTGCTTTTCTTGCAGATAAAAAGAAATGCTCTTTATATCTGACATGCTCTTGTCAGATGTACAGCTAAAGAGAAAGTACAGTTATGTACAAGGTAAACGCTTTGGGCAGGCAGTTATGGGTTCAGAAGATAGCAGCTCCTTGCCAGCAAAATAAAGCAAATGTCAACAAGCCAGACACACTTGAAACATTCAACAAAATGCCTTGCTATCCTTCTCCATATATAATATGCCATATGACACCACAGTTAAATCTGCTACTGCCAAAAAAACAGTACGTCAAGCTGTTGGTTTCCGTGAGATCTGGACACAGGCAAAACAACAGAGAAGAAAGGAGTCCGGGAAGGTACAGCTTTTGCTTTTTCCTTCTGATGAGGAAATGACTTCCTACAACTAGCTGACCAGGAGTTAGCGCTCTCCCTACCTGGAACCAGGACTTGGAATGAGGACTTGGAACACACTCAGATGAGGATCAAAATGCAGCCTCAGGTAATTATTGATGGAAATAAGAAACTAGAGAAAGCAGTCACAAGTTACACAAATGCAAGAGTCATGCCTTCTGCATTTGTCTGTCCTGTGCGTTGGTTGTATAGCTCTTTCCATAATGATCCTGTCTTTTCTTTCACTCTCCCACATCAACAGGCACACCAAATGCAAATCTCCTCTGAGTCTGATCCCATCCAGGCAAAACTCAAGGACTACCACCATACCGAGTTTCGCAATAATCTCCACAAAGACAATTATGCACAGCCCTTCGGTTCTGTTCACACAAAAGATTGCAATTTGAATCTTGCCTTGCACAGGTTCAGCTCTGTTGGAGCTGGTTACCAGGCAAACTGTCTGTTTTCAGAATTACCGAACGCTGGGGAGGGTAAGCTGGGGGGGTGGGAATGGACAAACCACCCTGTACATACCTCCTTTTGGCAGCTCAGAAAAAACAATTTCGTGACAAAGAGACTTGTTTTCTTTTCAAAGCTCACCCAACAAACAAAACTGACAGAATGAAACCTGAGAAACTTTAGCAACCAAAGAAAGCAGCCTTCCAAGGATCAAGGTGAATAATTCATTTGTGGGATTTTGTTTCATCTTTCAAGCTATTTTGCTCATTAAAAGGAATTGTGGAATTTGTCGGAAGCCCAAACACTAACACACACTTCTGACAGCAAGTGCACATTCTGAGCTACACATTCGTTTGCCAAGCACATTCAAGAACAACGATTAGCTGCAAAGCCAGGGAACTTACCGAGCGCAAAATTATTGGAACAAAGCAGGGAGGAGGCAGGAGGCACCACAGACAGCTTCTCCGTCTCCTTGGTGCCAGGTTCTCCTGTCTGCCGTCCGGTTCACACTTGCCTTTATAACTAAGACTCCGACAGAACTCACTAGCGAAACCTGATGAATTATAAAACAGCCCCTCCTAGACTCTCATATTTTACATCACAGGGGGTGGTCATGTAGCGTCCTCACTCCCTGGATACATATATTTCCTTGTAACTCATCCTGATGAATATGTCAGCCTTAGAAGCAGATACAGTAATTGGTGTTTGGGATGTATCGGCATTAACCAATGAGATGCTTTCCCACCACAATACTGTACCCCCATCCTCCTCTTGTGTTCCCCCACACCTCCTTAAGGTGGATCCACCCAACCCCGTGGGGGACAGGCAAAGATGGCAAAATGTGGAGGAAAGCCCCTGCATCTCAAATGCACACATAACGAGGTGTAGTACTCAGGGTTAATTCTCAGAATAGTTCTGTAAAGATCAGCCTTCATATTTGCATAAAATGTCACAGTGTACCAAACACTTTCACTCTCCCCGAGCCTCTTAGCAACCAGGAGAGATAGCAATAGTGCTACAGTATAAACGAGCCTCCAGAGCTCAGAGAAGTGAAGTGACTTTGTCCAGTGCACAGAAATTGAGGGATGCGAGGAGCCCTAGAGATTGGGTCATTCAACTTGATCACTGTGCAGACAAGGAACCCATAGCAAGAGAGATTAACTTGCGCAGGTCACATGGTTTCCAAGTGTGATTTGAGCTTGAACCCAAACCCAGGTCTTCCAATGTCAAGAGCATTGTCTTTCTATCCTATGTGCTACTCCTGGAGCACAGAAGCCCTGAAAATGGGAGGACATTCAGGAATCCAAAACAATATCACTGACTGACACACAAAAAATCAGCAATAGGCAGGTTGCATGGAAAAAGAGCAGTGCCTGAGCTTTTTGCTTCCTCTCTTACAAGGTCAGTATAATCTCCTTAGGTTCATTGGCTAGCGACACTAGAAAACCTGTTTTCAATATCACAATATCTACTATCAAGCACTTCTTATGTACCAGGCAATGTTCTAGGTGATTAGACTCATTTAACCTTCAAAACATCCCTATGAGGTAGGTATTCTCATGACAACATGTTGCAGATGAAGAAACTGCGATTCAGAAAGGTTAACAAACCTAAGCAGGATCGCAGCTGCTAAGTGGCAGGGCTGGAAGCAGCTCCCGGAAAACTGGGGTCAGAGCCCACACTCCTAAACATATCATCTCACCCCAAACAGTATTTCACACCAACTGTCAGAAGCAGATGAGCCATGCGAGCAGATATATTTACAATGGCCTTCAGTTGAAATTGCAGAAAGATCAGAGGTCGTGAACCACAGACTTGTGTGTAAGCCCTGGCTTTGTCACTCCCTACTCAGCTCCCTGGAACGGCTCCCCTGTCACTTAGAATTTGCTCCTTCACTGCAGTCAGCATTCTGCCCACGTGTCTCCTCATAGAACTCCCTGACATCTCGTAGAGAACAGCCTCTTCCATTCCTCCATTATATTCTACTCTATTGGATTTTTCCTTTACAGTACTTATCTCTACTTAAATTTATATTATATACTTGTTGATTTCACTAACTTTTGCTTCTCCCCACTAGAATGTAAGCTCCATGAGGCGAGGGACCTTCTCTATTTTGTCTATGGCTGAATCTCCAACACTAGGGCAGGGACTGCCCGTGTAATAGATATTTAAAATATTTATCAAATGAATGTGCTCTAAGTCCGAGCTTTACTATGTCTTCATTATATATCCTTGTATTAATTGCTTATGTCCCTAAATCTCAAATGCCACAATTATAAATTTTCTGAAAAAAACAAACAAAAAAACAACCCTCATGTTGTTCTGGTACTTTACAATGTATTCGGCCTTTCTTGTAACAACCTGGATCAAACAACTCTATGAGATTGGTCAGTGGTATGGGTTAACTCGTGTCTGCCCCCCCCCCCCAGCAAAAAAACTCAAATGTTGAAGTCCTAACCTCCAACACCTCAGAATGTGACCTTATTTGGAAATAGGACTGTTGTAGATGTTAATTAAGTTAAGAAGAGGTCTCACTTAGGGTGGGTCCCTAATCCAAGAGGATTGGTGTCCTTATAAAAGGGGAAATGTGGACATGCTTGCACACTGGGAGAATGCCATGTGGAGACTGGAGTTACGCTGCCACAGGCTGAGGAACTACCAGAAGCCGGCAGACAGGCCTGAAACAGATCATATTCTCTAGTGCCTTCAGCGGGGGTATGGCCCTGATGACACATTAGATTTCAGATGTCTGAGCTCCAAAACTATGGGACAATACATTTCTGTTGTGCTAAGCCACCTAGTTTGTGGTATTTTATTACAACAACCCTAGGATATTAATACAGTCAAATACTATCCTCATCTGACACATGAGGAAATTGCAGCTCAGAAAAGTTGAGTAACTAACTAGGCCAGGTTTCACAGTTAGGAATTAGTAGGGCCCAGATTTAAACCATAATGGGTGTGACTTCAAGGGCCCCCCATAGCAGCCGCAGTGGCACCTACAGGCCGGTCCCTGACCCGTGTGGGTCAAGGGCAGGATAAGAAATGCAGGATGTAGTGATTTTTCATCAAGCTAAAATGCCCTTCTTTCATTATAACATTATGTCCCTTCTATTGTTTTCTGTTTTTTTTTTTCCCCTATTATTTTTGCTACGAAGTTGTCTTTTTATTTCTGAAATGATAGTGAGAATACATAGCGTTTTTTCGATGTGGTTTTTGTTTTGGTGTTTTAACAACCTTCATTTTATTGGCAAGATAAAAACTTGGCAATTCTATTGGACTATAAAATTGTTCTGAAATGCTTCTGGTCTATGAAATGTAAAAGTCCTCGAACACTGCTCTAATGTTCTACACTTTCAGCAAACAGGAAAGTTCTTGACACGTAGCCAAGCTTGGTAGTGGGAAAAAGAATACCTTTTTTCTCAATCAGCTGAAATGGCCCCTCCCTGCTCATGTATAAAATGCCTGTGCTAATGTCACAATCTCTCATCTTATTACCAGTAAATTAATTTGCTGTAATCCCAAGCAACAAACGTATATAACTCAATTTAACAATATCCATTCAAAACTGAATTTAACAAAATTCAGAATTTTTCTTAGTTTTGCCCCGCTCCTCCTTCCCTCTTTCTTAGTGAAGATTTTCTGTTTCAGTAAAATTCTTGACATGCTTTTGACTCGCTCTATTTCCTTTTAGGTCAGGACCTGTGGGTTAGTGCAAACAACTGAGGATAAATGCAATCACCTCTGTTAAGCACCTATAGAATATTGCAAAGGCTCTCAGTAAATGCTAGTTTCCTTCCAAGCAAGTGCTACAGCTTTATGTGTCTACGAGGCAAATGGCTTTAGGACTGAAGGAGATTTAGAGCAACTGGATGACTGGCAAAATCAGCCAACCTGAAGTGTTAATGAACTTCATCCTTTTGCTGAGCATTTAGTGAACCATAAGACAGTTTATAGAAATTGTGGTAGTCAATTTTTTATGAATTCATGCTTATTAATATGTATGGGCTTATATATGTGCTCCCACACAAACATATAGATGGACAGATATTGATAAATCACATGTATCATTAATATGAATTTACTTGGTGTGAGTACATGCACCCTCTCCAGTTTCTTAGAAACACGGAAGGAAAAGGCCTTCATACAAATAATGTTTTACCATTATCTGGTCCCCTATAATCTAATGTATATCCACCAATTCATCTTATCCTGGGGAACCTTAGTAAAAGCAAACTTCAACCTATCTATTTGCCAAAGTCATCTCAGACTCCAAATCAATGAAGGAGAAATTCCTTCATTCCATGAGTATTTATGGAGAACCTATTATGTCCCAAGCACTGCATTATTATGTTGGATGCCAGAAGGACAGGGCAATCAAGGTCAGATTTCCTGACCTCTAAGGGTCTCTCGGTCCAGGCATTAACAAGCAGATAATAGAGAACAACACAGCTGCATAGCACATTTCATAAGAACTTTCAGTAAGGTGCTACAGATGCCAAGAGGAAGGGCCAACCTGGTCCTGAGGAGGTGAAGTCAAGAAGGCTTCCCGGAGGAGGTAATATCTAAGCTGAGTCTGGATGGAGGACTAGGAGATAGCCAATTATGAAGGAGATATCCAATCAGAGTGAGAGCATGTGATGTACAGAGATCTAAAGGGGAAGGAGTGGATCTCTAGGGGAGTGGATTTTTATCGATTTACCACTTAATAAGTGAAATACATGTGACAGAAAAAAGGGTAACTTCAGAGTTGAGGAATACCAGAGAATAATCATTCTTTTTTCATGAACTTCTTCAAAATAATAAAGGCTGAAAAGGAAAATGTTATACTTTATAGTTAGACAATCCTGATTCATTCAAGATGACCTTCACAAGTTGCTTAACTTCTCTTACTTGAACCTCTGTTCCTTGTCTATAAAACGGAGATACTTATCTCATACAGCTATTATGTTATTATGAAATGAAAAATGTAAAATATTTTGCTTCCTGCCTGCCACAAAATAGACACCAGAATAAATGTTAATTCATGTCCTAAAAACGCTTGTGTCATTGTGAACAAGAAACCTACATCCATCCCTCATACCAACTCTTGTTTCCCATTGGGATACTTTTAGTTGTTTTCCTCCTAGACCATCTGTTTCAAAACTTTGATTGCTGACATTATCATTCTAAAAAAATTTGAGTGCACACCCCCATTACCTAATACTTTCATATTTACAAATTGTAGAAAGTACAACCATCCGTAGTACTATGGCACAGTATGTACATTATAAAACCTATAAGAAAACGGAAATTTAAAGGCTGAGATGAAAAATTAACATAGTGAAGAGAAGGGCTGTCATCTTGCATACTTTTGGGATATATACAGCCACTTTGGAGAACACTAGGAGAGAAAAGACCCAATATCATTTATGCATGGGGCACCTAGCAGTGCAGACCAAGTACTAAATTAGGTACGTCTAGGAATTAAAGCAGTGACACTAGAACATGAGGAAACAAACAAACAAACAAACAAGCAAGCAAACTGGGTAGTCTACTAATATCACTACCTGTTCAAACCGGTTTTTATATTTTTAATTTTAATATGTAGTTTAATAACAATAAAAGTTTAATATAGTAGAAATGTTAAGCAACCAAATGGAACTGCCTCCTTTCCAAATATCCATGGCAAGTAGAGAGTTAACATATTTCTTTTTTTAAAGGGTTAATAGTAATAATGACCATAGGCTGAGCAGCGATAAAGGGCAGTTGCTATGCTTATCATGGTACATGTACTTTCTTACTTGGTCCTTAGAATAATCAGGGCACCACTGCATTTCTCTAGAAGATATCAAACATATTTTGGTGTATGTTGGGGGCCTGTAAACCATGGCCTGCCGGTCAAATCTGTTTTTGTACACTCCATAAGCTAAGAATGGTTTTCACATTTTAATTGATTTAAAAAAAACCAAAGGATGAATAATGCGTTGTGGCATGTGAAAATTACATAATAGTCCAATTTCAGTGCCCATAAGAAAAGTTTTATTGGAACATAGCCATGCTCATTCATTTATGTATTAGCTATGCCTGCTTTAACATGACAACAGCAGAGCTGATTAGTTACAGTAGAGAGTCGGTTAGTTGTAATAGAGACCATATGGCCCATATAACTTGAAATATTACTTATCGGGTCCTTTACATGTTTACAATATGCTGACTCCTAGTGTGTGCAAATGGGATCCCCTGGAATTATGCAGGTTGCAGCTTACATGGTTGTCACTGTCCAGACAACAATCCTATATGGAAATGAAGGCTCAGTAAGATTAAGTCACTTGTCATGTAATTAGGAAATGACAAAACCAGAGACTGGAATATGCCCTGGAATAAGGCTGGAATATGCCCTGAATCCCACCTAGAATTCAGGCCCCTTTTCTCTGATGATCTCTTCTGGCTATATGACTTAGCCAGCCACTGCCAATATAACTTCCCCACTGCCCCCACGGTCTTCTCTGCGCTCTCTTACCCAGATTTTAATATTGTTAGGGCTAAGGTCAGGGGAGAGGGGAACGGATCAACGGAACAAAAGCACAATTCACTCCTTCATAAACCACCTCCTCGAGTCTCTCAATGCGCACTTGGCCTCTGAGTTTGAGGCTTTGCTGTCTCTGACTGAGCTGCAAGTGATGAAAAGGACACGTGATGGAACTCTGGAAACCTCATTACTGGCTCTTTGCCTACAGAAACTCAGCCAGCTTATCATCTTTCCCAAGGAACTTCAAACTTACACTGGCTCAGCTGCTTCTTTCCAGGTACCTATATCAAGCTGCTCTGTCCAGCTGAGATCAGAAGTTGAGAGACCAGACTCTGCATATGCTTTTCCATCCAGGAGACTATGTCCCTTTTTTCTAACCCTCATTGTACCTACTTCTCCTGGGGTCTCAGCCACTCCTGGATTGTAATGTGGATGCTGTACAATGCAACTCACAAGGACAGTATCCTGGAGGCCCGGATCCATTAACATAATTTCTGTGGCTGCCCAATTACAGCCCGAATTTCGCTTCTGAGCAAGAACAACTAACCCTGGCAAAACATCAACTATGTAAAGTTGTAAGAACAGCATTCACCTAAATTAATCTCACTGAATCCTCCCAGCAAACGGAGATTCACTATTCCCATTTGATAGATAAAGACACTCAGACTCAAGAGGAAGGAAGCAGCATGTACTTTGTTAGTACCTGGTGAGTGGTAGGTCTGGGCTTCACACCTCCAGCTCTGACCTTTAAGTGCCTGTCACTTCAATAAAGAAGCCCTCAAAAGGAAGTTCTTTGGCCATGATATTCAGTAAGGAGCAAGAAAACAATCACCCCTTCGATTCTCCCCCCACATGGTGGCATGATTAGTCTTTATAAATGGGACATAGCACAATATCATGGAGTTCAACGAAGGGCAGGGTTTAAATTTATTAGCAAATCATTTAAGCAACCTGATCCCTCTGTAAAATGGGAATAACCACTTGCCTACCTTGTAGGGTTGTCGTGAGGATTATACAAAAGAATGTGAGTATTCCATATATGGGAAGTGTTCAGAATAGAGAGTAGATTGGTGGAGGCCTATGGTTGGGGAAGGGAGATTGGGAGGAAAATGGGGAGTGACTGCTAATGGCTGTGAGTTTTCTTTTTGTGATGATGAATGTGTTCTAAAATTAATTATGGTGATGGTTACAAAACTCTGCGAAAATACTGAAAAACATTGAATTGTATACTTTTAATGGGTGAATAATATAGGATATGCATTTCAAAATAATGCAGATAAACTACTTAGCACAATGCTTGGCACAAAGTAAATGCTTTAGAAATGTTAATTTAGTCATTATTGGTTTGAGGCAGAGACTGGCTGATTCACCAAATCCATTTCCTCTTCTCCTGGAGCACAAACCTAGACTCCACCCCAAAAGTTAGGTGTAGCTAGAGTTTCCTGGCGGGGATTCCTGCCCATTCTCAGGATTTTTTTTTTTGCTTTCCCGTTCCAGAATCTCTCGAAAAGTTGGACGGGGAATCAGGAAAATCGGCTCCTTGAACCCAGGTGGTTGGTAGTATCGGCCATCACTTTGTGGAAACAATTCATCGTGGAGAAAACAAAAAACAGAAACAGAAAACAGTTTGTATCTTGGGATTCAGGAAAGAGAAAAAAAATTCCAGAGAAGAGCGGGAATTCCCGCCCGGAAACCCTAGGTGTGGCCATCTGTCTGAGTTCTGGCCAAGGGAATATAAGTCCTGGCCAATGAAATTGACTGGGCCTGGCCCATAAAAACACTCCCCTTGCAAACCTCATGTCTCTTCCTTTTCCACCAGCTTGATGCCAATGAATCCTTTGGACTTGGAAGCCACAAGTTGAAGATGGAGGAGCCACAGCAAGGAAATAATACCGGAAACTCGACCCAGAGAAGAGTTAAAAACAAGTTTTGGACTTCACGAGAAAGAAAATAAACTTCTATTATTTTAAAATCATTATTCCTTTTGAGATTTGATTATAACAAGCTCTACAGCGTTTTCCTGAAAATAAGACCTAACCGGAAAATAAGCCCCAGCATGATTTTTCAGGAGGATATCCCCTGAACATAAGCCCTAATGCGTCTTTTGGAGCAAAACTTAACATAAGGCCTGGTGTTATTTTCGGGGAAACACAGTAGTATTAGAATAACTAATATATTATTAGTGTTTAACTCTTCCAAATTGTCTGAAATAAATTGACTGTGGATTAGCTGACCACGCTGGGTCTGGGGTCCTGACGACATACAGGAAAGGCTATCCGGCAAATATAAACATTCCTTTAATACTGACAAATAGTCATTGGGAGAGGGTATATGGTGACTAATTCGCTTTCCCAACTTGGGGAAGCTGAGTCCTTGTTCTGCCCTCCAGTCCTTTCAGGAAGGACGGGAAGCAACATACCAGTCGACTCTGAGCAGCAGTAGGGTGTGGAGAGAACCCAGGCAGCTCTGTGCTTGCAGCTCTGCACCTCTCTCCTGCTTTTCTTCCCGAAGGACGTGTACCCTATCACCTTCTCCTTTGCAAAAGGGAAAACAATACAAATCAAAGCTCTGACCCAATCAGATGATGTGCCATCCTTACTCAGTGCTTTCTAAAGCAGCAGTATCCTTCATTCTCTAAGTGTGGGAGGCAAAGAGAGCTCGCTATTAGCTTTCCTGGTGAATAACGACAAAATATTTGATTGTTATTGTCTCTCATTTGAAAGACTCACTGTCAAAAGGAAAAGCTCTGAGTCACGCTTTAGGAAAGGTGAACAGAGGATAAGCAATCACAACAAAAAGGTGGCAGAGTGGAGAGAGACCACCCCTGGGGCGAGGGGTCTCAGATGTAGGAATCCTTTCTCTCCATCAGGTGTGACTAACAATGCTTTGGCCATCTTTGTCACGGGGATGCTATGAGGACAAGTGCTCGTGTAAAATAAAAGTGAACTCAGATCTTATAAAAATAGCTAATGACTCCAAGTACTTACTGTGAAGTCCTTCTACATAGCTTATTTAATCTTCTCAACAAGACTTACAAGCTTATTACGTAAGTATTCTTACTAGCCCCACTTATGAGATGAGGAAACTGAGCCTCAGAGAGGTTAAACAAAAGCAGCAGAGCTGGGATTTTAACTGGAACCTGATAGGTGCCCAGAGCCCTGTCTGTCTGTCTATCTATCTATCTATCTGTCTGTCTGTCTGTCTGTCTGTCTGTCTGTCTATCTATCTATCTATCTATCTATCTATCTATCTATCTATCTATCTATCTATCTATCTATCTATCTAATCTATCTCTAACCAACACACCCTTCTTGATTCTGAACAAATGGAATGTGTTACGGAGGTGAACGGCTCTTCCACTGGAGAACCCAGGGTACCCAAAGCCAAGATGCCTCTCCTTGGGCATTTCATAGGCAGAACATGCTACAAGGCTGCTGTCATGCAGGCATATGAAGTGCCAGAGAGAATAATGAAACAGATAAGGAAAGGGAAGAACAAAGGCCATTGTCCTAGTCTTCAGAGAGGAGTCTGCATAAACCTGAGTCATAAAGTCATTCACCTAGATTGTCAGTATCAGATCATTTCAGGTAGAAATGTGAACTTCCAGCCAGGAAGCAAGTCTTCTTGCTGAAAACAGCTACCCTCCCCACCAGCACACACTCATAAAGCAAGAAACAAGAATCTGGATTTCTCTCTGCTGCTTGTGTGTTTGCCAGACAGTTTCTTTTTTCCTTCAACCTCACTATCCGTTTGTTCCTCTTATTTCTTCTCATGCTGTATTTAAACCAGATGGAGCAGTAGCATTGGGAAGCTAGTTCTGAAGCCCAGGGGACATGCATCATAATAAACAAATGAACGATTGAACAATTGGTAAATCAGGCGGGAATGAGTTTAACAACTGAGCTGGAAAAATAGCCGAAAATCTACTCCCTGATGTAAGATCTGAATGCCACCCAAGTTCTTTTCATCTAACAGGTAACCACATTGACTTCTCTCAGTAAATCAGTGGCTAGAGAGAGAAGCAGTGTGAGGGCAGTTACAAAGACCTCCACAGAAATAGTCAGTGGTCCTCTTATTGCTTTGCCTTACCAATATGCGGATGGCTACATTATCCCATGGTGGCTGTGAAATATTCGTTCACCATCTCTAAAAGCAAGACATGTTCAAGTGCTGCTTTTCTTTAAATATATTCTCCTTCCTTCAGGTCTTACATAATTCAACTATCATCCCATGTGAGGCTTAATTTAAAGGAAAACATAAGTTGAGATAATTCACTGTGAAGGGTTATAGAAGTTATATTTATTCCAGAAAGTCAGCAGCTGTGTAATGGAGTGTCTATTATATGCCTGACTTCCTGCCAGGTTTCAGGACACAAATATTGACAAGAAGTAGCCTCTGTCCTTAAGGAGTCACTGCCTCCTCAGAGAGAGAGATGGATTCAAACACTAAGTGAGAGAAATATTATAGGTATTAAGGTAGAGGAAGTGCATGAAGTGTTTAGTGACCAGTTCTAATGAGGGAGGGACTATGTGGGGGGAGGGCAGAGGACAGAGACTGAGGTTCGGTAAGAGAGACCCCTGTCTGTCTACCTAGACCCTAGAAGCTGCGGTTTACCAAGGAGACAGATTGAGATGAGGGTCTTGTCGACACTGAACCTAGCTGGGAAATAGGCTCTGAGGGAGCAAAATGAGAGGCAGGCCTGGGGGTCAGGGGTTAGATCCTTTGCTGCCCTGTGGGTGATACAAAGGAGTATGGACTTTATCCCACATGTGGGGAAACATCTAAGGGACTGTAAAAAAAATAATGATTTGCATGTTACAAGGTCACCATGGCAACCATGTGGAAGGTGGCCTAGAGGTGTTGAGGCTGGCAGCAGAGTGAACAGTTGGGAGGCGAGTGCTGCAGTCCAAGTAGGAGGGATGGTCTAATCTCAGGTGGCATCAGTGGAGGTGTAAGGAAAGGGAAAGAGGGCAGATGTTAAGAAGGCAGAAATCTGGGCTGGAGGTAATGGAATCTGGATTCTAGTCCCAGCTCTGCTACCGTCTCTCTATGTGACCTTAGGCGAGTCCTTCCTTTGTTGGATCCTGTTTCCTAACTTGTCAGGCGAAAGAGAAACATTGTGTGGCTGTCTGAGAAGGCACTTTTATTCATGTGTTTGGTTATTACTCATTCATGGGCAAGTCAGTAAGGAAAGACACCCATTCCTTGATTTATCCTTTCGGAGGTCTTGCTATGAAAAAGCAAAACGGTAGCACAAAGAACTCAACCAAGGGAAAGATGAGACTTGAAGTCCAAAGACATTTGCTGATCACACATTAGGTGCAGAATATGCAACACAATCTACTATAGCTAATGGAAACTGAAATGGCCAATATGTAGTTTCTGCTCTCTGTGAGGGAAATGAAATAGACTGTGATTAATTTCATTCAATTAATGCTGACTGAATGCCTATGTGCAGAGTATTATGTCTACCAGAGTAAGAAAACAGAAGGATAAGACATGGTCCCTGACATGAAGGAGCTCACAGTCACAAATGAAGAAGTGCCATTGTTATCAGAAAGTTCCTAAGCACTGTGGGAGCCCAGAGATAAGAGAATTTGTACCAAGTCCATCTTTGCTCTTTTTCACAGCAAACAGTACTAGGAATGCCCTTTTCTGTAACCCAAGACTAACAACAGTTCCCTTCATGAAAGCAGAAGAAGCAAGAAGTCATTCATTTTGCTTTAAAGAAGATCTTTCCATGCATGAGGCTCTATATTAGGTGTTCCATATCAGAGCTACAAGACTTGCTCTTCGCCCTCAAAGAAATTACAAGTTCATAACGTTTTGTATCGTGGGAGGAGGAAGCAAAAAAAGTTGGGTCCTACACTTTCTACCAAGCATTTCAAAGTGCCTTGGACAGTGCCTTGCATATCGTTGGTGCTCAATAAATGTTTAGCGAAGTGAACATTATCAACTTTGTTACTTAAGGAAAGAAAATGAATTTGACTCTGAAATAATAACACATGTTTAATATTTAATTATCCAAAGAATTCACCTAGGAGAAATCACTTTTATGCAAGAAGTCATTAGTAATTAGTCAAACCACAGTCAACTGGTTTGTTGTAATACTAATTCAAACAAGGTTTCTAAGCTGCAGATCTACTGGAAAGTCTTAAGAAGCAGATGGCATCTAATTTGCCTTAGGAGACTTTGACCATCCTTGGCTCTTGAAGCCAGGGTGAGTTCAGTTTTTGGAGCTCTCCGTACTACTAAATTGACTCCTCACAACTTAAATAAAGCAGTGGTTTCTAAACGTCTAACCTGGAAAGACCACACTTTGGGAATAGTATTGCTTAGAAATAACGGAGTATGTTGGGAGTAGGGAAGAGGAATTCCTCTAGTTGCCTGAGAAGTGCTGACTTGACAAAAGAGGTAACATACGTAAGAAGCTTTGAAAAAAATGTAAAGGTTCTAACAATGCCAGTGGATTTAAAAAAAAAATCAACATGCACCACATTGTGATATTTTGTCCTGAATAAAGACATCCAGAGCAGTGAGAGCCAGCTGGTAAGAATTATAACATGTAATTTTAAATCCTTGACTAGTAAGAAATGATTCTAAAGGACTCGTGACAGGCTTGGCTCAGGGACTCTGCCCCCTGTTACAGGTGTGGAGGTGGCCACCACATTGCCTACCACTGGGGAGAGGAAGCTATGGTAAAACACAGGGGCTTTGGGTCACAGGCTGGCTTGAGTTGACCTCTGCCATTTAACCTCTGGCCTCTGCCACTTAACCTCACTTAAGCCTCAGTCTCCACCTGCAAATTAAAATGCTAATGCCTCTTTCATAGGGTTGTTTTGGGGAATACATGAGATAATAGATGTAAACAGCTTATTACAGTGCCTGGTGTATAATAAGTATGGTGACTATTAATATTATAATTAGGATTACTGAAAGAGAAATGTTCTTCCTAAAACTGGCTAAAAAACTTGTTCCAAACACTCCTGAGACTGAAAGAAAATATATGGATAATGAATTTGAAGAAATGGGCGTGGGTGTTTCATTTTAATATAATTGTAATGTACTGCAGAACATAGCAGAATCTTGTGCCAATCACAAAACCTTTCTCATAGTAAGATTATTTTGTGAGTGAACCTGGACTGTATGTACAGTGTCTTATCAACTATGTACCTTAATATGCATTAAATAACATGGGTATCTATTTAAAAACTGGTACACATATGCAATGTAATATTACTCGACCACAAAAAAGAATGAAGTCTTACCATTTGTGACAACATGGATGGACCTAGAGCGTATTACGCTAAGAGAAATAAGTCAGCCAGAGAAAGATAAATATCACATGATTTCACTTATATGTGGCATCTAAAAAAAACAAAACAAATAAACAAAACAGAAACCTAGATACAGAGAACTAATGATTTACAGACAGGAAGGGGGTGAGGGGCTGGGTGAAAAAGGTGAAGGGATTAAGAAGTAGAGCTTGGTAGTTACAAAAGAGTTACAGGATGTAGAGTACAGCATAGAGAACATAGTCAATAATATTATAATAACTACAAATGGTACCAGGTGGATACTAGACTTATCGGGGGGATTATTTGGTAAATTCCATAAATGTCTAACCACTATGCTGTATACCTGGAACTAATATAATATTGAATGTCAAGTATAATTGGAAAAAAAAATTAAAACCTGATTATCATACAAAGAACACTACCCTGGAAGGACATTGATTTGAATTTCACCGGTCACTTAATGACTAAACGAGCTCTGGCAAAACAAAAACTTTGCTGAGCCTCAGTTTCCACAACTATAAAATAAGGATAATAATTGTACTTATAGTTTGCATGATTTTGAAAGAATTACAAGAGATCATCGTCATCATCATCATCATCGTTACTGAGTTTTTCTATGTGCCAAGTTCTGGCAGCCTTTACAAAATTATCTCACCCTCCCACATCCTATGTTGCCTTCCAGACATATGGGTATAAAGTCAGGGTCTGAAGTCAAGAGTTCACGACCAGCCAGCTATGATCGGTTGAGTTGACAGGCAGAGGGCTCTGATAAATGATGACCAAAAACATCAGTAGCTCTTGCTGCTTTTGTGACAGCTGGGTCTTTGACAGGTGGACAATGGGATGCACACAGAAGTCCAGTAGGGCAGGGAAGAGGTTCTGAATATACACAAACATCAGAAACTTTGTGACCTGTGGTCAAACCTTAAGTTTCTAAGGCTTATCACAAATAACTACTCCCAAGAGTATCTAGAGCAAACATCTACAGGGTCACAATACAGGCAGACGTGCATGAAGGACAGGACTTCAAATATGTCAAATGAGTTGAAAAGGATGGAGAAGAGAAAACAAAGCACATCAAACTGCTCTGCATGAAGCAAGACCCATGAGACTCACACCTGGGCCTTAGGGAGGAGGAATGAAAGGAAGCAGAGATAAGGGGCTGCTGAACTGAGGGTCGGGGGTGGGGGCGAAGAGGGTCTGTGGCCTTTATTTATTTGTCAGATGATCTTCAGATTTGGGACCCCTGGGGTTAGAGGGAGGTGGCATGGGGGAATTCTCTTTCTCTTGAGTATAAGCAAGTTACTTAACCTTCTGGGCCCTGGTTCCACCTTTAAAATTGTGATAATAAAATTATGGCCTTGAGCTTCTATGTATTTGTAGAAAAGAATGGAGAAGCTTTCTGTGTACTGGCATAGAAAGATCGTGAATAAGTAAAAAAAGAATAGTGCAGAAGAGATTGTATAGGATACTCTCTTTGGTATGGAAGAAAGAGGGCAAAAGAAAAAAAAATATGTATATGAATACATATACATATGTTTATATATATGTATACATATATATGTATATATATTTAATCTGCTATACTTGCAAAGGAAGTTACAGAAAGATGTACAAAAAACCTAAAAATAATGGTTAGCTATAGAAGATGGATGGAGACAGGAGAGTCGAAAAAAAACTTTTCAATAAATACCTTATACAAATCAAATATTTAAATTCTTTTAAATAATACAATGAGGATACCAATTAGTGCCTACCTCACAAGATTGTTTTGAAGAGTAAATGAAATAATGTGTTTAAAGAGTTCATTAGCATGGGGCCTGACACATAGCAAGCATTAAATACACATTATCAGGGATTATTACCTCTTTTTGAGAAAGAGAGTGGGAAGGAACCCTTCCTTGGCTTCTACTTTCGGCTCAAGGGCCAAAGAGAGCTGGAGACTGGCTGCTGGGATTCTCTTGAGACTTAAGGAGCAGAAACACCATGCCGTCCTAGTTTCCCTCTCAGTCATCCAGCCCTACCTATTCCTGGGGATTTAGGGCAAAAAGCTCATCCAGAAGCAAAGAGGGAGCCTGCACCAAGAAGTTGAACACAGTGGAGTACAGGGTATTGAAAGATAGAGAGCTGCAACTCCAACACAGCCTAGATCTGCTCATGGTGCCAAGAGTTAGAAATGATTTAAAAACAGGCATGCCTCAGAACAAAACATGAGAAAAGATGAACAGATGCCAATGAAATGTCACTTTCTTGCATGTGTTGCTAAAAAAGGCTTCAGTGTCCTTAAAGCATACATCTCAATGGATTAATTGGAAATGCCACCATGGAATGAAAATAATAAAAGTAAAACCTGTCTCTGAACAGAAGCATTTATACAGTCACAAAATTTAATAATCTATATACTTTTTTGCTCCATCTGCAGTGAAAAAGAAGACTTCATAATGAGACACAAAAGGTGGGAAATTACAACGAATAGTGAGTATTCAGATATTGTAACCCAAACAATTGTTCTCCTATGCCTGTTTTACTTCGGGTTATGCTAAGTGGCTGACAAAATAAAGACTAATTCTTAGTTCCTTTAGAATTAAAGCACATAACATTTGGAACACAGAAAAATACAATTTTAGGCCCTTGTTGGGGAAATAGCACAAAACAGAATATCTTGGTTTTGTTAGATGTTTCCTCTAAGTAGTTTCTACAAAAGAAGCCAGCAGGCAGGGGTCTGAAGGCAGTGATGAGGCACCTTTTGTGTAGCTGCTGTAGTGTTAGCTATGGTGCTTAAGCATTCCAGCTCAGAAAGTAGACAGATTTGAGCACAAATCCTAAGTCTATCAATCATTAGTTGAGTAATTTTTAGGCAAGTGATTTAACCTTGCTGAACTCCAAATCAGTAAAATAGGGATAAAAATAACTGCTACCTTATAGGGATGTTAGAGGGATCAAAAGAGATCATGTATTTGAGACGCTGAGCATGGTGACTGGGATATAGTAGAAGTTCAGTAAATGTTTGCACTTATCATCATTATCTATCTTTTCATTCATTCATCCACCCATCCACTAAACCATTGATCAGGGACCATTTCAGGTCAAGCTTTGGGTTAGGCAAAGCAAATCCAAGGATAAGACACAGTCCCTGTACACAGGAAGTTCTCCACCCAGCAAGGGGACATGAACAACAGAAGGCGATAGGGCACTGGGGGTATTCTGAGAGAAGGCAGCTCCAGGCATCCTGGTGCATAAAAAGAAAGTGCTACAGGTATGAGGAAGGGGCTTCTTAGAGGAACTGATGCTGACATAGGGCTTAGAAAGTATACATACATGCAAGGTATTTGGGACAAAAGCAACAGGGAGTGCACAGACACTGGTAGGGAGGGGCAGGAAGAATGGTGGGAGCAGGTCCTAGGGAATGAATAGCTAGACTTAGAGGGAGGGCCAGGAGGCTCATCACACAGGGCTGAGTCCACATCAAAGTTTCTGTAATTTGGTGTGTTTGACAACTCAACTTCTTTAATTAGAAGCTGAGAGACAGTCAGCATTGCCCTACTGGAGGACTGTCTTGAGAGTACTCCATATTATTATGAAGGAAAGATAACTTCGTACTACCTTAGTCCGCTTTACATGATATCTGCTGAAAGAGTGTCTTGCCTGATCTTGCCCTTCTTTGCCAACTCAGTGTTGACTTGGGATTAGGTCAAATCAGCAAATCCTCCTCCCTCCCAACTATTATTTTTTTGTGTGTGCTTATAAATCTTCTCTTAAATAGGTAGGTCATTCAGTACAAAAGAATAAACTGTCAGTATTGGTTAAACATTTTTTTAAGGGGATTTAGTGAAACAGGGCAGGAAAACCAAGATACATATAGTTTCAAATATCTTCTGCTACTTAACAAGGGTGTGAACTTAGGAATTTTTTTTAACCTTTGTGAATTTCACTTTTTTCACCTAGAAAGAGGCAGAATTCAATCTATCTCATGGAGCGGAATAATTAACGTGAAGTATCTGTACCAAACCTGACACAGCTCCACAAAAGGTGGCTATCATTACTGCCTGTAAAAGTAAAGTAGGCGATTTGGACAGTAGCCTCAGTAGAGAGAAATCTGAGTCTATTACTTACGTAGGGCAGAAGGACGCCAGCTGTAGGTAGTGGAGGAAGCCAGGTCAGCTTGCACTTCTAAATTGTGCCATGCTCTGGCTGGGCTGGGCTGGGCCAGTGAAAGCTCTAATTTCTGTGTGTTGAACTGAGGTTGGAGACATCTCTCCCTCTCTCCCTCTCCCTTTCCCTCTGTACACTGAAAGCTTCCCTCAGCTAGGCTGAACTTCATGGACCAATAAATGGTAACCAAAGTGTTCCTTTTAGAAGTTTTCAAGTAACCTCAGGTCTCTAGAGCTGGAGCAGAAGAAGAGCTAACAGATGAGGCTTGCTAAATACAAACGATTTTTCTGGAGTCCATATGAATGTATTGTGGAGTGGATACCATAGAAAGAAAGCAAATGCACTCTGCTGGTAAGGAATTGCAGTTCTTCCCAAATGCACTACAAATTATGATATAATGATGCATCAATCTGGGCCCCAGTGGGGAAAATACATTATTCTCTATAGTACATCCGTGCTGTTCAAGCATTTGATAGACAGGACTGAACTCTCATACAGCCCTAGGAAAACCACATGCTCTTGCCTTTTAACCCACTATCTTTAACAGGTAAACGCTCATTACCTCTGTAGCCCACAAATGTGTTTATAATGAAGGTCATTTATGATGGAATATAAAGGGAATCACTCTTAACACATCACAGAAATCCCATAATTTGGATCCTGGTAACCCAATGATGAACAAAATAGTGACCAAGAAACAAGATGGTACTTCTACTGCAATATTTAATGCCAACCCTTAGTAGAATAGTACACATGCAAATCTCAGCAAAAAAATTTTTTATACTCAAAATAACTTGTCTTTTCCATGTCAACTATGATGAAAACTTTGGTTTTTAGAAGGGAGCTATGAAGGCTACCATATCATCCAACATAAATGACCCATAACAAACTAACCTAACACTTATCATGACAATATTATCTACAGTTGTGAAAAAAAACAGAAACACCCTAGAAGCTTAATAAAGACAAATTGGTTAAAACAATAGTATCAAATCTAAATAATAAAATCCTAGCTCTCATTAAAATTAACTTTTACCAAAACCCAGGAATGATACGAGGAAATACCTATAAAACATTATTAAATGAAAAAGGAGGTTAGCAAGTACTATATATAGTATGATTCTAGTTTTATAGAATGTAGAAAAAGAAGTTGTAAAGAATTACAACAAAATCAATAGGTACTATTGTCTGTTTTTTTTTTTCTTTTTTTCTTACTCTTTTTATAATTAGAAAAATCCCAATAAAATATTCTTTTTAAATATTCAGTTTTCTTAGGAGAACTTTGGTGGGCAGCAGCAGTATGGAAATGAATGCTTCTGAAAATATGAAAAACTTTGTTGACTTTAAAAATAATGTTTGTAGGGGTGGCCGGTTAGCTCAGTTGGTTACAGTGTGGTGCTAATAACACCAAGGTTGTCGGTTCGATCCTCACATGGTCCACTGTGAGCTGCACCCTCCTTAAAAAATTAATAATAATAAAAATAATAATGTTTGTAACATACGTTAAATAACACTGCTAAATGCCTATTTATAATGTAACTGAAATAAACTAGGATAGGAAGGTTTACACATAATATAGCCTAGCCTACACTGTAGGCTATATTACATACAGAAATAGGACTGAAATAAAATAAGCCAAAATGTCAAACAGTAGTTGCTTCTGGGTAGCAGAAATTATGGATCATTTCTTTTATCCTTTCTTTTCTTTCTTTCCTTTTTTTTTTTTATCATGCTTTTGTATCTTCCAAAGTTTCAACAATAAACGTGCCATTATATTATGAGAAAAATTTTTTTTAAAAAAGATAGCAGAAAAAATATGAACCTTACATCAGTCACTCAAATATTAAATTCTTCAGACTAAACTTCTGACCCTGACTCCAAATCTACTTTACTTTCCATACTGCTAACATTCTAAAAATACTATGTAACTATAACAACAACAAAAATTCCTACATCAATTATATAAGGTAGAGTCACACTTCTGACTTACTTTCACTGTTATTTTTTTAAGTACATCATTAAAGACTTACAGATCCCCCGCCAATGAATTTTCTTTATGAAAAAGCCACACAGACTCAAAAGCATATGAAGACTCATTTTATATGGAAAACTAAATCTAATGCTTGGAAGGCAAAGGAAGGTAGGTTTTCAGTCCTTACATAAACCAAAATTCCTTCACTTAAAAAATTTATTCAACAATTGTAATTAAGCTCTTATTCCATGTCAGGTATTGCTCTAGGTGCCTGGGATATAGAGGTGGCTGCAAATTAGATTGGAGATAGCATATTCCTTTCATAGGACTTATTAAAGTAGTGGCTAGATGACAACTTGGCAAAGAAGTTACAGAGAAGATCCATATTTGTGAGGTATTAATGACCTATTTCTTAGTCTGGAAACCTTTCATTTCTACTCCCCCATTCTCACTCCCTCTCCATGTCCATTTTCACAATCCCCTGGAAATCAGAGCCTCATTCAAAGACTTGCATGTGGTAGTTCATTTTGAGCAGTGATTCCACGGAAGAGGTGTGAAGAACCAGGGAGAAGGAGCATGGAAGGAGGGAAAGGCAATACTAGAATGCATTGTCGGGCTATTATTCACTGTTGTGGACAACTGGGACTCAATTCTCTCAGGACCTTCTGAGCATCTGTAATGCCACTCAGAACTATGTCTCCAAGGGATGAGGAGGAGAGCCTCTATCCCCCAGTTCCCTCACACCTCTAGACCTTCAGCTGTCAAGAGTTGTCACATGGAGAGTCAACTCCCTTGTATTTCCAGTTCTGTGCAGTAGTGAGTGGACTCCTGGGCAGAAATCAGAGACAGGTTTGGCGGTTGAGCCAACGAGGTATCAGGTCACACATGCATAAAGCTGGTTGCGGCAATAATGCTTTGAGTTAGTTTGGCATTAAAGATGTGAGGCTGAGTAAAAATATGGTACTGCCTGTAAGGTTCTTCTAAGCCATATGAGGGCATGATAATAACTGTTGTTATTTAATCAATACATTCGTTTCATAAATAACTAACGTTTATTGAGCATGTACAGAAACTTTGCATACATTTTATCACTTAGCCCCCAAAATCAATTCCATGAAGTAGATTACAATTTCACCTCTATTTTAAAAACAAGAAAACAGGTTTTAAGAAGTTAAGTGGTCTGGCTAAAGTCATCAACAAGTGGTAGACTGAAGATGAGGCTGGCTGCAGAGCCCAAGTACAATACTGCCTTTTCCAATGCCACAGGCATCCAAAGGCCTCCAAAATGGGAAACCGGAAGTAGGAATCCATTTTCCTTCAGAGTTCCTGTTTCTGCATCTGTCTTTGGTCAGAATGTGAGTTCTCTGAAGGCATAGATTGTGCCTGACTCATGTTTTATCTCCAGTACTGGGTACTGTATGAAGTTTAACGAGACATAATGCTTATTGAGCCTAGTTGAGTGTCTGTTCCCCCAAGTGGACTTCTTTTTGAGAGGAAAAACTATGTCTTACTCTTCTTTACATTCCAGAAACCAGAATGCTTGTTGACCCTGACAGAATGGAATTTTCCAGAAGGTAGAACACATCATGGTTATGAATGTGGACTTTCTGTCAGGTGGGCCTGGGTTAGCATCTCACCTTTGACCTATTTGTTGATTGCCTCATTAGCTAGACGATCTTGAGCAAACTATGTTATCTTTCTAGGCCAAAGTTGCCTCATTTGTAAAAATGTATGATACCAACTATATTTCTATCACAGGGTTGTTGTGAAGATGACATGAAATACACATAAAAACATTCATCATTAGAGTCTGACACATAGCAAACATGCAATAAATATTAGCTATTCTTATCATTATTGGAAAATGGATACTATTGGTGTTTATCCTATATTTGGAATTCCTAAACTAGAACCAACAACTTTTGGAATGTCCACTGTGGCATGTATGGGAAAATCTCTAGCACGCAAAGAATCTCATAGATGGACAGTATCTGGCACATAGCTGGTGCTCAATACATATTTGTTGAATGTTAGAGAAATCAGTGAGCTACATTTGCTTTTGGCAAGATTCATCAGCCCATGCTGGAAAAGAGTAAATGCATGTTGTTGACTAACATCTGATGGAAGGGAAAATATCAGTTTCCCAAGTTCTGACTATAAACAAAGAGAAGAAACAGCTATATAACCTATGGACAGTGTGAAGCCATAAAACAAGGCCAGACTTTTGGGACTGACTTTCAAGACGAATATGATCACAAATATCTTTTTATATTTGGACCTGTATATCCCCAAATTAATATCACTTGTATTTTATGCTCAAAATTGCTCACTTTGCAATATTTCCTGTCTTGTTTTATTATAGAACTATATGTTTCCTTAAAGTACTTGCTTAGTTAATAACATTTAATTATAATTTGAGTTTAGATTCTGAGGACTTAGGGATCTACTTAGAGCCATTATTTAGTGGGATGTGGATCCCAGTTTCTGAGGGAGAAACTGGATGGCAAAAGGCTAATGCCCAAGGTGGTATGGAAACAGGGGAACTCTCGTTGGGTCATGACAGAAGGACCTGGTTTGCATCCCAGCTCTTCCACACAGAAGTTGGGGACCTTGGACAAATTATTTCCTGTCTCTGAGTCTGTGTTTCGTAGTTTCTAAGATGAGGTTGCTGGTGCCCATTCCCCTGACTTCATTTGATGACTTATTGGAAGGACAGGCACAGAGCCTGGAGTGTGGCATGTACTCAACCACTGCTGGTTCCCTTCCTCTCTGACAGGTAAGAGATGGGTGTGAGTCCTGGGGTAGCTGCCCATAATATTCATTCTCTTAGGCCCCCCTTTCAATCTAGGTCATGCAGGCCTTCATCCAAGTCTTTCTGAGAGGACAAAAAACATTTCTCAAATCAGAAGTGCAATGAAAAAATTTTGCAAAATAATTTTTTTTTTTTTTTAATGAGATCGCTCGTTAAGCAACAAACCACACTGTAAAGTTCGGCTCAACCTCAGCATGCTTTCTGGCCAGCTAATCTGGCAGACTTTTAATCACACTGGCTGGAAGATGACTACAGTGTGTCTTTCGGCAGCATGACAATTACCACCCTGGTGTCGGTAATATTCTTTAGATGGCCCATGATGCTTGGTAGCTGAGCTGCAAGTCAGGAGTTTCATTTAACTTTCTGAGTATCTGTAGGTTTTCTTTGCAACAGAGGACTTGAGGTTACACAACTCTCTTGGCTTCTGCTTCACAAGGTGAACCTCGACTCTCTAACTGTCGATACAGATCCTTAGGAGCAGAGCTGTGGTACCTGGAAGTAATTCCCCCAAATCATTTGGGAGGTAACAAGACGGCTCCTGACCTCTCCAGATACTTGGCAGAAGCACCAGGAGAAGCAAGGTTCTAAGTGAACTAGGTAGTCATTGAAATGAGAGATACAATCTAAACATCCAGCTAGGCTTTCTTTTTCCAGTCCCTTTCTGATTTCACCCTATTGCTGTCCATACTCCCCTGGATTGGTCTGTTCCCCCTTACCGATCACTGTTGTGGGAAGGTATTTTAGAGAAGGGTGTTAAACAAAGTGAAAATGTAACATGATGAAAATGGGGCTCCTGGGAGCACCTAAAGCAAATGAGAGAGGAATGGTGCAGTGAATACACTGTCCTGAACAGGTCTGTTTAATACATGCAAAGTCAGGTTTGAATTAACAGCTAACCCCAGCTCACAAGGTACTTTCCGTTTACTCAAAGGAGAGACACATAAAGCAGATAATTTCAGTATAACATGCTAAGTGCTGAAATGGATGATTTTTAGGAACACAGAGGAGAGGTTCAGGAAGGAGAGAAGGGGGTAATCAGAGACTAATCAACAGTAATATACTGTGCATATATCATGTCCGTATTTGCAGATGTGGATGATATAATCAAAGTTTGTAATTGGTACAAGGACATTCATTTCACATAGTTAGCATAATTCAGGGCTTAGTGTTTCATCGACATTTTCTGACTTCAAACCCTATGTGTTTAATTAGTAGTGACAGGAAGCTGAGGGCATGTGAAGTGGGTTCATATCAATATACTCCAGAAATAAAACTAAAATGTAAAGAGCTAAGGAGAACTCTCTCCTTAGATGGGGGAATTCGTTTTCAATGGGTATCAAATATCTGTGCTGCAAAATGAAAATGTTCTAGAGACCTATTACACAAATGTAAACATACTTATTACTTAACTGTAAACTTAAAAATGGTTAACATGATAAATTTAATGTTATGTGTTTTCACCACCATTAAAAAAACCTAAAATATAATATTATGTTAATAACATGTCCTAGTAACATACGTATAAGGATAACTATCATTGATAAAATAATAAACATAAGTAACATGTGTGGAACACTAACTGTATGCCAGGACCCACGTTAAACATTTAACATGGCCTATCTCATTTATTCTAAGAACCCATTTGACAAATGCAAAACCCACGGCTTAGGTCAGGGAACATGTCCAAGGTCTCACACAGACTGAGCACGAGCAGGCCTGACAGTAAAACCATGGCCTCGGTCACCTCCCACACCGATTCCCTTTATTGAACTGTGTAAAGTATCCGACTCAACATCAGATGCACATTTATTCTTGTCTTGTGTACACAACTAGATAAAGAAGAGGACGACTCACTAAAGGTCAAAATGACGTCACCAATAAAAGGAAGATCACGTGGGACAGGGTCTGGCGATGCTAAGACAGACGGCTATGCTCAGCACGGGCTCTGGGCTGCGGAAAGTCAGTCAGATGACCAGACTCCCAGTGCGTCTCCTCATTTAGACGCCTCTGTGGCACCATGTGCTACAAAGGGAGGTCTTGCCAGGGCACAAGACGATGTCCCTCTGTGCCTTGAGGTCAAGTGAGTCATTTGACTGTCATCATGGAGTAGGCACCACAGTGTAGATAGAGATCAAGGTCATCCTGTGGGAGCCCTGCAGGTTTCCTGGTGAACTTTACATTTATTCTGAAGTAATTGCATTTGATACCCCAGGTGGACTAATATCTACATGTGACCAAGATAAGTACCAGCTAGCTCACTTTTGCAGTTGTGAAGAAAATTATAGGCAGAAAAACATAACTGGACACTGAGAAGAAGGTCACTGAATACAAATACCAAGTCTAGACTCCAGCCAGGGAGGGCAAACTACGAGCCTGGCTGTTTCTATCACTTGCCTTTGTGTTCAGGTTTACGGGGAGGCTCGCTAATCCAAGCGTGGTTCATGGGCAGCAGCAGATCACGGGGGGGGGGGGGGGGGGCTTGTTAGAAACACAGAAGCTGAACCACATCCCAGAGCTCCTGAATTGTGGTGAGCATTTTGACAGAACCCCAGGTGATGCTTTCGCATAGTAACATTTGAGAAGCCCTGCTATAGACTATATAGAATCTTACTTTTAAAAATCTAGTGTTTATGAAACATTTGGTTGCAAATATAATTACTATGTAAAAAGATAATTGAATATACTAGGCAAGATTGTCATACTAGTTACACATGGTTTTTCTACTTTCATTCTTTTAACAACTTTTAAGATCTTACCTATCTTCTTACTGAGAAAACAATTGTCCAAAGAAGGTAACAAAGGTCACATCTCTAGGGTAGGATTTCAACCTAGGAATTCCGGCTCTAGATTCCCCAAATGTTTCCTGTAAATCACACTACGTCACTAGAGGAATGCAGAGGGTGACATTCACTTTGAATGATCAGAAAAAGTAGGACTCAAATGGAGACTTGAACACTGGGTGAGGTTTGCATAAGAGACAGATTTCCAGAGTACAGAAACAAGCACAGGAGCACTTGGAGACTGGTATGTGAAAGTATTGGTCAGGAGAAGGCTGAAGAAAATATTTAAATGTAGGGTGCACGTGTCCACAAGAGCAGCAGGAAGGGAAAATGAAATGATGATGGAAAGCAGCTCACAGAGGGCCTTGAAAGCTCGGCCAAAGGGTTTGGCTATTTGGTATCTCAGGGCATAAGGAATATATTTTCAGGAGATAAATTATTCCAGTTTTATTCATTAAGCTTTTATTGTAGATTTTAATATGCATTGGTAAATATGCTTTAAAAATCAGAGATGGATAAATCCAAGGAACACTCTAGAGAATGCTCTCTATACTACTGTAACTGCACCTTCTGTAATTCTGCACCTGCTTCCTTAATTACTGGCTGCATCCCAGGAGACTTGACATCACTGTTTTCTGACAGGGGCACACAGTATTTGCCAGAACTCTTGAGAATGTGCAAGGATGAAGAGAGCGTTAGCTAGGAACACAGATGTCTTTGGAATAGAGCACTGGGTGGATAGTTCATCTCTAGAGTATCCAAACTGTGTGGAGTAAGTAAAGTTCCCAGAGTGGACCTGAAAATATATGTACTATTAGGTCAATGGTGTCCGAGTGTGAAATGTTTTTTCTACTAAGGGTCACGTGTACAGAGCATCTTGACTCCTCAGCAATTTCTAAGCAGAACATAAACCGCTGATTGCTATTTAAATTAAGACTAGGAAACACAAATGCAACAGTATAAAATATCAGTTTACTATTATGTGAAGATTAAGAAGAAGAGGGGAAATAAAGGGAAGGAAAATTGAAAAAGAAGAGAAGGAACTAAAACGTAGGAAGATGCAGAGGAAATGGGGAGAAAAGAAGACAAAGGAGCAAGAGGAAAAGAAGGCATGGTGGGAAGGCAATTTATTGAAAGTGATCAAGCTTTTAAACACCCATTACCAACTTTTATAATAATCTAATGCCATGTGCTAGACAAGAAAACTGATACCGCTAGAGATTAAGCAATTTGCCCAAAATTCCATTGAAAAGGATTAGTTAACATACTAACTGCTCATAACTATACTTCTAAATCCTCTGTGCCTCTGGTTCTAAGTCTGAGGATCAAAACCGCCTGGGGATCCTTGCTGTTTTAGCAAAGCATCCTCAAATCTAGTAGGCACCAAAAAACATTGTACAGACTGAATCAATAATGTCTCCAACATATACGTCTTACTAAATGTTAAATGTACATGTAAGTTGCCCTGTGATTAATTAAATATCCATTAATTTGTTTCATTTCGTGTAACATTGTATCATTAAGTATTATTAGTATCAACAAAATCAAAAAATACAATCACTCTCAGGTGGTTAAAAAGGGAATCCTTGTATTCAAAAGGCTGGGAATGACCCTGAGTGTAATCCTATAGTATCCACACAGGAGAGGGGAGTCAGAGCAGCCGGCTGAGGCCTACATCTGACCTCTCTACCCCTTAGACTGACGATCCTCATCCCTGTCTTCTTAGTGATTGGCCTCCCTTCTACCCGTTCTATTCACAGGAGAGACAAGCGGTTTTTTTTTCTAATGGCAAAATTGATCCGGTCACTTTCCAGCTTAAAACTTGGCCCCACTGTCTTCAGACTAAAGATCAAATCCCGGTTGGGCAGAAAGATCCTTCTGGGCTCTGGGTCCTCCACAGCAATCCAGGCTCCGCCAGACACTGGTCTAAGCACCAGCCTACTGAACTCCTTTCGCTTTCTAGGACAGACAGGCTTAGAGCTCCTTCGTGCTGTCCTACTTTTCTACTTACTCTTCTTCTTCCTTTCTACTCTTCAGGACTCATTTCTCAGAATTTCACATCCCAGCTTTGACACCTTTTCTTCCAGGGAAACTTCTCTGACTGTCTCATTAAGATGACATAAGGGTTGCTCCCTCCGCAGCCCAAACAACCCCATCGCGCTGATCATATTGCATCCCACTTGCCCCATAACTGGATTCTAAGCTCTGTGACGATGGAGACCGTATCTGACGTGTCCTCCAATACCTCGCACCCTGCCTGGTGCATAGCAGGCGCTCAATAAAGATATGCTGAATACATTTTAAAAGTTCATGAAAAGAGTCCTATCTCCAAAGAAAGGAACACAGATTTTTTTTTCTTTGTTTGAGGGTTGTTGTGTTTTTTGTATTGTTGTTGTTGTTGTTTTGGTGGGAGGGTATTTTAATTACCTGCAGAAGGAAACTACATATTAATAAATCTATAGTCAGAATTTCAAGTATGGAGACAGGGAAGTGAAGAAAGCAGAGCCCTGGCAACTCACTGCATGAAGCCAACCGTCCTGCCAGCGAGTCTCAGGGTCCTTAGCCAGGTCTCGTACCTTCACATCCTAGCTTTCCCAAAGTAACTGGTGGAATGAACACCAGTTCCTCAGTTATTCGTTTCTACATGAACTTCAGGATTCCTCAGTAATTTTTATATGGCGCTGGTCATAACGTATAATTAATAGTTCAGCAGTCATTGCTTTAGATGTATTAGGCTTTTAACATGGAATTTATATAATACCTAACCTTGGGGAACACGCTGTTCAAAGTACTTTCCAATTGCTCTTCAAAATGCATTCTGAAAAGGAAGCAGACCACTGGCCTGGGATTGTACCCATTTCATAGAGAGAAACCTAAAGACAAAGAGGTCAGTGATCATTTCCTCTTGAGCACATAACAGAAGGTTTTGGAAAAGGGATGTTTCCTTTCTAACCCCACTTCTTCCCTTTTGTCCCCTTCTACACACTCCCATCACAACATAATAAATGCCTTTTTGGTTTTTTCCTCTCTATATAAATCTTTCTTTTTTCTATTAGACTTTAAGTTCCTTGCAGGCAGGGGCTAAGTCTTACTTTTTGCCCCTAGCTTAGGATCTGGAATTGTGCAGACATGAAAAAAATGTTTGCTGTACTCTTTGCCCAACTCTCAGAAGTACTATGCCAACTTTGTTCTAAGGCTTACTGTCAGGGAAGCATCTCTGTCTTGTGATTTATTGAACAGAAATCTCCGCTTCAAAAGGAACAAGATGATTTGTCCTCGAACCTGCACCCCAAACCCCCTGATGAGCCAGGGCTGCTGGCAGCCCATTCTGCTCAAGGGATTACGAAAACAAATGCAGCACTCGCCCTTGGGAGGACAGATAGATCATAAACAGCAAATCACACTGCAATATGCTGAATTCCTTGATGGTGCTCTAGGACATCAAGGAAAGGGCAGCTGGCTCTGCTGCTGGGCAGCTGCAGGTAGAAAAGTCTCCTCAGAGCAGGTCTTAGCATAGGGCTGCTAAGGTCATTAAGAGTTTGTCAGATGTGTGTAAAACACTTCGCAGAGGACCTAACAAAGATTACATTTTCAAAAACAGACATTTTGTTATGTATGAAAGTAATACTGTTCCTATTAACTGGAGGAAGTGTGTTCCTGCGGGGAAACAGTATCTCCTGCTGGAAACAAGGAACAGTTCTTTGTGCTAGAAGATGGGGGAGTCACCACGGAATTCTCATTTTAGCAAGATGACTTTGTTGGCAGAGCAGACTGAAAGGATAAGGGAGGGAGGTGAAGTCCAGGCCAAGTAGGCAGCTGTTACAAAAAGTTCAGTTCAGATGAGTGGGACTGCTCTCTGAGGGGACCATACTGAGGCAAGGTTGCCCTGAGGTAAGAAACAATCAGCAGCAACCAGGTTCTAACACACTGCAAGGCCGGGCCAGTCTCCAGGCAAGTGAAAGTCATATTGATGTCCAGGCAGCTGCAGCAACCAGGACTACTTTTGTTCTTAGACTCTGGCATCTTTAGTTGCTAGAGCAGCAATTCTCAGCTCTGCCTGCATCTCACCTGGGAAACATTGTTATAATGCAGGTGCCTCAGCTCCACTCCGAACCAATTAATTCAGAATCCCTGGGAAGATCTGTACTTTTGAAATGTACCCCATAGCCAGAACTCTGAGCCACAGCCCAGTTAGCCGTCAGGCATAACAAACAGTCACTTGTACTCAGTGCCTGTCTCAACGTCTCCAAGTGTGTGCATATGGTTGTGGGGACACATGGTAACCAGATGGGAACTTTGCTGGGGCCAGCTGATCATTCCAGGGGAGGTGGCACTGTTAGCAGAGGAGCAAGCAGGCCCCTGTCACTATGTAACTGTCGTGTTCTTGAAAGCTTTGAAAAGGCCTCTGAACACACCCAAAGGAGGTGTTCCAAAAGAAGTTAGGGGGCTGACTCTACAAAGGCAGAAGATAATGTACATTCTCAACCACCAAATGACAACCAATAACAAGGCAGGGGAAAACACAGGTCTTAGCCTTGGTCCCTTACGAACAGGTTGAGTCACTTCTGTCAAGTTCCATCTCTATATATTATACTCTGACTTTGCAACCAGAACTCTGCACACTGTGGACAAGACAATCTTAGTGAAAAGAATGATATCCAGCTGAATTATGTCTCAGTAAAATCGTTTTTCTGTTTTCTAAGCTCTTATTCTACGAAAGATACTGGTATAAGTGCATTGCATTTCTTTTTCAAGACTCTCAAAAACCCTTGAAGATAAATTATTACGATTACAAGTGGAGGAATGAGTTTCTGAGAGCCTAAGTAATGTGGGAAACCTCATCGAACTAGGGAGTGACAGACCCAAACGTGAACCCATAATGCAAGGGTGAAACTCAAGAAATCAATAACTAAGTTAGCCTATAGCTTGATTCACCTCATAGCTTGATAGTCAGCTGTTTTCTCTTTGTTTCTCTCCCTCACTGCCTGATTAAATTGTTCTGCTGTCCCAAGGCTACATGTATACCTCTTTAATCTAGCTAATCAGTAGAACACTAACTTGCAAGAAACTGAGTCTGCTCTCAGCCATCCTGACCCCGACAACCAGGCTGCAATTCTGGACTGTGATTTTCTGTCAGATGTCAGATGAATCACTCATAAGACCGGGTTCAAGACAACCATTGCAGAACAAACCAGACCCCAGGAGACGTTCTCCCTGATGGGTCGGATGACTAACTCCCCCTTTCTTTTGTTCTGCTTCTTCTTGTGTACCTAGAAAACCTCTGACCGTTCTGAGAACGGGGGGGATGGCCTTCGGATAGGAGTCCGCCATCTTCCCATAATACTGGTATTCTGAATTAACCCGCTTTTCTTTTCACCAACCTTGCCTCTTGATTTTTGGCTCACAAGGTGACAAACAGCTGGATCTTAACCCGGTAACAAAATCAGACAAATCCAGTGCTGGTGACCACCATTCTGTTATTGCTAACATGTCTCCAGGATTGACAGCCCATTTTGGACTACAAACTCCTTGAGATCAAAGAATAAGTGAAGTTCAGGATTATCTTTCAGTTCCTACCCACCCCAGGCCAGGGAAGTTTTGCCAACATCAGACCTCTCTCTCCTGTTCCACCAGGGTCTGATCCCTCTGTCTCAGGGGAAGAAAACAAACTACCCTGAGAGTTCTTTCAGCATTTACAGTGTGAATCTGGTGATCAGATTAGGTCCTCTTAGAAGTGAAACTGGGCACTCAGGGAGAATTTTGATAAGAAAAGAAGTAGCTGTGCCTTTAGCACATGAGACATAAAGCTCAGAGTTCAATGACTTGTTCAAAGCAGCTTTTAGCAGACACGCCTTTTCCTGCTACTTTGGACATATTATACAGAAAGGAAGAGAAGGTGGATAGTTATGGGCAAGGCTATCAGGACACCGAGACTGCAAAATTGAGATCAGTGTGAGTGCGTGCATTCATTCATTCATTCATTCATTCAACAGACATTTATTATTGAGCAACTAACTATGGGCAGTTTTTTATTTGCATGGTTGCAATATTTCCATTACTGTGGTTTAACTAACAGCAATACCCTAGCATGATTCCAATTTTACTTACCGCAGTATACTAACTGTGAGTGAGTGAATAAAGAATAAACTTGCCACAATCTCTTTGGTCCACAAATCACTATGTGATAACAGATACACGTCATGATCAGTGACTCATCTTTTCAAAGTCTGTCACTAATGAATCACTGCACACTTGTTAGAGGTTCACACACAGAGGGCAAAACATATAGTTGTTTTGCTTCCTTGTCTGCCAGTGATAAACCCCATGTGACACTTTACAAAAATGGGTAATCCAAAGAGGGAATTTGCCAACAAAAACGAAAGTGCACAGTGGGCGGCCGGTTGGCTCAGTTGGTTGGAGTGCCGTGCTCCTAATACCAAGGTCAACTGTTCGATTCCCACATGGGCCAGTGAGCTGCTCCCTCCACAACTAGATTGAAAACAATGACTTGACTTGGAGCTGAGCTGCGCCCTCCACATCTAGATTGAAAAACAACAACTTGGAGCTAATGGGTCCTGGAAAAACACACTGTTCCCCGCTTCACCCCCCTCCCCCCAAAAATAAAATAAATAAATAAAATAAATATAAAAATTAACAAAAAAGTAAAAAAAAAAAGATGGAAGTGCAACACAGAAACAAAAAGTGATAGTGGCGTAAGTAAAATTCAAATGGTACTGCAGAATTAAAGAAGACAATTGATGGCAGAATGTGACACTGCCACCCTTTGAGAAAGGTCAGATATGCAGCCAGGAGATGTTAATAAAGGAAAAATTATGAACATAAATGAGGAAAGTGGTTGAAATGAAATGGATGAAGATGTTTCACAAGAAATAACACTGGCAAAAAAATGCACGTTAAAGGAACTCTTGGAGATATTTCAGAACACTGATGACAGCGCAAAGGATAAAAGTTTGAAAGCTGAGCCAAACCTTGAAAGGAGTATGACAATTCACTAAGGCATAGTGAAGATGCTTGCTCAGTGTTGTAAATTACATAACCTAGACAAGAAAAAAGTCAAGCACTATTCAAACCACTCTTTTTAAAAAAATAAATAAAACACTTAATTCTCAACATTCCTCATATTTTAAATAAGTGTACTCAACAAATATTCATTTTACTATTTTTTTTCATTTCCCTATACATTTATAAGCAACAAAAAGAAAGTTTTTAATCTTTTGACAAAAATTTTGAAAGGTCATGGATAATGATACAGTTCTTCCCCATTGATTATTCAGATGTTATATTTTTTTTGGTCTCACACTATCCTGCAAAGTGAGGACTACCTCTATTGTGTGCCAAGCATCAGAAAACCAGACCCTCTTGGTGGTCTTACATCCAACACATTATTTCTAAAAACCTGTGACTACCGGTTCTATGATTAACGGGGGTGCTAGCCTAGCTCAGAGCCCCCTTAAAGGATTTAGAGGAAGTGAGGTTAAGTAAATTTGGTAGGAGGGATGGAAAGAAGAATCAAGTAGGAAAGGAAGTCCCGACTGAGGGTGGGGGGTTCCAGGTCTGAGGAGAATGCAGATCTCCCCAGCCCATCAAATTTACCTCCTCACCCCAGAGGCAGGGTGAGGAGTGACTCTGGGCTGGTTTTTAAACTGGCTACTAACAGCTCAGTTGTAATGTCAGATACATATCAACTGCCATTCGAAGGCAGAGATACAGGTTAAGGTTCCCTCTCAAAAATAATGCAGAAACTAGAAATGCTAACAAATGCCACTTTCGGGCAACTTGTGTGAATAAAATTTCTTCCTAAAACCGGCACAAAGTGCTTGGATGCTAATCTCTATGTCCCCAAAGCCATAGACACGCAAAGTAACATCTGGGGCTGTGAAAATGTATGTTCTTAAGGAAATCAAGTCCTGAGAGCACATGAAATGACACATCTGGCTTTACACACTGGCTAAGAGTTTTAAGTCCAAAATGTATATTATGTTGGGTTGTTGTCTCATCACATAATACCTCTGAAGTCATCATTTATGGCCCTTTCCAAGGAAGACGTGGGGCTGGCTATGTGACACGAATGTCAATGCACCTAGAACACAGCTGGTGGAAGGCTCCTTAGAATTCATCTCGTCCAATCTCTACAGTTTTTTTTTTTTTTTTAAAGAGGTGCTTTTAGTTTCGGGAGGCCAACTGTCTAGCTTCACATTCAGATTCCTGCTTCATAATAACAGCCAACATTTATTGAGTATTTACTGTGTGCTAGATACCGTGCCAAGGGCTTTACGTACGAAGCATTGTGTCTTTAAATTCTCACAGATCCATGAAAGAGTTACACCTCCCATTACCAAGGTGGAAACAGGCTTACCTTATTTGTTTAACCTAGGCTAACCATGAGGGAGGCGGGTCTTGAAGTCAAGCAGAAGGATCTGAGTTGACATTCTTCACCACTATGCTACAACTGTTAATAAATGACCTTTCTTGGATACGCAACCATATGTGCCAAAATTAGGTAACCAGGGTCCCTGTCCCCTAGAGGACCTTTGAGTCCAGCTTTCCACATACAACTACCAATTTTTAAACCCCCTTACTAAGTCCTATAATTCCCGTTTTACAGATGTGCCGGCGTAAGGCACAAAGTTCAGTGTTTTCCCGGAGGCTGCATAGCTTATTAACTGGTGAAAGCACGATGCAGCCCTGCATGATGGCTTCTTTCAGACCCATAAGCTACCTCCCTGCCATAGAAGTCTGCTCTTCCTCGTCAGGCTCTGGCTATTTGAACAGATCTTGCATACACCTAATAGCTGATGCGAAATCAATGTGGATTCAGGCATTTCTGGAACCCATGTAAGTTAGCAGCAAGACTTTCACTTTCCTAAATCTCTCTCTGTGATACACAGTATCAGGAGTCTAGTAGCTTCCATGAGACAGACTTACCTACCGTGAAGAGGCCAGTGGTGACTCAAACCCTGAGTCTGGTTTGGGGGCTGCACTGAGTTGGAGGAAGACAGAAATTCACTGATTGCTGTTCCCCCAGAATACAGCAACAGACAGGAAACCATGCAGCCTTAAGAAGATGCCTGCAAGCCCTGGGTGCTAAGAAAGGCAGGCCTTGCTGTTATAGGAAGGGAAAGGCAGGGCAATCTGCCATCCTCTTTTCATTGTATTGGCCACAATGCCCTACTGGTCTGGCAAGAGAAATGGGTCTGAGAAAAGCAGCATCATTCTCACCACAGCTCCTTAGCCAGTTTCCAGAAGTTTTCAGCATAGCACGCTGCTGCTGCTCCCCAAATTCAGCTCCACTCGTCTCCTCCTGAGTTGTGTGGTTGTAAACTCCGCCCACAAACAGACACTCCTGAAACCTCTTAGGAGTGAGGCAGGTGGAGCCACTTTCCCAGGTCTAGTGGCAGAGCTCGTTTGAGATGCTTTGCAACACAAACGGGCCAATTTCAGAGATGGGATTACTCCCTCTATTCTGCCGTTTCAAAGCAGTAACAAACCACTTTCCAGATGTTGGCTGCTTTAATCACCTCTTTTTCTTTCTCTTTTCAGCTGAAAAGGTCTTAGAACTGGGAAGGTGGAGGGGACAGAAGTCAGCCCAGGCAGCTTGCTGAAGGAGCCTTGGGAGACTTGCTAGTCCCAGGTCCCATCCCAGCCTTGAGCTGGCCGCTGGTGTTTGAAATTCTAACAATTGCAGTATTAGTCTGGTATCTTCTTTTAAAATAGAAGAGAGGAGCATAAACGAAGTTATTCACACTGTAGAGTTAATTCTTCAGCTGGCAGGCTGGAATCTGCTGGCTCCTCTAGGCCAGGAAATGCCTGCTTACATCAGCCCTTAGGCTGATGAAGAGTACTTAAAACGGGATGGTTTAGGGAAACCAACCTTCTAATTTCACCTCTTTATGTGGCCACACCAAGCCACAAGCGAAGTTCGAAGTTCGCCAAATTTGAGAAATCAACCCCTCTTCTCATTTCTTTTGATTTAGAAACTCTCCTGATGCCAAATCAAGACCTTGTGTAAAGCTTTTCTTGGTAGTTCAGGATGAAGAGCTAAAATATGGAAATTATGATGATTTTTATTCTTACCTAAAAGCGTTTTCCAAACATGCCTGACGACCCTCCATTTTCACATGTGCTGCGGTTTTCTTTTTGTTTTGATCTGTAGAGTGTACGTGTGTGAAGCCAAGGTGTAGATATTGATATTCATGGATTGATTGATTAACCAGTTGCTAAATGGAATCCAGACATATACATTTCCTCTCTCAACTATTGATCATCAGCGCAATTCAGTTAAGTATGGCACTGTTTCCCTGCTCTATCTGTTGCTACACAGAGCAGATGTTGTGGTCACCATGGTAACCACCTACTCTTTCTCCCTATTCTGTTTATCAACCTTGCAGTGCACAGGCTAGAATTTTCTTTTTTTTTTAATTCAAATAAGAATCAATCATGCTCACCTAAGATGAGGAATCATTTCAGTGTAAATGTTTTATTTAAAAAATCAGTTAAAAATGTGTTCCTCAGAAACAAATTATAACTAGAAAAACAAAACTAGGGATTGAATCTGCTCAATTACGTGAAGATTTAAAAAATGTTCCAAGTGGTTCTCAGGGATAAAATAGGATTATCAGTAACACTTCTGGTCTTGACAGACTGGCTGCCTTGATGGGCCTGAAAGCTGTGGGAGTCTCACAGGTTTTGGGTTGGTCATAAACTAAACAAGATCTGTTTACACCACACCTATGGGTGTGGGAGTGCATTTTTCTATAAGGATTTCTCTCCCTCACCCCACAAAACCAGTAGGAAAAAGAGTGATAAAAAGGAGAGAATTTTCTTTGAAAGCAGTATTTTGCCCATTTATTTTACAATTAGTTATTGAGTCTGCTGATCATAGTTCTAGATGACAAGGGACGATGCTGAAATCAGATGAGACCCTGAGGCAGGAGCTTAGCTTCCAGAAGACAGGCAATGGAATCCCTCATACAGCCACCCCAGAAGATGAGGGTCGTACAATTATAGATGCAGCATCTGTTAAGCACAGTTGTTTGGCCACCATTTCCAAGGCATTCAGCCCAAGTGGGAGTGGATCACTAGGGCAAGTCAGTTATTGCAGAACCTATGAGACGTCACATATGCCTTAGAAGAAAAACAGTGTACTGAGTTTTCACTAAGAATCCTCTCTTTCGTCAATGGTATTGTAACAGCTCTGTACGATGTCAGAAGGGTAGTAGATTGAGGCAGGGGTGGGGTTATCACTTTGTGAGGGTTGTAAATGTCTAACTAGTACATTGTTTTGTACACCTAAAATTAAAGAAAAAAACCAAAAAACCAAAAAAAAAAAAGAATCTTTCTTTCTTTATTTTTCTCTCTCTCTCCAAGCATCCTGAAACCATTGCTCCCTTTGGCTCCTAGAAACAGACAGTAACGACCTCTACCAATGAAAACTTTCTTCCTGCTCACAAATGTCTATCTCGCCTGAGACAGGTATTTTGCCTTTTCCCAGTCACCAACATGGGCAGAGGATAATTGCAAAATGATTTTCCTTACTATTTCTAATAAAAAAAAAAAAAACTACGGTGGTTTGCTGGGACCAAGACTCTTCCTTTCCTCTGTTCTCTGAGATTGAGATTCTACTTTCAAACTGAATAGGCTTATTTTCATAGCTTCTGTATAGATAATCTCATCCAACATGCTCAACAAATCTATTAATACTTATTCCCTGGTTGAGATTGCCTGGGGATAGATGTTGAGCGTAACGCTGATTAGTAAACCACACAAGTCCCTCTGAACAGACATGAGGGACCCAGGGACTGTCCTAAGTAGAGGCTACTATAACTGCCATTCACAGTCATTACCAGCTGGTTCCTCCCAACTTCCACTTTCTATCACCCAGGGCTAATGTGGTGTGTAAAGATGAAGTTTATGAGGGAACTCAGAGGAACCTGGTCCGACAGGACATCTTTGTACTGAGTCCTTTCTGCCCATCTGCTGGCTGCCTCCTTCTCCCCAGAGCTTCCAAGATTTCTTTGTGACTTTTCCGGAGCTCCTAGTTTCCTCTTCTACTCAACAGTCTTCCTGATTCTAGTATCTTTCATGCAAAATAGAAAAAAAGGGTAAGAGGCAGATTGCGGATTTGATTTAAAGCTTAAGACTAGGGTGTCTGGAGATTTGGTTCTAGTTCTACCTCAGCCAAATCCAGCTGGACAAATTTAGTCAAATCACTTACATTTAGTATTTTCATCTGTCCAACCGCATATTTAATGAAATCAAACATAAGGAGTGCTCTAGAAAGTTAAAAATTTAGTACAAATACCAGATGCCATAGAACTATTTTACAGTTGGAGTGATGGTATAGTTTTAAGAAGGTTTCAGACAAAACCATGGACTTTAGAGGGCATATTGTCTTTGCTTAATGGCATTACAGGTCTAGTGATCTAAGCTAGACTCGTTTGCCTCAATCCTTGATTCCATATCTAATCAGGCATAAAATCCCAACAATTTTACCTCCTAAATCTCTCTCTTTATGTCCCTCTTTGTCACCACGGCCACTGGCATGAATGAGGCTCTCTCCAAACTGGTTCCCTCCCTCTAACCTCTAACCTCACCTTCTCTCAATGCATTAGCCACACCAGCAGTCAGAGAACTCTTTCTACTAAAGTGGTCTCTCTGTTAACGTTTTTGCTGACTCCTCAACTGCAGCATAAAGCCTTTGTTCTTAGTGAAGCACATTACTCCTTCACTAACTTGCTCTCCTGATAGATAGCCTTTCTTTTCACTGTCTCCTTCCTGGAGAACTTGGTGACTTTGCACGGACAGCTCTTTCTTCCTTTTTGTCTGCTCACTCCACTCATTCTTCTAAAATGCACTCACACACTGCTGCCTCTGGGAATCCTTCTGAACTTCACAGACTGAGTTAATGAACACCCTGCTATCCCCACAGCACCTCTACATACCTCTGATTCCATCATCTCCCATCACCCTGTAATGTTTGGGATCCTTGTGTGGCGGAAGGTACCACTGTTATGACCCAGCATAGCATTTCTGATACCCTGAATTTATTGAATCATGGAAGGCTCAGCATAAATCCCTGGACACATCTGACAGCTCTTGGGCAAGGAGCTTTCCCTACCCTACTTTCGGTAATGGCCTATGTCATAATGGCAACACCCTTGGCTTAAGCCTGAATTATAGACTCCTCCTCTAAGATTCAGTTCTGGGGAACCCATCTGGTTCCTCCAGTTTCACTAAGTTAAAACTGAACTTAATGGGGACTTCAGAGCCTGTGTACCAGTGATGGCAAAGTAGGTTGGTAGAACACTGCTGCCCTGGTTTTTTGTTCTTTCCTTCTACAACGCAGGAATAATCATTGTAACTTCCAAGTAGGTGGCTTCCGGAGTACTCTGCCATGAAGATCTCCGAATAAATCATTTTAGACAATTCTAGGTTAGGATCAGTTCCACCCAGAGGTATACAAGTGTGTAACACAAATCTCCCTTGTGCATCACCTGCTTAGTAGGCAAAGTCAGAAGGTTCAAATTCTCCTGATGTTTTAGGAGCCTTATTCACTCAGTGTCGTGCAGGGTAGTTTTCAAGGTTATTCTCCACATGACTCTACATACAAAGTCTAATGCTGGAAAATTTCCATTCAGATCCAAAGCCAAAACGGGAAAGGGGACTTAATTAAACCGAAGCTTCATGTGGCACTTAAGTGACAATGAATCAATAACAGAGGTAGGTAGGGTTTTCTAAAAACATGTCAAATAATACGACAGCCCCAGACTTTTTGAAAAAGAAACACTCCCAGCCTCCCCAGGTTAATCATACTCATCAGACAGGAATTACTCTTCCTCCTCCCTTGAGCCTGAGCACCGATACCCTGGGGCCTGAGCACAGCTTGGAAGGACTTGCCAAAATCGACTACAAATCCCATCACTTTGCCTTTTGAGTCTTCCAAACCAGCCCTGCCAGTCTTCATCATCCTCTGTGAGCTGAAAAACACAGGATCAGCTCAGTGCTGTTGATGAGGAAACTCAGCAGTAGTCAGTTCGGTGGGGCTTCAAGGCCTTGGGACTGCATTCTGGGTAAAGGAGACTCAGCAGACCTTATACACCCTAATAACTGGATGTTTTACAGTGAAGCTGTGCTGTCCGTTTCTATACAGGTTCATTTACTGCTAAATGAACATATGACCATTTAACTATGTCTTCATGAAAGAAAAGAGAGCATGATGCTTTATACACCATAAATTCAGACCGGAAACCATGCAACTTGTGTCAGAAAATTAAATTGCTTTACAGAACCAAAAACAGAATAAACTTTTTGAAATTGTAGAAACAATACAGATTCATCATGAAAAACAAACACTTTTTTTTAAAGAAAAAATATTAGAACAACATAGATATTACTACCCAGGGTCAATCATTGTATATATTAATATTTTGGTAATTTCTACTTATGAATTTTTTTATAACAAATTTGAAGTCACACTGCACAGAAAATTTGTACTTTACTGTTTCATTTGCTGTAACTGCATACATTTTCCTACGTTTAAATAATTCTTTGTCAAGGACATTTTAATGATTCCTTAAAACCGAGTAGATATATTATAAATTACTTAACCATTTCCCCTTTGTTGAAAATGTATGATGCAGCATTTCAAATTTTAAGATTGGATAGTTAAGCAGTGATGTATATGATATTCGCAAATAATTTAGATGACTAAACAAATATTAGCAAGGGTCAGAGACACCTAAATAATAGTCATCATGTATAGACTAGTGGTTACAAGTTCATTCTCTGGAGGTCGCGCGCTCACTGGCTTCACACTGTGGTTGGGCCTTGTCCCAGAGCCCTTCTGAGTTATGTAATCTCCCCTGCCTCAGTTTTCTTATCTGTTAAGTGAGAAGAAGAGTTGTACCACCTGATAGGGTTATCTTTAAATTAATGTCTTTAAAGCACTTTGCCCAGCATTTGCCACACAACAGTCAATAAATGTTAGCTATTGAAGAACAATTATTAACGTTATGTGATTCTAGAAGGCAAGTGCAGGAAAGCTCCTTTCTGGAAAAGAGCCAATTTAAGGGCTGGTTAAGTCATTGTTTCATCAAAACATATAATCTCTAGGTTGGTAGAGAGCTCAAAGGTAATTTTAGGTAAAATCTCTCCCTTTGCTCTAAACAGATGCCAGGTGGCCCCTTACTATTCTTGAATGTCTCCCACACTGGGGCTCTTCTTATCTATCAAGGTAGTTCTCACACGTAGAAAATCCATTTTATATGGAACCAAAATATGTCTTTCTATAACTTCAGCCTATTAACAATAAACTCACAGATCACCCCAAACAAGCTTTAACACTGAATTTTTGATACAGTGAAATGATGGGGATCACAGCCTCTAATGGATTTATTTTGGAGTTTAAAAGACATTGGTGAGAGCCCAACGGCAGTAAAACCGAGACTGCTTTGCTCAGACTTTGTGAGAAATTGAAGATTTATGTATTCATTATCATGTGTGCTTTCCTGCAAATTGAATAATCTAAAGTAAAAGGAAAGCTTAATGAATTTTCTCAGGAAAAAAAAAAATGTCTAAAGCTAGAATTCTAAAAAGGCTCCTTTAAAACAGTTTAGATGGAAGCTCTTTTATAGTTTTATCTGGGGAACAGAATGGGGAAGAGGGAGTCTTGGGACAAATTTTGGCTGTGTTTGTAAGTCCATCTTCTGAGAGCATCTGCTTCTCCAAAACTGAACCACTTTCTGCTCAGAAGTGAATGCTTAGAAGTGTTTAGAAATTGACATCGCATGGCAACGTTGGTAAACAAGAGAGTATGTGTATCACTAAAGTCACACAACAAAATTTAACAAAATTTATCATCTCTCAAATATCATGGATCGTATCTCTATTGATTTGTGTTAGCTATCAGGCATGCTTAACTGTCACATCGTTGGATAAACAGAGTTTCTTTGCATAAAGATTACTTGACTGTATTTGCTATTATTTTTTTTTTATTTGGAGTCTATAGAACAGAAGTTGGTTAGTAGCTAGTACTCAATAAATGCTCAGTAGGCTAACTGAGTGAATATCCATCTCGAGGGGTCTTCGATAAAAGCCTCGTCTCTCCAACAACTGGTTACCCTGGTAGCTACTGAAACACTGGAGGACTGTTACTTACTCTCCGGGCTTCTTCCTCCCCTCCATGGCCATGGCTTCTTTTCTTTGGACTAACTATCCCCAGTCCCTGCCACATTTCCTCATAACCCACAACGTCTAACCCATTCATCCACAGAACTTCCAAATGTGCTTTTGTGTGTTTGTTTTTAAAGAGGGAAAGAGCTCACTTTATGTATCTAAGACAGAGGAAACTGCCCCCAATGTTATCTGTGGAAATCATATCTGGGCAACATTCTTTAAGAGTAATGGTTTTTGAATTGCACCTCAGAACCCATATAAGGGTTGTGAAATCAATTTAGTATGTCATGATCAACACTTTTCTTTAAAAAAATAGAATAAAAAATAGTAGAGGTATTGTACATAGAATATTACTTCATGAATTTTTATTTCAAATTTGAAATTATTTGTGCCTGTGTGCTGTTATATATATAAATATATTTATGCATGTTTGTCATACACTGACGTATGACACACATGCAGGCATTCTACGAGTTGCACATAATTTGGCCTAAGTATTTGACAAATATTTGACACCTGCTTGTCCTGGAACCTTTGTGTAGGGCTCAAACAGCACCTATAGAAAAGTAGAATTTGTGTATGTATATCCTATTTTAAAATAAATATATTTCTTATTATGAGCTGGGGTTTCACACACATGAAAAAGTTTGGTATCAACATTTGGAGAATTAGGAACAAAAGGTGAAGTATGGCACTGCAATTGTGCCATACTTTCTTTGGCTCTTTCAGATAAATCACAATTTCATAGATATTCGTTTTTCAAATGCAACCAAGAGCTGCAGACCAGTAACTACTGAGTGAATTAGGAGTCATTAATTTAGTCCTCAAATTAGTGGATCAGTAGGGTTTATTAAGGACTTTAATCTGATATTCCTCCAGAAAGGCTAGTTGCCAGCCGTATGGTATTTGGTTATATCACACAACTCATATTGCACAGGCAGAGAGATAGAAACCCCAAATTCTGGGGGCAAGATGCTTTTTAAAATGACACTGCCTCCAAAATATCAAATGTTTTCTTGAGTTGGTCCTAGTTGTCACTTACTACCGTATTTTCCTGTGTATAATGTGCACTTTTTGGGCCAAATTTGTGAGGGAAAATAAGGATGCACATTATACATGGGTAGCACTAATTCCATATCTATATAAATGTTTTTAATGCTTTTATTTATGCTTATGAGTTAAAAGTGTAACTCTAGAAATCAATAACGATATCTATATGCAAAATAATACCCTAGAATACGATAATCGGTTTTGTTGAACCTACAATGATTTTGCAGTGACAAAGAGTTCTTGGCTTTCTATGATGTGTAAATATCATAAATTTGTTACCGATACATAAAACTTGTTTTACCTTGTATCTGTTCTTGTGTTTTGTAATTATTTGTTACAGAAAATTTCTTGTACCATAATAGGTTAAAAAATAAATCCCTATATAATACAAAAAAAAAATTACCTGAATGTAAACAAATAAAAATTTGAATTAAAAAATTGAAACAAAAAATTTTTTTCCCTGAAAGTCTGGGCCAAAAACATGGTGCGCATTATACACAGCAAAATACAGTACATTTCTTGCTTGTAATTACAAATTTAGTATAAGTTTACCATTATCCCTCCTATTGTTTACGAATAATTTTGTTAACCCTAATAATACATAATTTGCAGTCACTATATTTTGGCCCAACATTTTCTAATATTAGGCTTCAAGATATAAGTACACTTAAAGGTAAATCATCCCTAAATAGGGATAAATATTTCTCTATTACTAAAGCCTCTGCAAATATAATCCTTCCCACGCCCATAGTTCGTTTTTACTGTCCGTCACATTCTTCATTAACAGCAGGTTTGTTTGCCACTGGAAATTAAGAGTTCCTGGGGTAAATGACACAGGGTGTTACACCCATTCAAAATGGACTGAATTCTAAAATGTTTGAGATCCATTCATCTTCTAGATGAAAAGAGGTCCAGGGAGATGAACTGACTAATTAAGATTAGCAAAGGGACTTGGGCAAGAATTCAGGTCTCCAGATTCTCTCTCTCTGCCATCGTATCACTACAACCCCAGCTACACCCAGAACACAGAGCCTGAGCCAGAACAGTGGCCTCATAAATGTGTGGTTAGTCGCCTGGGTCACTAACTACTAGGATGAAGAACATAACTACAGACTTGTTCGGTCTAAACCTGTCAAATATTGGCACTTTTATAAGGTTCAAATTAAGCAGTTGTATTTTAATAAACGCTGCCTATGGCAGTTTGAGATCTTGATTTTCACACAAGGAGCAGCAAAGCATATTTGTTAAGAACACAGACTTGAGCCAAACTGCCTGAGTTCAGTTATCAGGTCTTCTACTGCTTGGCCATGTGCCCTTAGCTGGCTTACTTAGATTTTCTGTTTCTCAGTGTCCTGAAAAGGGAACAGAACATTGTGTTTGCTGCTATTATTATTATTATTATTATTATTATTATTATTATTATTATTCCTAAAACTCAACGTACTAATTAGCCTGAGAGCCTGACCAAGTTAGCGCAACTTTACACACCTATTCTGAATGCATTTCCAGGGACAGGAGTCTTTTGTAGAGACAGATTTTTCAACCTCTTTCCTTGGCAAGATTGGCAATTTGTTTGACTGGCATTTGGTTTTATAGTTTCCAACGGTTCTCTCAAAAATCCTATTTGTCTCTGCAGACAGTATGGGTTAATAAATGAAACAGAGAGGCTGAAATCAGCTGTGTGTATGATTTGTTGCTCTGTTTTTATTTCATCTAATTTTGAAAATGTGGTTGCTCTCTCAAGTGCCTGTTTATTCTCCAGGCAGTTAAACTGAAGTATTGCCCTTAGAAAGCAGCAGAAGAAAGCATGGAAATTTGAAGGAGAGCTTTGTTTAGCTCATGACGTACAGAGAAAACAACAATTGAATGGTAAATCAGAGTGCAGCAAAGTGATTCCAATGGGACCTGATGCTGGCTAATTACTGTTTTATAGATGACGGTGTTCAATTTACTGAGCATCTGTGCATGACACAATTTGGGACACTGTGGGTGGTACAATTCCAAGAGATCTACACAATTCAAAAGCAAAATAGTCCACCTAGAAAGCACACATTTTATTAGGTGGAATAAAGTATGAGTACAAAACCTCATTTTGTAATTAAGGGATGGGCCACACTCTAAGGCCCAAAACACTTACTTGGATAAAAGTAAATAAACAGATCAGGCTGTGGAAGCTGCACTTCTTCAGAATGGGATTTAGGACGTGAAGGTTTAGGAGAGAGATGCTATCGTGATGCTGGGAATGATTCTTTACCTCCCAGATTTTCAAGTGTGGGGCTGGGATAAAGTTGATATGACTCTTTTATCAGATGAATTATTTATGAGGTTACTTTTTATTATACTCTTACAATTTCCTGCTGAAGATACAAATTCTCATGAAGAAAAAGTAAATGGTGCGGAAGACAATCAATTAGTTTAACATAAAAAAGATGAGAGGGTTTGTTGAGAAACAAAATATTGATTGATTTTTTTAAAACCATGTTTTGATTAATGGCATAAGTTTTCTTCCTCTCTTGGATTTATGCTTTTCCCCCCTTTCTCTTGGATCTACAAGATGTATTTTTCTAGTATTCAGTGGCAAAATATTTCAAAGTGCACTGTCTTAGGGAACACCAATTGGAAAAGGATAGCAAATAGAACTATATGCTTGGTCTATTGTCAACTCTAGATAATTGTTAAATCAGTGATTAATAAAACAATAAGTAGATGAACAATTAAACTCGTGATTAGGAATAGAAGGTTCTTCTACTCAGCACTGCTTTGACTTTGGGGTTTTAAGTCACATTTTTAACCCATTCATTTGACATTCAATAATTTATTTAACACTTTCTTCATATCAGGCATTATTCCAGGTATTGGATATACATGGTCTGATGATGTTAATGCCATCTCAATTCAGAAAATTACTAGTTGTCTTTAATCTATTGTTGGTTCTTTTGGTCCCTGGAAGTTTCTCCTTGGCCATTCCACCCAATCTGTCAATTTTCTCATCTATAAAAATAGGACAGTAATGTCTTCAGTATCAACATTACAACATGAAGAATGATTAACCAATTTGTGAAATGACTTGGGAAACACAGTAAAGGGAGTAAGTACCTTGTTTACCTGAAAATAAGATCTAGCCGGACAATCAGCTCTAATGCGTCTTTTGGAGCAAACATTAATATAAGACCCGGTATTATATTATATTACATTACATTGTATTGTATTATATATTATATTATATTATATTATATTATATTATATTATATTATAGACACGGTCTTATAGTAAAACAAGACTGGGTCTTATATTAATTTTTACTCCAAAAGACGCATCAGAGCTGATTATCTGGCTAGGTCTTATTTTCGGGGAAACACAGTATTACAGGTTATCAGTCGATCATTGTGGGTAAAGAGCAACAAAGGCTCTGGATGCAGTCTGCCCAGATTAAAATGCCAGTTCTCCCAGTCACTACTGTGCTGTCTTGGGCAAGATTCTTCACCTCTCCATCCTCAGTTTCTTCATGTAAGAAGAGCATAACAATAGTACTGATCTGCAGTAGTTGGCTCAGGCTGCTGTACAAAATACCAGACTAGGTAGCTTACGAAACAGAAATTCATTTTCTCACAGATCCGGAGACTTGAAGTTCAAGATCAGGGTGCCAGCATGGCTGGTTTCTGGTGAGATCTCCTTTTCTGCCTTGTAGATAGCCGCCTTCTCACTGTATGCTCACACAACTTTTCCTCAGTGTGTATGTGTGGACAGAGAGCTCTCCAGTGTTTCATCTTATAAAGGAACTAATCCCATCCTGAGGGTCCCACCTGCATGACCTCCTCTAAACCGAATTATCTCCCCAAAGCCCTGTCTCCAAATACTATCACACTGGGAGGTAGGACTTCAATATACAAACATGGGGGGGAGGGGCACAATTCAGTCCTTAGCATGGCCTCATGGGGTTGTTATGAAGAGTATATATCTTAATCTGTTTAAAGCACTTTAAACAGCACTCAGCACTTGGTGAGTTCTCAATAAATGTTTGCTGTCGTTATTTTTGGAGCCAAGTGAATAAAGAGGGCAGCCATTTAATTTGCAAAGCAGATTATTTAATAATACTGTTCATAGAAAAGTTCTAGAAACCAAATTCAAGTCTTTTATGTAAGGACATTCTCAAATGTGTCAAATAACTGATTAAGTAAGGAGTCAAGGGACCTCGGAGAAGTCTTGTTTCCTCTTTGGTCTTCTGAGTTTTCACAGTCCTCTTTTGAGGACTCCAGCTGGCTCGTCTCTAGGAAGCTTCTCCCCTCTCTGGAACCTAAAGCACCTCCTCCATCTTTGTTCCATTTTCTGCGTTTATGGCATAGGCAGGGAAGTGTAGGAGAAAAGAGGAGGCTAGTATCTCTAATCTCAGTTGCTTAACCATGGAAGGCCAGGGTTATTGATAACAGCTCTATTTTAAATGAAAATTATGCTCAGAAAATCTTGTATATGAAAGGGTTACCTAAAGGTCAACTAGTCAACTTGCATCTAATATAATAATTAATAGTCTCCTGAGGAAAAATTCTGTTTTCATATGTAAGTTGTGGGACCTCATTGTAATACAGGACAGTTCTTTTTGTTTTTGAACAATTCCATAGATGAAAAAATGCTTTACTTTGAGTTGAAATCCACTTCCCTATAATGTCTACCCACTGGTCCTCATTATATCTTCTGTCTCAGTGTTGGACACGCAGTCGCTCTCTAACAGAGTTAGTTGAACTGAACTAGTTTTTAAGGTACCCTTTTGGACTTACAATTTTCCCATCTGCTCTTATTTTTCCAGTGATGCTGTCCTCTAAGATCTTCCTTTTTCTTCTTTACTTCCACGTCTGTCCTTCTTTGCTCTGTTTCCTCTGCTCCCAGCTCCATATTGATGGCCCCCCAGAAGGAGATGGCAGAGGGAGTGAGAGGAGGGGCATTGAGTATCTTATGAAAAAGGCTTAGTGATAATAGAAATTTTCTTCCTCCTGATCCTTTTGTGAGAAAAAGAGGTTCACATCATGTTCAGATTCCAAAGGGTCTGTGTTTTCCAGGGAGTTTAAACATGCACCATCACAAATGATATATTCCTGTTCTTTAACCCCAGCCAGCTACCATTACAATGTTTATAAAAACCCACATTAGCAAACTACTTACTGTCCACATTAATGCTATAATTTACTGATTTAGGCTGCCTGAAGATGAGGTGATGTGCAGTCTATAGCCAACTTTCTTTTCCCCTCGTTGTTACATTTTAAAAGCGGGCATATCTCTGGAGGTTGTTACCCAAAGGCAAATATTAGTCACATTTGGACCACTGGAATTATTGTCCACACGAAATGAACTTGTCTGGGACAGCTCAGCTATGTTTTCCTAAATGCATTAAGCAGAAAAGCTTTGATATCATTTGAATTTGGCTCCAATTCCCTCCTATCCCCAAGAAAAAGAAGATATAGTCAGACTAGAAAGTTGTGCTCTGTACAAAGGGGAACAGAATTCTAAGTCATCAGCTGTCACTGAAGTTGCCATCACCTTCATCATCCCCCTGAAATCTGCTCTCCTCAGAGGTTCTCCATCCACCCAAATGCCTGGGCATCATATCCTAATTACCAAGTCCTGTCAAGCCTACCTGCTAAGTACTTCTTTAGCTGCACTGGAATGAGTGCTCACTGTTTCTCACGTGCACTGTGACAGTAACCTCCCTGCTTTATTCTGATCCATCCTTCTCATTGCTCTCAGGCTGTACTTTCAATATACAAATCCTACTCAAAATCCTTGAAAGTTACCCACTGTTTGTAGCAGTGAGCTTCAAAGGACTGGGGGTCGGCGCAGCTCCAGTAGTATACACACTAGAGCACACTTCAGGAGGAAAATAACAGCACTTCTATTTATATTATCTGTTTCTCTCAAAAATCAGAAACCAAGCCTTGTTATCTTCAATATGTGGATTGCTACTGTTGCTTTCACTCAGTCCTCCGTCAGTACATCTCTCTTTTGCTTAAGGATTGTAGGAAACTTACGGAAAGAGGGAGTTGCATGAAGCAGAAGTGCCAGAGTGTGTCACATTGGTTTTTGTGGGCCTAGTTACGAGGATCTGAACTGTAGGATCTTTACAGTGTTTTGTAAAAAGCTGGAAAGTGGCCATAAGAGTCTTTTGTTCTACATAGAGATTCACTGGTTATATTGTTCAAAGTACCTATGTGCTTCTAAGCCTAATAACAAATTATGCATTTTTATTTTTCAATAAGCATTCACATTTTGCTTATATTTTCTGTGGGTAGGTTGTTATCATAAGTATGCCACATAGCAATGACAGGGTTCAGGAAACATCAGGAACAGGAAGGACTCTCTACCTTCCCCTATGGCGGGTCTGAAAACACTCATGTGAGAGTTACCATCCCTATACCTGGAATAAAAGAGCATCCTCACCTCTGAAGACAGAGGGATGCCAAGAGGAACGTAAGTGAACAGGCCTTGCCAAGTTTCCCCCAATTTACTACACTTAGCTCATGCCGTTTGTCCTATCACATCTTTCCATGATTTTCCACTTTTGGTCAAACCTAGCATAAAAACTCTCAGATTTAGCTACTTCTTCCAGTCTTCACTTCCTTATGAAGGCTTTCGTGTCACAAAGAAATGTATATTAAATGTATTTATATGCTTTCTTCTTGTTAATCTATCTTTTGTTACAGGGGCCCCTGCTGAAAACTTGCAAGGATAGAAGGAAAGATAGTTTTCCTCCCCTACACAGGTCATTAAAAAGAAAATGAAGCACATTCAGGAAATATAGAGAAAAATATGAATTTGAGCCTTAAATCACATCATTCACAAAGTCCATTTCAAGTGGACTGTAGATCTAAACTCGAAAGATAAAACAATAAAGCTTGTAGAATATAATACAATAGCTTCGTGATATTGACATCAGTAAATATTTATAGAACAGGATGAAAACCACTAATAAAGAGAAAGGTCGATAAATTTGATTATGTTAAAATTACAAATTTCTGTTTCTCAAAATATATCACTAAGAGAGTGAAAGGGCAAACCATAGCAACATATAACCAACAAAGAACTGATCCAGACTACATAAAGTACTCCTGCAAACCAATAAGGAAAAAGAGAGATTACTCAATAGAAATAATCAAGGATATTCAGATAGGTGGTAAACCGGAAAAGAGGTCAGCCGCAACCTCATTAGTCATTAGGGAAATGCAATTTAAAACAAAATTAAGTTTCCCCAGGAAGATGGAGTAGACTTATTTTTCTCTGTTCCTCCATAGTGTTGAAATCCCCAGGTTCTCTTCCAGCCTTGTATATTCCAGACTGGGTACTGCAGAAGACAGCAACCCAGGAATGCCAATAAGAGCTAGCAAAAACAAACACATACCTGATCATGGCATTGTACATCAGAAGCTAAACATTAATGAATGCCAACTATAATTTTATATATATAATGTGATGGTTCAGTGTGAGGTCGGAGGGATAGTGGATGGGGGGAGGGGGGTTCACAGTATGAGGGATATAAATGATGAACGTCTAAGTATTACCTTGTTTTGTACACCTGAAACTAATAAATAAATTAATTAATTAAAAAAAAAAAAAAAAAAAAACAAACACATACACAAAAGACCCTAAAACGCCTGCACTAGCTAGCCAAGAACCAGGAAATGAACAGTCTAGCAAAACAAAACTTTTAGACAATAACAGCTTTACGCCAGCCAAATACCACAGAAAAAATACATGCAGCCCCATCATCAGCAGCAATAAAGGCTGAGTGAGGATCTAGGATTTTCACCCCCACTAGGTAGTTAAGTGGAAACCGTGATGCCAGTGGATACCATGTTGGGAGATGGAACTTTCACCTCCACCAGGCAGTAATGAAGTGCCCCTTTCCCTCCCTGTTGGGATGATAATAGAGGAGCCTAGTGGGGGTTCTGAGCTCCCATTCCCACCCAGTAGCAACAAGGAGACCCCCCACCGCTCTCTCCACTTTGGGCCCAAGTGGAGAACCTAGATTCTACCCCATCCTGGAAGTAATAAGTTCCTCCTTCACCTATCAGAGCAGTGTCAGTGGAGGCTTACTGAAACATAAGATTTAAATGGGACCCAGAGCCTTATAATATCTCAAATGACCAGGTTTCAGTCAAAAATCACTTGTCTCATCAAGAACCAGGAAAACCTCAAACCAATGAGGAAAACAATCCACAGATACTGACACTGAGATGATACAGATGTTGGAATTTTCTGATCAGGATTTAAAGCAGCGATTGAACTTCACTGAACTTCATTGTTTCACTGAGCAATTACAAACATGCTTGAAACACATGAAAAAAGAGAAAGTCACAGCAAAGAAACAGACGATAGAAAGTAAAACTAAATGCAGGTGTTAGAAATGAAAAACACAATGACTGAAAGAAAAATTTCCGCGGATGAACTCAACAGCAGAATGAAGAGACAGGTAGCTTGAAGATAAACTTCAAGGTGAACTTGAAGATAAAACCATAGAAATTAATATCAAGTTGTATACATTAACTATCTACAGGTTTTTGTACGTCAGTCATACCTCAATACAGTGGTTAAAAAGATATAAACTATCCAATTTGAACAACAGAGATAAACTGGACTGGAAAAAAAAATCAACAGAGCCTCAAGGACACACGGGGCTGTAACAAAAGATCTCCCATTCATGGCATCTGAATGCCAGGAGAGGAGAAAGAGGGTGGCGGGGCTGAAAAAGTCTAATACATCTATCCTAAAAGAATGACTGAAAAAGTTCTCTAAACAGGAGGTAATGATAAAAGAAAAATTTTTGAACGTGGTAAGAACAAAATTGTAGGTAAGTATAATATAACGGATTTTCCTTCTCCTGAGTTTTGCAAACTATGATTGACATTTGAATAAAAATTATTAAAAAGAAGTTTAATGTGGTTCTCAATGTATGTAAAATAAATAGCTAAGACAATCATAATGGGAAGGGTAAAAGGACATAAAGAGAGGTAAGGTTTCTATACTTCTCAAAGTCGTAAAATGTTGACACTAGAAGACTTTGATGATATATATGTATATACAGGGGGTCCCCCCAAAAATGTATACACGTGACTTGTTATTGGTATATATTGAATACTACAATTTTGAAACAGTCTTTTCCTTTCTTAAAATGTGTAAACATTTTTTGGCACCTTCAGTATATTATACATAAAATGTAATACCTAGAGCAAACAATAAAAAGCTATACAAAGCAACACACTCAAAAACACTAAGATCATTCAAAATAGAGTTCTAAAAAAAATGTTCAAGTGATCCACAGGAAGGCGGGAGAAAGTAAACAGAGAAATGAAAACCACACAGAACAAAAGATACAAAGTAGAAAACAAAAACAACAAAATAAAATGCAGCACAACATACCAAAAAAAAAAAAAAAAAAAGGAAAGCTAGGTTTACAAATTCTTCTCCTTGGTTATAACTCTTCTTTAAATGAATAGCATTTTGTGAAGAATGCCTACTCTTAATGCTAGGGTCAGAGCAATTTATGATATGTTAACATTTTAACATATAGTCGAGTAAAGCAATTGTGATTTTATTCAAAACTGCCTTTTTCCCAGTTTGGCATTGAGTGTTGAAGTGGTAAAACAAAAACAGAAGCAGATAATGAAGAAAAATTTAAGCAGGTTGGATATTTTTAACGATCAAGATGACTAGCTAGAATAAGATTTCTGTTCGCTATGGTAGATTAATGGAACTGATGGATGTCCCAAACTAATTTAGTTTCATAGACTACATATTTGCAAATTAGAAAATGTCGAGTCTATAATCCCCCCCCCTCTCTCACACACACACACACACACACACACACACACACACACACACACACACACACACTGGAATGGTTAAAATGAAGAAGACAGATGATATCAAGTGCTGGTGAGGAACAAGAACTTATGGGGTTGTAAATTCACTTTCATTTTGGAAAACTGTTTAGCAATATCTCCTAAAACTGAACTAATCAATACCCTATTTTCCAGCAATTTCATTCCTAAATACACATAGCTTTGGCTGAAAGGACATGTCCAAAAATATTCATAGAAGCATTATATCAATAATAGTCAAGTCCCAGAAATAACCTAAATGTCCATTAACATTAGAATGGGTAAATTATTGTATTGCACACAATGGAATACTATACAGCAACTAAACTGAATGAATTACAAGCTATACCCAACAGCCTGGATGAACCTCACGAACATCAAGCTGAGAGTAAGATGCCAGATACAAAAGAATACATACTGTATGATTTTATTCATTTAAAGTGCAAACCCAGCAAAAACTAATGAAAGGTGTTAGAAGTTAGGATAGTGGTTACCTTTGGGAAAGAGGCAGAGGGTAATAATTGGGAAAGGCAGAAAGAGGTACTGTCTTATCTCTTGATCTGAATGATGATTACATGGGTGTATTTACTATGTAATAACACAAGCTGTACACTTCTGATTTGTGTATTTTCCTGTCTGTATGTTACACTTCAATGAAAATTTTACAAAAATAGTATAAATAAATACACTTTTTCTATCCCTCATGATACAATGGTTATATTTTAGCAATGAGCGAGAAAATAACTACTTTTTGAAAACACTTGTGCCATGGAAGGAACATTCTGAAAATAAGAGTTTGGAAATATTTTCATTGCTATGTATTTAGCTGTCCAAAATGATTTGTAGGTTAGCTCTCTAGACACTAAAAATCATGGGAACACAGTTTTTCATTCTGTTCAAAAATTTTCCCAATGAGAAGTTTCAATGGATTTTGAACTATTATTAACAAAGTCAATGTGGTGCTCTTGGTGTAATGTTTTATGATATAGTGATTTGAGTAATGTCTTATTCTGCTTGGGCTGCTATAACAGAAAAACATAAACTGGGTGTCTTATAAATGCTAGAAATTTATTCCTCACAATTCTGGAGACTGGGAAGTCCAAGATCAAGGTGCCTGCAGATTCAGTGTCTGGTTCCTAAAAAACTCTGTTGTTTTTCTCTGTGTCGTAACATGATGGAAAGGGTGAGGGAGTTCTCTGGGGTCTTTTATAAGGGTACTAACCTCATACATGAGGGCTCCACCTCATGCCCTAATACCTCCCAAAGGCCACCTCCACTTCCAAATAACATCACATCAGGGATTAGGCTTTAACATATGAATTTGAGGGAACACAAACATTTAGTCTAGTCTAGTCACAATAGTCTAGTGATTATTAATTTAGTGACATGAATTTTGGGGGACATAATCTTTAATTTACAGTGAGTGATTATTAATTTAATAAAATAACAAAAGCAATGATAATTACTGCTTACTGATCACTTTTTATGTGCCAAGCAATTTTTTTCTAAATATTTTTCACATATTAACTCATTTAACTCTATGAGTTAGTTACTATTATTATTTCTAGTTTATAGATAAAGGATTCGCCCAAAGTTACACAGCTAGTAATTGGTAGTATATGTATACAATACATAAACATGAAAATAAGTAGAATGCCCAAAGGTTACTTATTGATTGAAAAAGTTTGGAGACAAATTTGAGAGTTTAAGATTCAAATTCCACTGTGTGTCATGATCTGGTTTCTTTAAAACCCGGGCAGCCTTATTCCTTACTAGTCTCAGCCTCAAAATTGAGGCTCCTAGGAGTTCCCAGGACTCATCATTCTGTTAGGTACCTGGGTCTGCCTCAGTGATGTTACTTGTAAAAGGCCCTCCTCCTATTAATCTGTCTATCTGACAAAGTCTTGTTTACTCTGTTGTACATTTCAATTTATACCCTACCTCCTCTGAGAAGCTTTCCCTGGCAGCCCAGGCTGTGAAGACTTCCTATCTGTTTGGGAGGTAACTTTTTGTAAATTGTTTTGTGCCTTTAAGTCTATGAAACAGTAGAATAGTGTTAGATATTGTATAAAAGGAAAAATGTCAACTATTACATAAATGGTGATTACGCAGAGGGGAAGGTGTCTAAGGAGCTAGATTGCCTGGTTTGAATCCTGGATCTTCCACTCACATGGTATATAACCTTGGGCAGGCTAGCTTAAGTTCTCAGTCTTTCAGTTTTTCCTCATCATAAATTGGGGATAAAAACATCATGTACTTCATAGAGTTGCTATGGAGACTACCTGAATGAAAAGATGTAGAGTACTTAGAAAATAGTGAAAGTTCAATAAAAGGTGGCTGTTTTTATTATGATATACTGGGTATGGGTCACTCAGACCTCAGCCTCTATTTCTACTTCTTATGGGATTTCCTTACTACAGAACTGGAAAGATAAATACCACATTTTCTAGACTCCCTTGAAAAAGCTTCCTTGAAAAAGCATGAACCCAGCTAGGGTTCATGCTGCAAATTAAGATCCCACTGTTAGATGCCCTTCTGTGGAAGTAAGGAAGAGGCCATCTTTCTGTTGTCTTTCTGCTGTCAACAAGATCATCTGGGATTGAATGTTGAGAGGCAGTTCTGTGGTGGTAGACGACACAGCAACTGTTTTCTAATCCTTTTCCCCTTATCTCTAGATTGGAAGTATGCTGGTATATTCTTGATTTACCAATTCTTCAGTGATACTACAAACGCTTCATTTCCTGAATTAAATCTCTTTCGTAAACTACATAGGATGGTTTCTATTTCCCATATGAACTCTGGAATCACATGGAGACCTGTGGTCCTACATGTGAAAAGAAGGCTGGGATAGAAACCAAGCACCATGCTTCATAAGTAAGTCAACTTGTAAGGCATTACCTTTTGGTAAATATGGAACTCATTTCCTATGTTGAATGTGGAAGTCAACATCACTACCTTCTGCTTTTAAGAAATTATATATATATATGTATATGTATATTTCCCCTAGTCATTTTCCCATAACAGAGAGCGATTTTATAGTATGTTCTGGACCGAGATGATTTAATCATGACCCAGAGATGATCTGTGGGTTTGCATTTAGAATTCTGGAATTCCTAAGCAGCCTTTCAGTCTCTGGATCCACTGCCACTTTAATTTAATAGCTGAAAATACTGACAAAGAAAATGCCATGTGAGCGTTTATGATTCACCAACCTCTAGGAGTCTGAGACACCTGTTTGGCACCAGGCTTTGGTATAAACAAGCGTTTCAGGAAGTTATTTATTCCACCTACAGAGGAGCTAAAACTATGTTAAGTTAGATGCCCAGGCTTGCCCTGTAGTCATCAGACTTAATTCTGAAGTAAAATGATTAATTTCCAGAACTTTTTATATTGAGGGGAAAAATAATTCACTTCCTGTGCTTAGAATTTTAAACTAGGCTCCATGCCAGCTGTCTTCTTACGATGCTATTATACACATACCTGTCATTAGCAATTAGCAAAAAACAACCAAAAATACTAATCTCAGTTCCCAAACTCTCTGGATATTGACATTCAAGTATATTTCCCATGCATCATGATCAATTATCTACTAATCCTGAGGGTTTTTTTTTTTAATACCGCCTTCAACCCACACATATATTCTCAGTAATTGTGAGTCACACTGTAGAATAAAAACTTAGCCAGAGCTATCAAAACAAATTGTACATCACAAGAAATGGCCAAATTTGGAAAGGAGAGGTGTACAACACTATCTCTGAATCAAATTTACAAACTTGCATTAGATTTTGCTTTCTCCTCCTCTACTCTAATCCTTCCACTTCTGCTTTTGATTCCAAACCTCCTGTCTCCCCAAATCTTACGCTCCCAGTTATTCCCTCACTTTATCTCTAACCTCTCCCTCCTTCCTAAATCCTTCCCCTCAACAATTAAATGTGTTCAAGTCTTCTCTTTTAATCTTAAAAGTTTGTAACACTACACTGCCTATAGTTATTACCTATATCTTCCAGAGAAACTTTTAGATCGTGGCCAGGTGATACATTACTAAGGCCCATGAGTTCTTCACAAGAATATTAAGCTTATGTTTTCTTCTGCACGATTATCTTGAATCGTGATGTAAACACATTTTAGATCCTCTGGATGACTACTTTATAATCAAATAGTACCATGAAATTTTGGTGCCTTTTAACTTTGAATATCTGAATATCTTGACATCAAATGGTATTTCTTTAATTGTCTTGGACTGAGTAGAAAAGAATAGGGATGGACATGTTATAAGGTTAAATGGCTCTTTGGGGCACTTTACAAAAATGAAAAGGTGGTGAAAGTGTTGAGTCATTACATGGCACGTGGAAGTAGAAATAGACTAAATGCAAGAAAACCTGCAGTCAGTACCATAGTTCATGTTCAGAATAGTTATTTAGTTTGAAAAAATAACATAAGCTACTGAATTAAATTAATATTATAAGTTTGGATTTAATTTGTTTTCGAATTTTCTTTATATTTAATTTATAAGCACATTTTGGTTTCATGACTGTATTAGTGTGGTAAATATAAATAATCTATATCTAGTTTATGTTTATATGTATATGTAAGTAATTTTAAGCCAACTTGGGGCTACCAAAGAGTTTTTTCCCTTTCTTATTTAAAAATGTATCTTATAAACACTTACATAGAGCTTACTATATATCAGACATTGTTTTAGGTATTAACTCATTTATGTAATTCTTATAATGGCCTTATGATGTAGATATTATTATTATTACCCCCACTTTGCTGAGGAGGACTCTCTGAGGCACAGAGAGAGACACAGAGAGATTAATTACCATCCCAAGGTCACACAAATGCTAAGAGGTACAGCTGGGATTTCAATCCAGGCAAGCTGGTGCCTTTAAGCGTACGGAATGCTGCCTCTCTTTGGATGGAGTCTGTATTTTACTCTGTTAGGTTTGAAAAGCCCACCTTCGAGTGAATGGTCTACCCTTGACATATAATTTACCAGGATTCCGCCTTTGACTTTTTTCTCTACCTACTTGACGTGTTCTCCCAGCACAGTATCACTGATTACTATAGTTTTAACTACCAACCACACCCTGATTATTTCCAGATCTCTAACTGTAGATTAGAGTGTTATCCTATTCTCGTGATTCATATAATGTGGACATTTTCACCTGCAAGTGTCAAAGGCAACTCAGGTTCAACCTAAATTGAACTACAAGGTAAGCTTTCCCATTCACCATTCCACGCCATGTCCAATAAGCCAACCTTTTCTACTCTACCGTCTCTGTTACTTAATGGCCCTACTTCCCACTCAAGATGCTCAGTGTTTAGTAGGGGAGAGAGACAAGCAAGCCAGTTGTCACCAGGGGCACATGACATTTACATGGGTATACCCAAAGGCCAATGAGCCCAGAAGGAGATATGACTCTGCCTGAGATAAAAGAGCCAGGGACGGCTTCCCTAAGAAGGCAATCTGTAAACTCCAAACAATGACAGCTCACATCTTTCTCCGTGCCTTTCGCATATAGTTGAAGGGTATCTTTTAGGTGCACTCTTTACACTGGTAGGAAATGTATGATAACTTCTCATTTTAGCACCAAAACGTAATTTCTCTAAAAAAAATGAGTAGAAGCAATTGTGCAGGTCTTTCATTTTTTTTTGTTTTTTCCTCCCATTTGAAATGAAACAAATGAAAGAAAATGTCTTTTAAACCCTTTGAAAAGATCATATTCATTTATCTTTAAACATTTTCTAACACTCTAACCTTTCATGGGAAAAACACGACATAGGTTTTGGTCCGTCATGGAAGTTTTGACTGACCCTGTGACAGCTGTAGTATGAAGTTCATAGTACTGGACATGGCTCCACACGTGGCTTTCATAGGGATGCCCATCACAGGAGATAGCTCCTTCTAGACATGCCCAGCTACCACACTGACACTCCAGAAGCACAGCACTGACGAGAGCTGGCGGTGATGATTAGCTGCCAGAGGTTTGTCTTGCTTCCTGACGGTTTATAGTGCCTCTCTCAGGAACAATTTTGTTGCAAAAACAGATACTCATTCAAATGGCTTAGGCTAAAGAGAGAGTTGTATTGTCAGGGTACAGGTGTCATCTCAGAACCCAAGGGGAAGACTGTGGAAGCTGACTTTTAAAGCGTCTAGAAACAGGGAGTTGTTAGTTATCGTCGCCACCATTTCTCTCTCCTCCCTGCCATTTTGTCTGCTCTTGTTTCTCTCCTGTGTCAGTGTCATTCTTCTTTCCCTCTGCAGACCCACTTTCTCCGCACACATGGCCAGACACAGAAGCTGCAGCTCCAGTCCCTGTCCCAGCTTTATGTCACCTTCGAGTTTAAGCACTGACAGAGACAGACGAACATCTCTAAAACCCAATTTCAAATCCTGGAATGGAGTTTGATAAGTTCATTTTGGTTCCTCTCTAGCTGTGCACAGGGAAATAGGATCATTTCATATCAACGCATATTAGGGACCTAGATGGAGGAATTTGGCAGATGCTTTGAAATTGTCTCCTACAGGTGTGTTTTGTAAATACTGAAGTTTTATTCCAAAGAGAGAATGGCCATAAAGCTTCACCTCATGAGATGAAATAAGTGAAGCATTTCTTTGCTTCCTAGTAAGAATTATGTTGCTATTAATCATAAGACTGTCCTACTTATAGCCACCTGTGCTATTAAATAAACACTATTCTCTGGGACCAGCTTATCATGAACTAACTCGACCCATGTTCCCTTTCACTCTCAGTGGGGAGAGGTTGGGTCTGTGGTAAGGAAAAATCATGGATAAAGATCAAAAGGGGTCACCAGAAAAATGCTGAAGCTGTTTTATTTTTCATTTTTTGCTCTAGCTGTAAATTACAGCTTTGAGAGGAACCCCCAACCTTTTCGCATGACCCAGCTCGCTGTCCCTAGGATTTAAGGCTAAAACTCATTTAGAAATAAAGAATGTGACTTTGTCTAATGTTATCTATCTTTCCTATGGGAAGTCTCTCTGGGAAGCTAGTCTGTACCTGTATAGTTGTGGAAAATTTATCCTGAACTATCCAAATAATGATCTTAATTCTTTAGTAGTAGACTATCTTAGAAAAATACTCGTAGCAAAAAACATTAATTAAAATCCGTGGTGACTTACTTTTCATGGGGGAGGATAGAAGTGCTAACTTTTTAATGAGTATCTACCATGTTATACATACTCATTTACCAATACTCATTGAAAGGTAGTGGAGTTCCTACTTTGCCTTAAAGGTCAAGTATATTCAATAAGACGACTGACATTGCAAATAATGAATTTGACCTTTATCTCACCTCACTGTGTTTAATTTATTGTGTTGACATCTCCTATGTGGGACACCCATTATGGAGAAGCAGTGCATCTGCTAATTAAAGCGGGTTATGTATTAGTACAAGAGAAATATTTATTGTTTGCACTGAGAATGTGGAGGGCTCTTGTCCTTGCTGATGCTGAATAAAATAAGGGGCTATTAAGCATGATCACTTTACATACCTCCCTTGGTGCCTGCCTTCCTGGCTTCTGACTTGATGATTAGAGAACAGGGGGTGGGGGCAATGGTTAAGTACCTCATGTATGACTGCTAAAATATGTCAAGTGGGAGATATGAGTATTTCCCTGAAACACAAGACACAAAAACAGATTCAGAGGAAAATAATTTGCCACGTGAAAAAGAAGAAAACAAAGAAAGTGATGTGAAAAGTTATAGAGACAATGTTGACAAACCACAAGACCTAGGATGGAAAAGATGTAATTAACATCAATGATAATTTATAATTATTCTTCTAACTGCTGTAATAGTTTTCAACTAAAAAAAAGAAAAGTTTAATTTGCTTCCAGAAAAATGTGCTATTACTTTAGGTGAACACTGGAACATTTTCCTTGCTGCTCAATACCAGGATAGTTTAAATGTCAGAACCATTTGTTTATGAGAAAATGAAAATACATGTTGCCTATGACGAACATTCAAAAGGTAAATTGCTATGCTGTGAGGTCTTACCTACTTTTATCTTATTTCAGAGACTATTAGGTAAGTAAAGCAATATTTTGTTTAACATAGATTGCGAAAATTAATAAGTACAATAAATTTAACTAAAAAAGAAGACAAGTTAATTTTTTTCCAGTTCATAGTTTTTTTTACATATCCAGCATATCTTATGCATTGGAGGAGTGACTATAAAACTGTTTTAAATTACTCAAAATGGAATCCAATCTGATGCTGAGAATATGTGACACGTTTGTCAGAGCTCAAGTCAGTCTAGTAGGTGACGTTCATAAGCAAAGAGCAAATACTAGGTGTGACGATGATGACAACTGTATTTTCAACTTAATGTTCTCACATATAAAAATAGAATTGTACACACACACAAGGAGAATTTTTAATGGGATAGACTCATTTAGATTTATAAACAAAGGGTCAATGTAAGGATATTCTATGACTTTTCCAGACTCAGCAAACACTGTTTTGATTTCCTTGGCCCTTCAAATCTAATGGTCCTTGATTAGACAGATTAATGGACTCACATTTTTACTGTCCAGGAGTCCGAGCCATTGTAATAACTACATGAAAAAGGTAATAACTACATGAACCACGCAGACCCCTGGGGTCAGTGATTAGACCACTTTAAACAGAGCTCTGCTTGTGAGAGGAAAGGGAAAGAGAGAGACAGTAAAGAGTCGGAAGTGACTATAGAGTCAAGGTGTTCTAGGTAAGGAAGAGGTAGAGAGGGACAACTCTTCTGGCACACGGAGGGGAATTGGTTCTCTTTCTACCTGAAGTCGGGATTATCTATACAAGCATTTGTTCCCACAGTCTCAGCAGAAAAAAAAAAAAAAAAAAGAAAACAGTATTTTTCTCTGGACAGCTATAACAGAAATTTTAGCAGAACCGGAGGAGAAAAGGACATAGTGCTTAATTGCCTAGATTGCACTGTCCATGGGACAGCAAACAGAAACCCAAACAACCCAATGCTATGCCGACATGGCAGTGAAGTACAATTCAGTCTACATATTTCTAAAAATTACGCTCGAAGGCCGGGGATTCTCTGTAGTGCGTGTGTCTGGGAAATAGACCAGCACAGAGGAAGAAAGAGAAGTAGGAAGACACTGGACAGGCAGCTCCAGACCAGAACCGCAGCAGAGATGACTTGACCCCCTCAGCTAAAAATGGCAATCGCATCAGTTATCAACAGGAAGAGGGTGTAGTCCTTAACACCAGAACCACACGGCTTTTACAGCTCTAGAGGAGCCATACATTTTAAATTTTGCTGGAAAATGGACCCTTGACATTCCTCAGCCACCCATCCTCCAGATCAGCTGAGATCTCTAAATAAGCAGATAACATTTTAGCCTATAAAAACTGTCTTGCCCACCCTCCTTACCATAGGAATTCCACTTTCTGGCAAATGGCAATTATTTTCCCAGTCTCTCTTTCTGTTCTCTTTCTTGCATGCCTATTCAAAGCCTTCCTTCCTTTCTTCTTTTCCTTCCTTCCTTCCTTCCTTCCTTCCTTCCTTCCTTCCTTCCTTCCTTCCTTCCTTCCTTCCTTCCTTCCTTTCATTCATTCTCTCTCTCTCTCTCTCTCTCTCTCTCTCTCTCTCTCTCTCTCTCTCTCTCTCTCTCTCTCTTCCCTCCGCTTCTCTCCCTCTCTCCCTCCCTCCCTCCCTCCCTCTCTCCCTCCCTTCCTCTCCCTCTCAGAGACATGTGGAAGTTACTAGGCAATTAAGGATAACAAGAGAACAAGATTATCCTAAAAAGTAGGTCTGGGTGGTCAGTAGACTCTCTTGGTAGGTAAGGGTTTATTCCTACACATCATTCTAATAAAATTACAAATCACAAGCCAAAAAATTTGTAAAAAATTTTGCAAGCCATGGACCTTCACAGTGACACTCGAAATACCAAGTTTCTACTGTACATATTTTTGTTTCAGTAAAAGATTAAATTGTGTGTTATTTATTCTTAAGTGTGTTTAGTTCTTTTCAGTGAATCCTTTGATTAAATATAGAAACTAGAGCTAAAAGTAGCACTTTGGAGAGACACCACCGACTTAGAGTTAGGTGAGATAACTCACATTTGGAGTGCCCAGAGTGACATCTAGAAAGCACAACTCACTTCAGAGCCGTGCTTCATTGGGGCCTGTCACTTTCTGCATGGGCCACATGTTTCTTACTTAAATGTGAACTTACAATGTTTTGTGTGCTAACAAGGGCAAATAGCTGTTCAAGTAATGTAATTACATAGTTGATAAGTACATGATATTGGTAAAGGCACTTATTTTTACCATACTTTGAAAGATTGAGAAATGTTGTCAACTTTCATAGTTTCTATGTGAAAACAAAGAAACAAAACAACAATAAAACATATGGAGACACCATAACAGTTTCAAGTTCAGGATCTGAAGCTGGACTTCGGGGTTTGTGTCTTGGGTCTCCCTCTTGCAAGCTGTGAGCCTGAGTAGGTTGCTTTACAGTTTTGTGTCTCAAATTCCTCCCATGTAAAGGAGATAATAACCTTACAGTGTTCTTGTGAGGATTAAATGAGCTAATATATGCAAAGCACTGGAACAGTGTTTGACACCATAGAAAGCACTCAACAAATGTAATCCAAAATAGTTTTGAAAAAATATATAAACAAATAGAAAAATGTTCTATCTTTATTATTGAATCCTGGGGACCACCATATAGAGTCAGCATTCTTAGAGAGTCAGAGTTTATTCTTAACCGTAACATACAACATTTTTGTGTCTACAGTGATGATAATTATCATCATCTCTCCCATTCACTGAGAACTTATTTTGTGCTTGGTTATCTAGACTTGATCTTAGCCAAAACGTCGAGAAGCGATGTATGCTTGGTTATCTATCAGGAGGTCGGTCTGGATTATCTTGCTTACATAATTTGCTTCTGAGGTACTTAAATGAGCCCATGTTCATCCTGAGGAAACTGAGGCTGAGGAGTTAAGCAGTTTTCCCAAGGTCTGCACTGTAAGTGGAAGAACCAGACTTCAAATCTGGGCAGTCTTATTCTAGAACTGGGATTGTTCTACTTCCTGATGTGTTCTTGGCTCTTCCTCACTGAATTCCCATGAGTTTAAATATTTCAAACAGTTTGGATTGAATGTAGACTGCATTATTCACATTCTGAAACTTTTAGAGCTAGAATGTCATCACTTAACAAATGACTACTTTATGACCCAAAATGGCCCTCAAAGTGTGATAGAGGTGAGCTAAGGACTGACAGAGGGATCCAAGATAGTTACTAAACGCATAATGGTAGGGACAACCCACTGTGTTTGAGGCAGAGGCTGAGATAAGTAGGTGGAACATTTTAGACACTAGGGATGAAGGTATAGACACTTTAAATAATGTATGGGTATCAGACCAGGGATCCTATATTTCACTTTGATCTCAGAGTTGTTCAAGGGAGATGGTTTCATGTAGGGTTTGCAGGACTCCTTGGAGAGTTTCTCTGACCACAGACACACACACACACACACACACACACGCATGCACACACACACACACACTCACACTCACACATAGCACTCTCACTCACCCTTCTTTCTCACCAGACAGAAAAATCCATCAGGTCATTTGTGTTTGAATACCAATCACTACGTCTGCTGCCACTATTGACATTGGTCAATACAAAAGAGAGAGCTAACTTCTGTGTCCACCAATTAGGAGTCAAAGGCACACTTTAGGTCAGAAAATGGCTGTATGGAGGTAATCACATAGAGATCTAAGTCCAAATTTTTGCTGGTTATAAACTTCTCCTCCTCTTCTTCCTCCTTTTTCTTCTTCTTTTTTGGGAAAGACTCTGAAGCTCTTAATGAAAAAATTCTATATCCTAACTAGTCTCTTGGCTTCCCATCAATTCTGCCTATTTAGGACAGACTAATCTTCCAAACCTACTATTTCTGTTGGTTAGTATCTGACTCATTTGCATTTGGATATAGGCCACACTTCTCAGTCTATCATTAAATTCTGTCCAGTTTCAGACCCCATATTTCTTTCCACATTAAGATTTTGATAACCAGTTCTAATGTGTGAGGGTTTTTCTTATACCACCAAGTGATTCTTGGACACAACCTGGGTGTCCCACAATTCAACTGAACTTTGACACTATCTACCCAGAAATAGCATCAGATTTCACAGGTTAGGGGTTCAGTCTAACAAGATTGCCCTCCATTTCAGATCCCAGTCTTAAGTCCAGGTTGTTACCTGTGCTTCTGACCAACTGGCTATAAATCAGAGGTTTCCACAACCCCCTCTTTGGGTTTCATTAATTTGCTAGAGTAGCTCACAGAACTCAGAAAACAAGTTTACTCACTAGATTATGGGTTTATTTCAAAGGATACAAATCAACAGCCAGATGAAGAGATACATACGGCAAGATCCTTAACAGAGGAGCTTCTGTCCTTGTAGGGTTTGGGGTACAGCACAGTGGCTCATGGAAGTGTTTTTGTTCACCAACCTGGAAGCTCTCTCCAGTCCTTTTGGGTTTTATGGAAACTTTATTACAAAGGCACGGTTGATTAAATCACTGCCCATAGAGCACTGATTCAACCTTCAGCCCCTCTCTCCTCCTGGGAAGTCAGGGCTGACACTCAAAAGTTCCAATCCTCTAAGCTCAAGGTTGGCTCCATTGGTGACCAGCCGCCGCCATTCTTAGGTGGGGGCTAAAAGTCACCTCATTAACATCACAAAAGTGGAAATTCCAAAGGATTTAGGAGCTCTGTGCCAGAAAAAGGGATGAAGACCAAATATATATTTCTTGTTATAAACCACAATATCACACACATCATATTCTGTTACCCTCACAGAGCCATGCATCCCCAGGCCAGTCCATAAGGGGAGTGGAACCCTTGATCCTTAAGCTTACCAGGCATGTACCCATTTCACACCTTTGCAGGTCTAGGCTCAGGCTGCTTCCTCTTATTCTCGAGTCACATTTATCGACATCCTACTTGTCTCCATGGCACCGTACAGCATACATGAAGTCATACAGGAGTCATGCATAAAACACAGCTCTACCTCTTAATGGCTGGGAGATCTAGGGTAATTACTTAGTCTCTCCAAGTCTCAGTTTCCTAATCCATAGGATGGGGGAGTACAAGTATCTACCTCACAGACTTGCTTTGAAGATTAAATAAAACAATGTCTGTAATCTGCTTAGCCCAGTGCTTAGCATATAGTAAGGACTTAATAAAAATAACTTAAAAAAATTAAATACTACAGTTCAATCCTATTTCCTATGCTAATCATTCTGGCTTTGATTAAATTTCCTTCCTCTTTACTCATAACATTGATTGCAATTGTATCATTAATATAATGCCTTGGGGTATTTATCATTTTGCAATATAACTTTTTTGATAGATATGAGGGCTGACCTTTTGGTGGAGAAGAAATCATACGATAGATGCTTTCAATGGCCACAGAGAAAGTACACTTTAAAGGACGTGTTCATTTATTTTCATTGATTAAGTGGTTAATTGATTGCTTCATTCATTCAATAAATATGCATTGAACATTTAACTTATTCCAGACACAGAGATGAATCAGAAAGATTCTGCCATAAAGGAGAGAATAAGAAGTGCATAAATCGCTATGACACAAAGTAAAAAGTCATAAGTGTCTACAGGGATAAAGCACAATGATGGTTCCAAAGATACAAAGAGGGCAACTGGGAAGCTTTACTGAGGAAGAAGCCTTGAGCAGTCCCTGGAGAACAGGTTTATGAAGTGACTGGAAACTCAAAGGTGAAAAGGGGGCGGGGGTGAGTGACAGAGAGTGCATTCCCAATCTAGGCACAGGCTGAGTTGAAGAGACAAAGCACCCAAGGTGAACAGCAAGGGCACACCAATTCAGATGGGGGCATCTAAAAGCACTTTTCCAAATTCACTTGACCCCCTGGGTTTTCTTTTAATTAACACAACCGTGACCTTAAAGACTTCAGTAAACACTTTTGTTTTCCAGCTGTTTTTATTGATTTCCCGTTGCAGGACTGCAATTTTCAGTGAGTCCTCTCTGGGTTCACTGTTCAAGTTATACTCATGCTGCTATCCCACACTACTTGTTTCTTTGAGAAGTGAGTTCTCTCTCTTAGAGAACTTCCTGTCGACACAAAATTATGGAATGTTAGCTAGGACCTTAGCAGGCTTTCTGTTTACAGTGGTTCTGTTCACAGTGGTCTCCTTTCTCATAAATAACCCCAGCAGTACAATTGATACCAGCAGTTGAGATGGATCAGCCCAACTGCTGTTCTTTGCAAGGGAAGGGTCTATAAAAAAACCCCAGGAGCCCAAATTAATCATTACCACACTGATAATAATTACCCGCTCATTCCTGCTCTGTCCCAGATCCCAGAACCTAGAAGTAGGGCACCAGAAAGGGAGTCTCTTAAAGTTTCTGAAGATGCTCTATTAAATTATCCCAGAATGGATAGTATCGAGCTTGGTTTGTGATTTTTTAGAGGGCAAAGAGGACATACTGATTTTTCCTGCATGGGTGGTTTCTATTCACTTATACAAACTTGAAGGCATATTGACAGCAGAATTGCTTAATAAACAAAGTCAATACCGCTAAGCCCCTTAGCTGGGCATTATCATTACGATCTTCTTTGAGTTCCCGAAGTTCTGTAGACTGCTCAGTTCATGAAAATATGTGCATGTGGGGGGTACAAATTATTTCCAGGCACAAGGTAAACAAACAAAAAAAAAGGATGCCAAACTTGAGAAGTCCAGCTTATATTCCCATTATCAACAGATGACAAAACTGAGGCTCAGAGAGCCTGGATGACCTGGGTCACATAGGTGCATAAGTGCAAAACCTGAGATCCCCCCAATCCTAAACAACTGCTCTTTCTCCTTTCTAGACTTCCAATGTAATGCCTGCTCACTCTTTTCTCTAATCTCACCATCTCCCTCTATCCACAAAAACCTTTCCAAATAGACCAGCCACGAATCTAGTCCCTTCTCTCCATTTCTACAGCCGCCTTCCTTGTGTAGTATCACAATTTCTTTCCTAGATAACTGTAGCAGTTTCCTAACTGCGCTCCCTGTCTCTAGTCTCGCATCACCTGTCTGTCCACATGGAATGCACTGCAGTCTTTTCAAAATACTCCCTGGTTTGACAACATTTGAACGTTCCTTGTTGTCTTAAGTATACAGGATAAACTTCTTCACGTAGGGTGCAAGACCCTACAAGGTTTAGACAATTTTTTCCTGTTCAGACGTATGTTGTATAAATTTTGTTTGTTGACCTCTCAACTCTTCACCTTTCTTCACCCTGCTCTGTGCATGGAAACTAATAAATGTGGACCACATATGGCGTCTGGTTGAGTTTGGCGAGTGGACAACGCTAACAGGAGATCAGAGTGAGGGATGGCAGTGACAGTGGTCATTGATGTTGCTGGGTTTCTCACGGCAGAGTCCCACTTCTATCAGGTGAACCTTTCTCTGTGGATTCAGGTAACTGCTTCCTCCCCTTGTCCCTTCCTGTCTAGCAGGGATAATAGCCCCCTGTGGTTAACAGTCCTGGAGTCTCTCTTAGGTTTTAATATATCTTGCCTACTCACTTGTAAATAACCCCTATGCTAAACTCTTTGAATTATTCCCTTGGAATCTACCACGCATTTGGCCTCAATTGATATTTGGCCAATCCCCAGCTTGAAATATACTACACTTAATAATGTAAGTGCACGATGCAAAGTTCGCAAACTTAATTGTCCAACCTCGTATAATTCTTTGAATAATGGTAGTCACTGGAACAAATGTGCCCCGATCAGTCTTCTCTGAGGCATTGTAACATGTTCCTTCTGCCTGACTTGCATTCCCTCTCCCAAGTTTCCCGTTGTCCCCAACCCCATTAACTGCTTCCAGACTCCTTCTGATTGAATGCAAATGGGTGCACTGGGTGCCTCTTAACCTCCTGTGCTTCCCCACATTGTACCATCCCAACAATATATTGATGTGTATTTCCTACTAAACATGGCCTTTGAAGTCCGGGAGCTGTGTCTTCATCCTTGTGAACTTCCCACCTCGCACTGAGCCTAGGACACAGTATAGCTACTTCAACAAATCTTATTGCAATGGAATGTATTTATTTGAATGTGGAAATATTTCCTTTCCAATTCTTATTTGGTTTGAAACTATCCCTGGAATCTCCCAGGGAGTTATCATAACTATTATGTGTTGGACACTGAGCAAGTACCAAAAAACTGTGAAAAGGAAACTGAATTCTTGAGAAGCTCACAATCACAGTGAGGCAGACCTCACAGATTATTTAAGGGCTCAAATAAGATTGTATATAAGTAAAACTGCATTTTAAATATGAGACAGATCTAGAGATTAAGTAATATTTTGAAGAAGGCATCATAAAGACATTCCTTTATTTTAAGTATAAGATTTCCCTGGTGAATCAAATGTCTAATCTTTTATTTCTGCCAATTTCCAGAAGTCTGTTAGCTAAGGCTGACTCAAGAAATAATTTTCTTTTAATTAAAACTTATTGGGGTGGCAATGGTTAGTAAAATTACATAGGTTTCAAGTGTACAATTCTGTAATACGTCATCTATATATCACATTGTGTGTTCACGACCCAGAGTCAGTTCTCCTTCTATCACCATATATTTGACCCCCTTTATCCTCTTCTGCTATCCCCCCTCCCGCCTTCCTCTCTGGTAACCACTAAACTATTGTCTGTGTCTATGAGTTTTTGTTTTCAAGAAACAATGTTAATGCGTCTTTACTAAGCCTCTGGTCCTCAAAGGCAGCTGTCTGATGATACCCAGCAGAGTAGGGAAGATCATGATTCAGCAGGGCCATCCTATTCAAGTTTTAATGGCTTTCCAACAAACTCCTGGAGGAAATGGTATCACAAGCTACCATCACCTTGCATTTTGTTTGGAAGATTTCACAGACTGTATTATGCTAGACTGTGCCATGAGTTCAGGAGTTCAGTAGTACTTTTCATGATAAAGATGATGGTGAACACATTAAGTACAGAGATAAAGTATTGTAATGTGGCAACTTCTTAGAAGCTTTGAAAATCTGAGTCAGGGTCTGAGATATGGTTTAGAACAAGAAGGTTTTTGGTTTTCTTTCTTTCTTCTTCCCATCCACAAAGTTGACTTTTTGAGAGGCAACCTTCCTGTCTAACCCTGAATGCAAAGCACCCCGATAAAGGACTTCCAATAATACCTTCTTACTAGTTTGGGACAGCGATTCTCATCCATAGTGTAATTACATACTGATATGTTCCCATTGGTGGAGCTATGTATCATAAGTAACATTTTAGTAATTATACTCAAATAATTACTGGAATTTGGGGCTGGATCTTAATAATTTAGGGTGAATCAAGGTTGTTTCTACAACTTCATTCTTACAATCACTTGATTTGCAAATTGCTCTCTGGATTAGGAGTTCACAAAGTATTATAATGTACCATTTTTACTCTATGTACTCATTATAAAGTTATAAGGTAACAATGAATACGTAGAGAGGCTCATAGAACCCACAGCCCATCTCATGCCACAGCCCAAGATGCATTAAGTGACTATTCACTGTGTGAGTTGCAGGGAAAATGTGAATGATTTCATCAATTGTAAAATGCAAAATTTTTCCCCCCACATTTTAACATCTCTGATTAAGGAATACATTTTATAGTCAACATTATCCTATAGTTATGCATAAAATAGGCAGGGTTTTTTTCTCTTTTCTTTTTCAATGGAACATGAAATAACACTGTGTCTTATATTAGTTGTGTTTTAGATTCAAGGTTAATTATTCCCGGACCCTTATCCACTCCTTATTAGAAATTTCTCTCTAGTCAGGCTCACGGGTCCCTATAATATTGCCCTTAAAGTTATAGACTTCCTCTCTCTCTGATCCTTCCAGAGTAATCTCATTTTTAAAAATTGAGTGTCTAGTTGTGCCACATTTCATATTCTTGTAAAAAGTTTCCATTTGTAAAAACAGGTATTGTAGTCCAGAGTGTTCAGAACAGAAGGTAAGCCAACACTGGCCATGTATTTGAGCAAGCACCTAACCGTGGATGAGTTGTTTAGGAATGCGAGGCCATTTCTAAATGAATGGGATCAATGCTTCACAACAGTTTATCTAAAATCACAATACTATCTTAATGCCAGGAGCAGATATACAACTGGGCATTGGCTACCAGGTCTCCTAGAACAGGTGCAGAGCTGGGAAAATCAGAGTAGGGGTGATGGTTGGAATGGCAGTTTCCTGCCCTGCCAACCCAGCTCCTGGGCACGGAGAGAACTGGTGTCCAGTAGATGTTCAATATACGGTTGTTGCCTGAATGACCACTTCCAGCCAGGCAAAATCAGATTAAAGCAATCTGAATGAGTGGTGCTGACAAGAAATGCAAGTCACACATGCCAGCTGCCCTAGAGGGGTGTATAGAGGAGGGAGAAGACTTATGTCACTGAGCTTGCCTTGGTTGTGAGTTTGGATAGGAGTCACTCTCTCCCTGTCTATCAATACTTAGGACATATTATCTTCAAGGCACTATTCTAAGAGCTTTATAGATATTAACTCATTGCATCTTCCTCATAATCTTATAAGATAGAGACTGTTACTATCTGCAATTTACTAATGAGGGCTCTGATCTACTAAGAGGTGAGGTACCTTGCCTAATGTCTCCAGCTAAAAAGTGACAGATTGAGAATGGGAACAGAGGAAGTCTGGCTCCAGAATCTGGCTTTGACCACTCCTTTACAATACCTCTTTATTCACCCAGCAGGCGCTCTCTAAATATTTTAGCCACTATAATCATAGCTCCTTTGAGGCCAGATGTCTGCAGTCCTTCCCAGCTTTGCGGAGAAACAAAATCGACTCTCAGGCTGCAAGAAGTTAGGCTACTAAGCCGTCCCTGTAGGTGTTGGCAGATAGGAAGGCACACATCCTGGATTTGACTTGGACACGATCCAGGTTTCTGGAAAGACCATTCAGGACTTTACCCCAAACTGCCTGTTCCATTATAGTATTGAAATGACATACCCCTCCCTAACCTACACATTTCCAGGCTAGAAAGAACTAATGTTGGGGAAAATATGTTGACTTTCTTTGTTCTTTTTTGTCCCTGGTATTGTAAACAAGTAGCCTAAAGAAAGCTCTAGGAAAATTTTATAGTTACACGTCAACATCATTCTTCTATCAGAGCGTTTAAAACTCTTGTTAAAAAGTCTCCATTTTCTCTCAGTCACTTGGGATGGTAAATTAACACCTTAATAGGACACAGAATCAACAGCAAATACTTTTTTAATTACTGTGACATAGGGGAATTAGTTTGAACACTTAGAGTTGGCAGGTTTGTTTCATAAATTCTCCTGATGTCTTAGTTTCTGACTTAGAAAAGAGATTCACCTTTTTAAATCCCATACTACTACTATATTCTCAATCCAAATGCTGGTTCCTGCATAGTTATTTTTATATTCAGATAGAAGAAAGGGCTTTTAATTTGGGCTTGGCCTTGCACAGAAATCACAAAACCATCTGTCTGTGCACAGCGACAGGATCTGGGCCCTGGTACCTACCACTAACAACATGGCTTCAGTTCCAACAGAGAGGTTAGAAGAAGTTCACCAAATACAGGATTAGAATCCAGTATGTAAATAGATGCTGCAGAAAAACATGGTAGTCAAGAAGACCTTGCTTTTTCAGCCTTTGAGAGTGGGAAGTCTTTGTTCCCAGGGCCTAGCAAGGGGCTGGAACCAAGGAAGCACAATAAATGTATTACTGGTTTTCTCTAATTGGATAGAGACAGGAAAGTGCTGTGTGGTCCTACCATGGAAAGTAAAGCCATCAGAATTACAACTGAAATACACACAACAAAGTGCTAGGGTATGTTTGCCCGGGCCAAAGATGTGGGTAAGAAATGGAAAGTAGGCCCATGTGGAATCTTGAGAGCACTTGACAGCATATAATGTACATTTTACTTCCTTGTGCGTTGCTTAGTAAGTTGGCTGTTGGCAAATGGTATTACCAAGTTTTCTTCTTATAAACAATATGGATATTAAGATTAGTCTTGGGGGATTTCACTGAACGCTTTCTTTTACAATGACTTATGAGGTAAGCCGATTTGTATCTAGAATTTCTTCTTTGAACCCATGGCAAGGCTGGATTCTCCTGTGTTCCTTCTTCTTAGGAAAATGAGAAAAATGAGACGGTGCCTGTTTTGTAATTCTGTTACCAAAACCTGAGGGAAAACATATGTTCCGTGTATTTTTCCAAGGCTATCTTTTGTAAATAAACTGTCATTGTTAATTTTGGGGACTGCTTCTGATTCATTACCAGCAGCGATTTTGCATATTACTATCTCTTAGAATCTTAATTTCCTACATAGATCTCCTTCAGTTTTTTAATTTGATTCTTTCACCATCTTGTACGGTTTCTCAACATTCTTCTTTATCAATCATAAACATAATTAATCATAAACATGCCCTAAGTGATTTGGTTGCAGCCCTACTTTGTGCCTGACACACCTCTGGTTGCTGAAGATAAACTGATAAATAAACAGTCAAGGCTCTTGCTCTCATAGGGCTTCTTTTCACATGGGAGAAGGAGGACCATAAGCAAATAAATAAGATAATTTTATGTAGTGATAAACGCTATGGAGAAGGAAATTAAAGGAGGCTATCATTTTAGTATGTAAAGGTAGCATGCTATGATGGTCAAGAACAAGGAAGGAGACTCGTGTCAGCCCAGAGTTTGAGTCACGGCCCTAACACTTCCCAGCTGTGTGATCAGAAGCAAGTTATTGAGCCTTTCTGTGCCTTAGTTTCTTCAGCTCTGAAATGGGGACAATCTTAGCCCTCATCTGAGAGGCTTGCTTTAAGGATTACATGATTACCTGTGGAGAGCTCTTAGAACAATGTCTACCATATATAAGGCATGTTGCAACATTAGCTTTCATTATTTCAGTAGTTAATATTTAGTGAGCACTTTCTATGAGCCAGGAATTATGATTATAATGTACCCATCACAATCACCCTATGAAGAAGCTATTGTTAACTGCTTTTCACAGATGAGAAATCTGAAGGTTAGAGATGCTAAATAACTTTCACAGGGTCATGCAGCTAGAATGTAGCAGAAGCATCGTCTTTCACTTCTGCTGTTTTTAAACGTCCTTCCATCTCTCTTCGTAAGAGGCAAGCTTTGTTTTCTCCAAATATTTACTTTCCAGTGGCTTGGGTATGAGCCCATTATATCCAAAATCTCATGTTAGTGACTAGAAAGACAATACATATTCACTGACACTAAAATTCATCCTTCTCAGGTTTCCTCTTTTCCAATTATCATCATTTTTTTCTTTCATCTGTCTTTGTTTTGATGCTGTTTAAAGTTCAACTATTCATTATCTTAGCAACATATTTCATATACATTTGATGTTATTTTATTCAAATAGAATTAATTATCAACCATGTTGCCCTTTAGAGGTGACATATAGTTTTCTGTGGCATTTATGCTTTTTGCATTAAATGCTTTAGTACAGAGAGCTTTAGAAAGTATTTCCATTTGTGATGCCCCAGATTCTAACCATTTAGTTGAAATTCAAAATCGCTACTATTTTTCTTTTTGTGACCTTTTCAGATGCCTTTTTCCCCCTCTTCCTAATCACAGTTCCATTTAACCAAATGACATGCAGAAATCTTCACTTCAGTGGTAATCTACTTTCTTTTTATGTCCAGTTTTAAACCATAATTACTACTCTCTTCCTTCAATTGCTCTGACAATTGGTATGTATTTTATTAAGCGACATCTAGCCAGATTTAAGAATCTGTGCTCTCAGAGCATAGGAGAGTTTTAAAGCCCCAGGGTTTAGCAGCATAATGTAGCTCTGCAGATTCTAAGACTATGCATATAATATGTTTCATGAGGCTTTGAAGAGAAAGTGCTATCAAATCTATGAACTTGGCCTAAACTAGCTGTGTGACCAAGAACTTGTTCTTTCTAAAGAAGTGGAGAATAGGTGAGGACATGGAGGGTGGTAGTTGAGATTAACTGTTGATTGACTCTTGGCCCTACTTGGAGATATGGTTCTGCAAATTGGTATCTGACTCAGGAGACCACTGTTGGAATTTTGCTTCTGCCACTTAATTGTGTAACTTCTCAAAGATTTTAATCCTTTATGTGCAAAATGGGGGTAATAATGGTATATAGTGTTTGCAGTTAAATAGTATAACCTAGAGAAATATTTAGATGTACTAAGCATAATGATAATTATTATTAATTGTTACCTACTCTTTCCATGTTTATTTGTGACTAAGTCCTTGAACCTAGTCCATTCCTTAATATGGAGACAATTTATTGTGGTATAAAGCCGAAGCTTTCTTTCACGTCTACCTGCAACTGTTAACCACTTATTTTTATTATTATCTTTGAGCCAGCATCAGCTTTTCCACATGGTGCAACACATTTTCAAGATTCATTGACTTGAAAAAAAATCACTAGCATTCACATCTTCATCGACTAATTGATTGAGTCATTCATCAAATATTTATTGACTACTTACTATGGTCACTCCCCTCCCCATGAAGTCTACAGTCTGTGGAGAGATTGGACATTTGTTTACATAAATTGCAAGACTAAGGGGGAAGTGTAACAATACTAGATACTGAGGTAGCACAGAGTAAGCAGGGTTACTCCATTGGGGATGGAGTGGTACAGACAGGAAGGCTTCCTAGGGAGATAATCTCTAGCTTTTTGAAAAAATCTCTAGTTCTTTGAAAAAATAAAATAAAAGAATCTGTCAAGTAGACAAGTACAGAAGGGAATTCTGGGCAAAGAAATAATTGCTAAGTCACAGAAGACAAAACATCAAAGAGCCTATTAGGCAAATGATAGGCAATTTGGTTTCATTAGAATATAAAGCGCAAAAAGATATATCTGGGTATGTGAGATACATGTACTTAGATGTAAAGTACCTAAGAAAACATTGCCTGCCATACAATGCTCGATAGATACATATAAATTTTATTTTAAAGACCAACCCTCAGTTTATATATATATATATATAGTTTATATATATATATATATATATAGTTTATATATATATAGATTATATTTTATATTCAGATAGATTTGTATCTACTTTACAGCTTGTTCAATATTCTCAGTCTGTCTGTGAAGTTTTATTATTTTTGGTTTATAATTGGAAAGACAAAGATATAGAATTGCAATGAGGAAACACAAAGTGTGAGAGATATATAACAGCTCAGAGAAAAAAAAAACTAAAATAATGCATACTTAATATTTCAATACCATCAACAGCTATAAAATGATCAAATAAAAGATCAATCAAAAAATCCACTTTCTTTGCTTCTATTAAGAAGATTAAAATTTCACTCTTCAGAAGACTATTGAAAATGTTTTCTCTTGAATTTACTGGGAGGGAAAAATGTGCTCCTCACTGTAAATAGAACTATCCAAGTTGAAAACACTTGGGATTTCCTCAGTGGTTTGCTCTGCACGCGCTCCCAGTCTCCGTCCCCCTCCCCCTCCACCCCTAGGAGCCTCATATCTTCATTGCTTTGGACTGCATCCCCTGTTTTCACTATGATTATGTAGAGTCTCTCCTTTCATTCTCTCTCACTAACAGTTGCTAAAAGCACTATTTGTCTGCAAATTTATAGGTAATCGTGTTTCTTTTAAAATGCCCTTTGTAGTTTTTTCTTTTTTTTAATTAGTTTCAGGTGCACAAGACAAATACTTAGACGTTTATCATTTATATCCCTCACACTGTGTGAAAGCCCCGCCTCCCATCCACTGTCCCTCTGACATCGCACAGAGCCATTACATTTCCACTGTCTCTATTCCTAATGCTGTACTTCGCTTCTTGTAAGTATATACATACATATATATAAATATAAAATTATAGTTGGCATTCATTATTATTCAGCTTTAGTTTCAGGTGTACAGTGCAGTGATCAGGCATCTACATCTTCCCTGAAGTGGTCTCCCAAAGGGGACACGTGTCCATCGGATACCCTACAAAATCTTTACACTATTGATTATGTTCCCCCAATTAATTTTCAAAACCCTGTGGCCATCTTGTGGTTACCGACTGTTTTCTAATCCCCTCACGTTCCCCTTTATCCCCACCCCCCGCCCATCTAGCAACCCTCAGTTTTTCCTCTTTGTCTCCAAAACTGTTTCTGATTAGTTCATTCACTTATTCTTTTCTTTAGATTCCGCATATAAGTGAGATCATATGGTATTTGACTTTCTCTGTCTGACTTATTTTACTTAACATAATGTTCTCTAGGTCCATCCATGTTGTTGCAAATGGTAAGATTTCTTTCTTCTTTATGGCTGAGTAATACTCCATTGTATAAATGTACCACAGTTTCTTAATCTAGTCATCTACTGATGGGCATTTTGGTTGTTTCCATCTCTTGGCTATTGTGTAAAGTGCTGCAATAAACATAGGAGTGCATAAAGATTTTTGAATTGGAGTTTTGGATTTCTCCGGATAGATACCTAGGAGTGGAATTGCTGGATCATAAGGTAGTTCCATTTTCAGATTTTTGAGATACCTCCATACTGTTTTCCATAGTGGCTGCACCAATCTGCAATCCCAACGGTGCACAAGCGTTCCCTTTTCTCCACATCTGCGCCAGCACTTGTTGTTTGTTGATTTATTGATGATGGCCATTTTGACTGGGGTGAGGTAGTATCTCATTGTGGTTTTTATTTGCATTTCTCTGATGGTTAGTGAGGTTGAGCATTTCTTCATATGTCTGTTTGCCATCTGTATGTCCTTTTTAGAAAAATGTCTCTTCATGTCCTCTGCCCATTTTTTAATTGGGTTATTTGTTTTTATGGAGTTGAGTTTTTTATTGATTTGTGATATTAACCCCTTATCAGATATATCATTGGCAAATATCTTTTCCCATTCAGTAGGATCCCTTTTTGGTTTATTGATGGTTTCCTTTGCTGTGAAAAAACTTTTTAGTTTGATGTAATCCCACATGTTTATTTTTTCTCTTACTTCCCTCGCGCGAGGGGATATATCAGTAAAAATCTTACTCCGGGTAATGTCTGTGAAGTTTCTTCCTATATTTTCTTCTTGGTATTTTATGGTTTCAGATCTTACATTTAAGTCTTTAAGCCATTTTGAATTTATTCTTGTATATGGTGTAAGGAGGTGGTCCAGCTTCATTTTTTTTGCATGTGTCTGTCCAGGTTTCCCAGCACCATTTATTGAATAGACTGTCTTTACCTCATTGTACATTCTTGCTTCCATTGTCATAGATTAAATGGCCATATAGGCATGGATTTATTTCTGGGCTCTCTATTCTGTTCCATTGATCTATGTGTCTGGTTTTATGCCAGTACCATGCTGTTTTGATTACTGTAGCCTTGTAGTATAATTTGATGTCAGGTATTGTTATACCTCCCACTTTGTTCTTATTTCTCAAGATTGCTGAGGCTATCCGTGGTCTTTTATGGTCCCATATAAATTTCAGGATTATATGTTCTATTTCTGTGAAAAACGTCATTGGTAGTTTGACAGGAATTGCGTTGAATATGTATATTGCCTTAGGCAGTATGGACATTTTAACTATATTAATTCTTCCTCTCCATGAACATGGTATGTGTTTTCATCTATTTGTATCTTCTTTCATTTCTTTCTTCAGTGTCTTATAATTTTCTGAGTACAGATCTTTTACTTCTTTGGTTAAATTTATTCCCAAGTATTTTATAGTCTTTGGAGCAATTGTAAATGGGATTGCTTTTTTAATTTCTCCTTCTGATGTTTTATTATTGGTATATACAAATGCAACTGATTTCTGAATATTAATTTTGTATCCTGCTACTTTACTAAATTCATCTATCAGCTCTAATAGTTTCTTGGTGGATTCTTTAGGGTTTCTATATAGTATCATATCATCTGCATATAATGACAATTTTACTTCCTCCTTGCCAATTTGGATGCCTTTTATTTTTTTTTATTGTCTGATTGCTGTGGCTAGAACTTCCAGCACTATGTTGAATAGAAGTGGAGAAAGTGGGCAACCTTGCCTTGTTCCTGATCTTAGGGGGAATGGTTTTAGCTTTTCCCCATTGAGTATGACGTTAGCTATAGGTTTATCATATATGGCCTTTATTATGTTGAGATATGATCCCTCTGTTCCCACTTTCTTAAGGGTTTTTATCATAAATGGCTGCTGGATTTTATCAAATGCTTTTTCTGTATCTATTGATATGATCATGTGATTTTTATTTTTCATTTTGTTAATGTGGTGTATCACATTAATTGATTTGCAGATGTTGAACCACCCTTGCTGCATACCAGGGATGAATCCCACTTGATCATGGTGTATGATCTTTTTAATATATTGCTGAATTCTGTTCGCTAATATTTTGTTGAGGATTTTTGCATCTATGCTCATTAGCGATATTGGCCTGTAGTTTTCTTTTTTTGTGGTGTCTTTGTCTGATTTTGGGATCAGGGTAATAGTGGCTTCGTAAAAAGTGTTTGGGAGTCTTCCCTCCTTCTGGATTTTTTGGAAGAGCTTGAGGAGAATAGGTGATAATTCTTTTTTGAATATTTTGTAAAATTCACCTGTAAAGCCATCTGGTCCAGGGCTTTTGTTTGTTGGGAGATTGTTGATTACTGATTCAATTTCCCTGGTGGTAATCAGTCTATTCAGGTTTTCTGTTTCTTCTTGACTTAGCCTTGGAACGTTGTACGCCTCTAGAAAATTGTCTATTTCTTCCAGATTGTCAAATTTGTTGGCATATAGTTGCTCATAGTAATTTCTTAAAATTTTTTGTATTTCTGCGGTGTCTATTGTCACTTCTCCTCTTTCATTTCTGATTTTATTAATTTGGGTCCTCTCTTTTTTTTTAATGAGTCTGTCTAAAGGTTTGTCAATTTTGTTTATCTTCTCTAAGAACCAACTCTTGGATTCATTGATCATTTGTATTGTTTTTCTGGTTTCCATTTCATTTATTTCCGCTCTGATCTTTATTATCTCCTTCCTTGTTCTCCCTTTGGGCTTATTTTGCCGTTCTTTTTCCAGGTCCCTTAAGTGTGAAGATAAATTGTTCATGAGTGATTTTTCTTGTTTCTTTAGGCAGGCCTGCAATGCTATGAATTTCACTCTTAGGACTGCTTTCGTGGCATCCCATAGATTTTGGGTCGTCGTGTTTTCGTTTTCGTTTGTCTCGAGATATCTTTTGATTTCTTCCTTGATCTCCTGCTTGACCCATTCATTATTTAGTAACATGTTATTCAGCCTCCATGAATTGGTGTGTCTTCTAGTTTTTTTCCTGTAGTTCATTTCTAATTTCATAGCACTGTGGTCAGAGAAGACAACTGGTATAATTTCAATTTTCTTAAGTTTATCAATACTTGTTTTGTGGCCTAACATATGTTCTATCTTGGAAAATGTTCCAAGTGTGCTTGAGAAGAACGTGTATTTTGCAGCATTGGAGTGAAATGCTCTGAAAATATCGATTAAATCCAAGTGGTCCAATGTATCATTTAAGGCTGTTATTTCCATATTGATTTTCTGTCTGGAAGACCTGTCCCTTGTTGTCAGAGGTGTGTGTTGAAGTCCCCTACTATGATAGTGTTGCTGTTGATCTCTTTATATATTTAGGTGATCCTATGTTGGGTGCGTAGATGTTTACTAGGGTTATGTCCTCTTGTCGTATTGATCCCTTTATTATTAAAAAGTGCCCATCTTTGTCTTTTAATATGTTCTTCATTTTAAAGTCTATTTTGTCAGATATAAGTATTGCAACTCCAGCTTTTTTCTCATTTCCATTTGCATAAAATTTCTTACTCCAACCCTTCACTTTCAGCCTGTGAAAGACTGTGAAGTGTGTCTTTTGATCCGAGGTGAGTCTCTTGTATACAGCATATACAAGGGTCTTGTTTTCTTATCCACTTAGTCAGTCTATGTTCTTGATTGGAGCATTTAATCCCTTTACATTTAAAATGATTATTGATATGTACATAGTTATTGCCATTTTTAAATTTGTAGTTAGATTGTTTTCATCTTTCTTTTATTTACAGAAGTCCTTTTAGTATTTCTTGCAATGCTGGCTTGGTGGTAATAAATTCCTTTAGCTTATTCTTTTCTGGGAAGCTCGCCGTTTGTATTTCTAAGTGCTAAGTCATAATTGCTAGGAATTATCACTAAGACTCTAACATGCCTCCTTTGCTTCCTGGAAAAAATCTGCCACAATGAATGACATCTATTTTTAAGAAATTCAGATATTTAAAAGAAAATAAAAAAACATTAAAAATTTGGAAAATATAGGGTATTTTTATTTATATTACTAAGAAATTAATCATTTATAAAAAATCTTCTAAGTGACCTTAAATAAAGAGGGATGCATGTACGTATTCACTATCACCTAATAAAGAAAGATTATTAAGTAACTTTATGTAAAAATGTCTATTGTATGAAACTAGGTAATTCTTGCACATGTTTCCAAAGAAATGGAGTGGCTTTAGCCTTGATTTAAGATCCCATTAGACTCCGCTGACCTCTTTTAAGAATATTAAGTGTTCAACATTATTCTAGGAAAAAAAACAAACCATACCAGTTAATGTAGAACACTCCATGAAGATTTCCTTTGAAACTCATGTCTTGGTAATTTACACAGCACATTGAGTATTGTGATAGTCTCAATGAAAAAATATCTAATATTTATAAAATTATTTTTGATTTCGGAAAATATCTTAGGATATGAGGAGCAGATGTAAATGGTAACCCAACTGAGAAATAAACATTTTTTATTCCTTAATTTTCCAGGTTATTAAGCATCCTCCTGCTAAACATTTTTTTCCCTTTTAAATCACTGCAAATAAGAGTATCTATATTCTTCTCTGGTCTTAGTTCCAATTTTTATTTAAATAAGTTATTCATTAGTTAAATGGCTGTCTATAAGGGCCAGGGGAAATTAAGTCAATGGAGACAAAGTAGAAATGAGATTTCTCAGTGCAGCTTCTAATACTATTTTGATTTTTGAAACCATGTAATTACATTACTATTTAAAAAAATAAAGTCGAAACAATATACCATCAAACGTGTACCTACCAAACAAACATGAATACACTTTCTTAAAATATATTTCTGTGTTAAATTTAGGAGAAGCCTGTTCCTCTGTCCTTATTTGGATAAAATAATTATAGAACAGTGTGATGCTGAAGAACATTTAAAGAATGAAGTATGAAGCACGAGAAATAGAACCAGAGGAACTGGGTGCAAGTTCAGCTCACAGCACTTACTTGCCCATGACTTTGGGCAAGTCACTTAAATTCACGGAGCTTCACTTTCCTTCGCTATGACTCAGAACGATGATGAGACTACATGTCTATTTACCTCTTGCAGTTGTTCTGTAGATCTGATGTGAAAATGCAGTCTTAAACTTGTACTAGTTAACATTTTATATTTTGTTTAATGTTTCCAAGACATACAAAAGTGCACAAAACCGCTATTAGTTTCACTGGGGGGAAAACGACTGTTTGGTTAATTTTTACTTTCACACAGCAAACAATCAAAATGAAACTGAGAGTGTTTTTGTCTTGGCAGCTCAGTCAGCAGTGATGCCAGAATCAATCCTGGGACCACATAAGCTACTCTCAGATCGAATATGTTTTTAGCAAGCACAATCAATGCTTGGGAGCTCTAGTTGACTAACACGCCTTCTAATAGGCATTGAATTGGGGCGAATTTGCTCTGCTTCCTACAGTTCAAGAGAAGCTAGCTGCAAGGCATGAACGTTTGTTTAGCTCACTCGTTCATCTTACAAATCTTTATTCAATGGCCGCCGTGTACCAGGCACTGTTCTCGGCCTTGAGGACAGAGCAGTGAACAAAACAGACAACACTTCATGCCCTCATGGAGTTTACATTCTAGGGGAAAGTTCACTGATCTTACAGCTTTTTGAGATTCTAACCACACAAACCTTAATTTGAACAGCTTTATTTTATTTATTTATTTTTTTTCTGTCTGCTAAAACAGCTTCAAACTGTCTTTTTGGTGGCAGAATCCTTGCTTCATGCATCCAATTCCAAACATGAAAAACAATAAAGCCTGCTCTGGTTGGAGTGGAATTAAGGCCAGGGCCCAGGCTGTCTCCTCCCACACGCCTCCAGCCCTGCTCCTGCAGTTCCTTCACTGGAGCCTAGGACTCTTCAGAGAGCAGTTTCCTAGACACTCCCACAGGCATTATCTCCACATCAATTCTGTTACCTGAAGAATCCCTCAAAAGCCTGTATCCACAGTCTCCCAAGGGCATTCCCAAGGTCCTTTCCCCCACCATGGGTCTGCTTCTGTTTCTCTCCACATAATAACTACATTATAGGCTTTCTGGTCTTTCTGATAATTCCCATAATAATGAGAGTTACCACTTATTGAGGATGTGCTGTTTATCAGGAACTGTATTTAGCCTTTTATAGGAATTGAATCATTTAATCCTCAAAATTGTCCAATGACATGGGTGTGAACCCCCATTTTACAGATAAAGAATGATATTTCAAGAGGTGGAACAATTTATCCAAGGTTACACAGCCTTCAATGGTAGAGCTGGGATTTGAACCATACTGATCTGGTTTCACAGTAGGAACTCTTAACTACTGATGCTTCCTAAACACTGTGAAGCCCTTTGACCCACTCAGGGATAGTTCTGAGTATAATGCAAAGCTCTGAGGAGAGTAGAGGGGAGCCCAGTGTTTACTCAAAGGAGCTTGCTGTTGAGCGTTGTGATACTATCTGTCACTTATGGATGGCCTGCCACATTCCAGACATTCTACATCCATTTTCTCCAATGCTTCCAGCAACTTTGGAGATAAACATAATCGTCCCTATGTTATAGGTGAAGAATTTCAGACTCAGAGAGGTCGTCACTCCCTGCCTCACAGGTAGTAAGTAAGTGGTGAGTCCTCTGCCTGCCTTTGTGCCAGTTTGGGGCGGCAGCTATTCCCAGAGCTGAACTGCAGGCCCAAGACTCTCATATCCTGAAAAGAACAAAAACAACAACAAGTAAAAGAAGAAGACAACACACCTTTCTAGACTGGATCTGCTCCCTGACCCAGGGCCTACTCCAAGCCAGTCCTGTCTCTGTTGTCAATTACATCTCATTATTAGCCTCCCTGATGCTGTCTACCGCTGGCCCTGTCTAGCCTAAAAACACTCCTATCTCGATTTCCCCACGAGACTCATTTTTATCCGCTCTGTTATCTCTCTCCTTTCTCTCCTGGAGTATATGGCATCTTTTCCTCTTTGGATTCTTCATACCACCTTTTTCCCTTCCCATTTTTCTCTCCAACGCTTTAATCATCATGCAAAGCTGGTTCCTTTTCCCTTCTCCTATGAGCATCTGTCTAGTGAAATGGTTGTTCTGAGATCGAATCCTGGTTTTATTCTAGTGGTTAGCTGTCTGATCTTGGGAAAACCACTAATGCTTTCTGAGTCTCAGTTTCCTCATTTGTAAATCAGCAAATGAGCAAAGCAACAGAATCTATGCCACAGGTTTTTGAGAAGCTTAAACGAGTTAACAGATACTGAGATTTTGTCAGGCACATAGTAAATGTTCCACCCAGGCTAGTTTTAATTATTTGCTTTCTTGTAATCATCTCTCTTTCTCTCTCCATCTTTCTTTTTTGCCCATAGATATTTTATTCTGTTTAAAGAATTAGATTAAAGAAAATGTTATTTTCTTTGGGATTAAAGAAAATGTTTTCTTTCAGATTAAAGAAAATGTCATTTCCTTGGGATACCTTCTTGACCCTCTAGGTTAGAGTTTTTTGTTTGTTTTGATTTAGTCTGGTTTAGTGGATTCTAAGAGTATACTTGAGTTTCTAGACTCTAAGTTTCTAGATCCAAGTTCTTTTCTTTTGCTAGATGAGTACCTTAGCTTGTATAATTCACTACTGTGATTTTACCTGGTTAACGACAGGTACATTGGGGAAAGGATGATGTCTATTTTGCTCATCATTTTATCTCCGATGTCCAGGGCAGTCTGTCACTCATTGGAAGCATTTAATAAACATTAGATGAATGAAGCTTGAATGAATGTTTGTTCTGCCATTACTTAATTTTTGTCATATGTCAGCAACTCTTTATTAAGAAAGCTAATTACCCTTAGCAGTGGGAACATGAATATGAGGAAATTGAGAGGGGCCATAAGAAAAGATTATCTTGAACCACAGTGCAGTTTGGATACTTTTGCCTTTTACAGACTTAGTCATTGGCTGTACCAGAAACCCTATTTGGATTAGAAATCTATAAGGCACATTAAAGATGCATGTATTTCCCAGGCTTGGCTTTTCCATTCCAAACTTGCGACTACTTGTGAATCTAAGAATGCAAGATACTGACACTATTTCGTGTCTTTCTGTACCCTTCATTTCCTGAAATTGATTTGGTTTTTCATACTACTTCCTTTCAGCCTCAATAAATCTACTTCCAAGCTTGGTAATTATAATTTAAAACCATCATTGGAGGGTTCAAATCCTATTGAACACAGAGAGAACGATTTCTACAGATACAGATTTTTCCCTTTCCACAAATAGACGAAAGCAGAATTTCCATGTTTTAAAATGTGTGGAATTAAAAGAGAATATTTAGAAATTACCTGCTTGTAATTATTGTTTTTTGATGACAACTTTTAATTAGAAGACACAGGAAACTAAATTTCACAGATTGTCAGCTGGAAAGAGGCATAAAAATAATTTCTCTAACCGTCTAAGTTAACAAACAAGGGAAACAATGTTCAGAAAAGACATGTGGCTTGGATGTGAAAGCATTGAGACAAAGTTGGGGAAAGAAGAAGGAAGATGCCTCATTACTCATTATTAAATTTGAGGACTAGCTTAAATAGGGGGATATTCAAACAGAAAGGAGGGCAAACTAGACTCAGCACTCAGAATGCATGTATGGTGCTATGTGTTAGATGGAGGTTGTGGAGGAAATAAAAGCAACTAGGAGAAGGCTGAAAAAAAGGATACACTGAGTGAGGGACTATCTCGGGAGATTTTTAGTTCCAGGAGGAGGCAGTATCTGTTAATGGAATGTGTATGTGTGAGAGAGAGTTGTGGAGAAACACAGGGCTAAGCAATAACAATTCTAGAGTCATGTAAGATTTTATTTAAGTTTCTTTCCTAACACTTTAGTAAAAATTAGAATATGCCAACCAGATTAATTAAACTATATTTAATGCAACATTTTTGGAGAAATCTGATATGTGGCAATACAGAATATTACTAAAGATGAATTGATTGATAATAGGTAAATGGATAGATGGAGTGGACAGATGGATGGATGGATGGATGGATGGATGATGGTGCTGCAGGAAAGGTTAAGATGGGGAAGAGAAAAATCATGATATATTTGAACTGTATATTGAATTTTTAATATTTTAAGATTGATGGTTATTTTCTTAAATTAACAATAATTGCTTATACTTTTAAAGCTCTCTTTTATACATCATTTAACGCTGCTACATGAACAATAGCAATTAACAACGGTAACAAGTTAGAAATGAAAATGAAGTTGTGTGCATGAGACAGCCCCAGACTCCATTTATGTACATTTTTATAACTCATTTGTGTCCATTTGATCATAATAATCTTATTGAATTAGATTCCTTGGGCTCTTTAAGTCATCTGCCATCATGAGCTACTATAGTAAATTAAAAGAATTAAGCAATTTACTAGCTGCTCAGCTTTGGTAACTATGACAACTTTTAAAATATTGAACTGCTTTCCTGTCTGGATGCTGACTGAGCTTCTGCATCTCCATCTATGAAACGAAGAAGCTGGACAAGACGATCTTTAAAGATTTTCCAGCTCTTAATTTTTATTTCTCGTGATTCTAGTTAAATCACACAATATGAATGAACTTAGCTAGATTGTGCATTCATTTCTTCTTAAAGAATAAAAAACAACGCAAAGATGTAATGCTAGTGACAACACTTTCACCTAATGGAACTTATGCTTCTATGTTACCTGAGGTTAGGGGTCATGTTTTTAATCTAGAATTTAATAACTGAAGGTTATTCTGATAATATCTTATCCATCCTAACCTTTTTTTAATAGATGAGAACACTGAGACTCATAAAGATAAATAACTACCACAGGTCACACAGCTAAAGTTAGAGTTGGCAGTAGCCTACTTCTCTTCTCTTTCCACTCCAGAGTCTTGCATAGTACTTTCCATTCCAAAGCTCATCTTAAATGTTCCCTGATGATGCTGATGAAATTTCTGACCAAGGCCCACAGCTGGCCTTTAGGAATCTTGCCTGCACATTTAAAACGCAGTTATGTGCGCTGAGAAAATATTTCAACATGCCACAGCTGCTCATTCATATGCATAAACGTATGCAGACATTGATTTAAAGAAAGAAATAGAGCTTGCATTGCAACTAAGCTTTTTGGATGTGGTACATAGTTTTATTTCTGAGAACCTTCAGGTATAAAAGTTGTCTATAGTCTTCACAGGGTAAATTACATATTCATTTCAAGCTCTCATCATATCTTTGACCCTGTAGAGAAATGCACCATAGTGTCCAACTCTGGTTTAAGCTTGGTGGCTTCATTCTTATCCTTTTGCATAAGATCAGAGTTTCACTTAATGCTGAAAAGAATACCTATTAGCTTCAGGTTTCAAAGGAGTGGAAATCATTTTCTTAAATGAACTTCTGCTTGAAAATCAGTAAATTACTCAAATAAATTTTATAATGATGCCTTCCTGACTTTCTTTTGGTTCATAAAGCCATCCATTGGGATGGAGTTCAATCTGAGCTCATCCCAACTCACCGCTTCTTTACTTATTTGCAGCGGAGGCCATGATTAAAGAGAATGAAGCCTAGATAGGTTCATCGTCTCATTAATTAAGGACTTTGAGCAAGATTTATGAATGCTTGATAACCTGTGCTTAGAGGTGCGGGGCAGGCAAAGTAGAGGTGGATGACACATGAACTTCTTAGATCCCCTGCAACCTAGCCTGTCCCTAGTAAAACCGCTGAGACATAACTAATCATTGAGTTATACACATGCCAAAAATCAAACTTGGCAATGCAGCCTCATATGATTTTGCCCAGTACTCCAGGTAGAGGGAGTCCCACTTAATAGTGACAAATGACAATTTTTGCCGGGTCCAGAAGAATTCTAAAGCAGTGCTTCTCAAACTTTAATGTACATACAAAAAAACCTGTGGATCTTGATAAAAATGAAGATTCTGACTTAGTGGGCCTGGGTTGGGGTTTGAGATTATGCATTTCTAACAAGCTCTTAGTTGATATTTATGTTGCTAGTTCATGGACTACTCTTGACTGACCAAGACTCTAGAACAATTAATTTCTTCCCCCAGCTTCCTGTATGGCTTACTTCCTCACTCCTTTTAGGTCTCTGCTGAAATATCATCTTATTAGCAATGCCCTCCCTGCCCACCATATATTTCTCTGTCACTATCCTGCATCCCTCTTCATATTTGTGTATATAATTTATCACTATGTGATATGTTATATTTATTTATATTGATTCATTACTTTATCATTTCTCTAGAACATTGACTGAGGCATAGTAAGTGTTCAGTAACAAATATCTATTAATGAATGAATATATTAATTAACTGTGTGGCCACTCTGCCCTAATTCCATAAACCAGACCACGCTCATGAGTCTTTAGGCAATAATCAACTCTGTCCTTTGGGCTTTTCTTTTAGGAACTCAGGTATTCTGTTAAAAAATAAAAGGATGAATAACTGGATGAAAACAATCCTCTCCACTGTCTACTCAAGTCCTGGCTGGCGAATGGGAATCATGGTCGACTTCCTATTTCCCACTTGCAGGCCTTTCTAAGCCCTTGTGGTATTCCCAACAATGCTGAATAGTCAAGGTAAAGGCAAGAGGATATTGGTGGCTTTCCTTGGAATGGCTTGGCAATTAATTATCTCTATTTTGTGCTTTATCCAACAATTTTATACCATTCACTTGGTTATCCTAGTCAATATCTGGTAGTTTACTATTTCAACCCCAGTCAGTGATTTCCCACTAAATATAGGTATTATTACACTAGTGAGAAGGCAACACATGCGGTAATGATTTGCCCCAATCTGACCTAGAGGAATGTGGTTATTAGATCCTTTTGGATAAATATATGACTTGCATTAGTTTGTAATTAAGTTGTAATCAATACCTTTGTTTATTCATTAGTGGTGTTAAAGTTGAGTTTCAAAACTTTAAAAAAATGTTAGAGCTTTAATCATCTATTCTTTGTGCTATGTTACACAGCAACAGTTGTAGATTTTCTGCAATTCAGGAGAAAGGGTCACTAAAGTTTTTGTAACAAAACAAAAATGACACCAACTAAAAGCTGCATCAACACCAAATGTCCAATCTAGGGATTTACCATTTCTGTATCTAATATCAAACTCTAGGCCATTCATTCAATCTTCATTCAACAACTATTTCTTAAGCACCTGCTATTAATATTTGTGAACAAATTGAAGATATTATATTGCATTTCTAAAACAACGGGAGACCCATTTCATAACACTTTAATTAAGCATAGTCAAATCATATCGAGCAAATTAGCAGAGGAGATAAAATGAGTGATAGAAGGGTCCTAGCCTTCTAGAAGCTTACTTGAGTGGAGAAATGTACAAACCATGATAAGGGACACACCAGGAGTCTGAATACAGATCTAGGAAGCTCAAAGACTCAATCAACATTGACTTAACAGATTAAAAGATGGCTTCATAATGGAATTGACAGCTGAGAGCCTTTATGATAAGTAGGAATCCTACCGGTAGAGAGGAAAAAAAGGGAATTCCAAGGAGAGAAACCCACATGAGCAAAGGCTCAGAAACATGACAATTCAGGATCAAGTATGGGAGCAGGGAGAAGTCCTGTGCAGCAGTGGGAGAGAGAAAAAAAATGATGCTGGTGGGTGATGGTGAGGTGACTGGGGAGGGGGTATGAAGGTTGGCTGGGACCATATTGTGAAGGGTAAGGAGTTTGTGCACAGGCACAATGGGGTCATATATGTTAGAAAAACAATTCTAAAAGGAATGGGGGAAGATGGCTGGGAAGGGTAAGGAAAGGTATATATATATGTGTGTATTTAGGTGGGGGGCAGGCATTATGTTTCCTGTTTTGAAGTAATGTTGGAGTAACTTCACTAATTGAATATAGGTAATTGAAGTTTTTTACAAGAATTAAATTTCCATATGGCTTAAGTAGAATTATTCCTGAAGCAATAGATATATGATCTTTTTTTTAAAAAAGAGAGAATGCTCCAGATCTCAGGGAGAACTTCAACAGAGAGAGAGGAAGCATAAAAGTGGAGATGGAAACCATGAAACAGAACCAGTCAGAAATAAAGGATACATTAATGGAAATGAAGAATAAATTATGGAATCCACAGATTAGATGAAGCAGAGGATCCAACCAGTGATGTAGAAGATAAGGTAGCAGAAAACACCCATCCAGAACAGCAAAAAGAAAAAAGAATACAAAAAATTGAGGACAGTTTAAGGGGCCTCCGGGACAATATCAAGCATACCTACATTCGTATTATAGGGGTACCAGAAGGATCAGAGAGCAAGGAATCGAAAACCTATTTGAAGAAATAATGATTTGAAGAAACAATGACAAAACTTCCCTAACTTGGTGAAGGAAATGGACATACAAGCCCAGGAAACACAGAGAGTCCCAAACAAGATAAACCCAGAGAGGCCAACACCAAGACACATCGTAATTAAAATGCCAAATGTTAAAGACAAAGAGAGAATCTTAAAAGCAGCAAGAGAAAAGCAGTTAGTTACCTACAAGGGAACCCCATTAGACTGGCAGCTGATTTCTCAACAGAAATTTTGCAGGCAAGAAGGGATTGGCAGGAAATATTCCAAGTAATGAAAAGCAAGGACCTACAACCAAGATTACTCTACCCAGCAAAGCTATCATTTAGAATTGAAGGACAGATAAGGAACTTTCCAGACAAGAAAAAGCTGAAGGAGTTCATCACCACCAATCCGGTGTTACAAGGAATCTTAGAGGGACTTCTTTAAGATGGGAGGTAGGGTTAAGGATGGGTAAATGGGGAAGGAATTAAGAAATACCAATTGGTTGTTACACAATAGTCATGGGGATGAAGGGTATAGCATAAGGAATATAGTCAATAACATTGTAATAACGAGGTATAGTGCCAGATAAGTACTAGATCTATTAGGGTGATAGATGGGAATGGGGTTGGGGGCAGGGTGAAAAAGGTGAAGGTATTAATCAACAATTAATTACAATAATTTTGTAAAGATCACGTAAGGTGCCAGATGGGCACTGTACTTATCAGGGGGATCATGTCATAGACTGTGCAGATGCCTGACCAATGTGCTATACTCCTGAAGCTAAAGTAGAATAATATTGAATGTCAACTATAACTAAACATATAGGTATATATAGTCACGGGATGTGGAGTACAACATAGGGAAGGTAGTCCATGGCATTGCAACAGCCATATAAGATGTCAGAGGGGTAGTAGCTTGAAGGGTGGGTTATCACTTTATGAGGGGTGTAAATGTCTATTACATTGCTTTGTACACTGAAACTAATAAAAAAAAAGAGAGAGAAAATAACTTCATTATTTTCTTCCTATTATTAATGTAATGCATGTTAATTTCAAAGTAAGCATGTAGTACAAATTGGATTAAGAAAACGGTAAAAATGAATCATAATCACATCACCATAAAGAAACATTGTTTGTATGTGACTCTTCAAATCTGTCTTTAATCCCATCACCTAGAACTAGACATTGAATAAGACTCACGATGGACAGAGTAATCAGACAATTGGTGTCCAGGTCTGAATTAAGCAGAAGTGAGTATAACAATGTTGGCCTTACTTTAGGCAGTGAAATTTACCAAGGAAGACATTTATTGCTACATTATGATATTTATAAATTATTTATAATTATTTCACAAAATGTGCTAAGTACTATGAAAAACAGTTGGAAATGGTTTTATATTTTGCAACACCCACTTGTTTAACACTCATTCTCTGCTTTGAAGCAAAAATGAAAAACTGCAAGTAGTAAAAATGCATCTCTTCAATCTTCCATTATTTTTAAATACTAAAAAATGATAAACTTTTATTCATTAGTTCAGCAAATTCTTTAAGAAATATCAATTATAGCACAACACTGAAGATAGATTTATCAGTGAACAAAATATAGGTTTTGTGTCTGCATGAATGGATCTCATAATCTCATGTACTTTAGCAAGATATTCTTTCTCCATCTTCTCCAGAATAGAAATCTCACCCATTTTTCAAGGTCTGGCTCCATTCTATCAATTCCATGTTCTTTTTGCATTGTTCTGGCTCCTGCAGGTTTATTCGTTTATCCCTTCTCTGACATTTCATAATTCTTAGAGATGGTGCCATTATCAGACAATTTTGGTCCTATACCATCAGGAACTGATCTCTATTAAATGCATCTAAATCCTTTCTCCTCAATAAGTTAAAAAATTCTTTAAAGACAAAGACTTGGGATGGGGTAAGAACCAAATTTTCTGAATGAATATCTAGAAACACTGAACAAGGCATCTAGAATGTTTTTGATAAAAGCATTTGAATGTAAATAAAACAACTTATTTTACTGAAAGTATGGTTCTTGACAACCAAAAGAGATGTCAATAAAATATGTCTTAGCATGGACACCTCACAATACTGTTGCAAATAAAAGGGACTTGGTGAGAATTTCCCAATGGAATTTCATGACATACTCTTCTTTTTACTTGTTATTTTAAAGGCTGAAGGAATTCATCACCACTTACATGATCTTATTTTAAAGACAAATTGTTCATTATTTCCTAAAGATGTACTTTAAATGTCCCTAAATGATCTAAACAACAATCCAATCAGTTTTCCATTTCAAACAATAGTTAAATTAAGGCTTAGTTGCACATTAAATTTGCAAATGGGGAAAATGATTGTTTGATGTTACGTGACCACATCCACTGATTTAAATCTGTAACAAATTAGAATACAGTTAGACTAATAGGGGAGTCATTCTGTGAATCTGATCTGTGCTTTGGCATTCTGTAAAAAGCTTGTTGTTGTTACTTACAAGTTTCTTTAGAAGTACCTTAAAATTGACTTATATGATTTATAAGACATGCTTTGAACAGTACAGCATAATATCCAAATTAATAAAGTACAGCACAATATCCAAATTAAGTATATTGCTTAAAGGAAACTAAGTGGTAAGGAAACTTAAGATGAAGATTTATGCTGATAGAACTAGGACATACTTGTCCTTTATTGCAGCATGTAAGGCTGGAAAGCATTCTGTTGATGGTCACTTAAACGGCTTTCTTTACTGCCAACAGCTTCTAATTGGTATAACTATAGTTTTGACCATCTTACTAGTCTACAGAATTGTTTGAGATGAAATTTTTCAGAAATGGGAAAACAGGCAGGGATATTTATGTCATATGCCAGGTTATGGTGAAAGGCATAGAGTTTGAGATTGAAAGAAAACAGCTGTCAAGGAAATGGAAGAATCCCATAAAAAAGTTTATGCGAAGTAGAATTTGTTCATCAAATTGTGCTGACCCATACCTTTTCATTTTCTGTTTTACATTGGATACTTTGGAGCCATGTATTCCTATAAGAAGACATATCTTCTAATTTTTAAGTAGTAGGAGAACTTCCGATAATTGTCTGAGAAGAACATGTTCCCTTGGTGTTGTCACCATTCCTCTTTGACAATCACATATCCCCTCCTTGCCAGCTCTCTAGCCACATCTGGACTAGGGCAATAGGAGAAGGCACTTAATCATTTTTTCTGTTGCTAAAACCATTGCAAATTCTAGTCAGGCAAAGTGAAAGTAATGTACCAAAACACATGTAGCAGAATGTTTTCTCTCCTCTCACGTAAAATATGTGATTGGCCACCATTAATGGCAAAATCTAAGATGTGACAGGAAAGACACAAACCTCAGTCTTCCAAACAACAGTAAGCCAATTGACAATAAAAATTATTTGAAAAGCCAAAGAAGCTCTATATACCCACTTACACAAAAGCTCTTCCTTGATGGTATCTTATATTTTCATATTTGGCTGTTTCATACTTCTCTCCACTAGCCATGTATTCCAAAAGCAATTAACTACATTTCTTGAAGACAAAAGCCATACTCCTCTGTGTTTTTTTTTTTTGTAGAAAGTGTAGCCCACAGTGTGCTTAACTATATTTCATTATCAAAAGAGTAACCTATATACAAATTTGCTAGGAAATCAACTACACGATAGATAACATCCCAATGGTCTCATTGAACCTCATTCTGACCACAGAAACAGATGTTGAAACAAACGAAAGATTAGTATATGACTAATCCAATTTATGACCTCTCACCAAGTCTCAGGGTTTATAGTGATGTATTTCAAATAAGCAATGGTGTAGCAAAAAGGGTGAAACATAAAAATCCATATCAAGGATATCCAAAAAGCACGTTAGTGGTAATAAAAGTTAATGCCACAAGGAGACAATGTGGTCTACTGATCTATTTCTGTGGATGAAATCTCTCCCCATTGCTTCCTAAACCTTAATTATTTTCATAGTATCCAATGCTGACCAAAAGGGTGTACCAGATAACAATAAAAATGAAATAAAGTTGATTCTAGCTGTTATTTATTTGAACTCATATTTCAAACAGGGTTTTTTCTAACTGCTGTTGGAACATTAAGGGGAACAAAGCCTCATGTTCATGGGACATAAAACATTGATTTTGCAAAATAGGCAGTTTTCAACAACCTTGTCGGTGGTGACTGGTGAATACAGGTGACCAGAAACGCGGGTACACATTCACACATGCATATATGAAAACAATAGAAGTTCAGGTTCTCACTGACCTTCCGGTTGGTATTGTGCTATAATTGTCACCGTCTGTCCAGCCCCCTTTAGTGCAGCAGCAGCCTGTTCATGGGATGCTCCTCGGAGGTCAATGCCATTAACCTGAAAGACAGGAAGCCAGAGAATTTTGGTGTTTCACAAGGCGTATTATTCAGATAGACAGAATCAAAAAAGGGTCCCCAAATGGAGAGGCTAAGATTACATCACCTGCCTCAAAACCCTTCATGTCCTACCCGGGCCTTTGAGTGTTAACTGATAGTTTCCACGCGCTTGAGAACTTCTAGTTAGCAGACACATGAAATTTCGTCTTGTGGTGTTTGTGCTGTGGTTTGACTGGGTTAAAACTTTTTTGTCTACTACCCACATCCCCAGGGATTGTCGTGTGCGCATTTAATATGCCTCTGTGAGCTTCCTAAATTTCTGGGGTAGATCGAAGCCTTCAAAATTAGAGGAAAAACAGGACAATAAAGAGAGACACATGTAATGCGCATAGACAAGTATGTGCTGACAGATTAATATATTCAGATGAGGTTCTGGGGAGACTGAATGGAATAGGGCTGGCTGCCTGCCAACTCCCTGCCTTTGGTCACATGCCTGGTCCTGTCATCCTGAGCTTGGTTAGATAGCCCTGAGCCTTGTTCCAAAATAAACTTGACTGCCCCATTTCTCATGCACAATTCCGGCATGAATTCTGACAAAATAAAATAAAGAATGTCTGGAGTTTATGTTGCTGTTCCTAACTTCCATTTTGGGGCCCATGCCAAAAGAGAAACAGAACATCTAAAAAACAAGCACAAAACTCTGCCAAGAGGGAAAAATTTTTCTGAAGTCAAACTTAATGAGAAGCAAAAGCTAAAATCTTTCTCCAATCAATTCAGTATAAGTCAACACAATACAATTACTGACTGCTTTTCAATGACACAGCTCTTCCTGCCCCGGGAAAGGGAGGATAGGTAGGGAACAATGGTGAACAAGATAAGCCCTGTGATATATAAACCAAAAACAACAAAAGAAGAAGACAAACAAATGAGAAAGAAAAACTCATAGACACAGACAATAATTTAGTGGTTACCAGAGGGTAAGGGGGTGGGGGTGGGTGATGAGGGTAAGGGGGATCAAAGATATGGTGATGAAAGGAGAACTGACTCTGGGTGGTGAACACACAATGGGATTTATAGATGACGTAATACAGAATTGTACACCTGAAATCTATGTAAATTTACTAACAATTGTCACCCCAATAAATTTAATTAAAAAAAAAAAAAGATAAGCCCTAGGAAGCTTTCCTGCTGCGACTGAATACACAGTAAGTCCAGTTTTCTAACCTATGTGGAGCTAGGTTTTTGCAGATGATATTAGAAGTTTGCTTCCTTTTATTTACAGGGAAGGTGGCAACAGCCCATGAAAAAGAATAAAATAACTGATCGGCTTATCTACACGTAAAATATAGAATCTTATTTGGCCTTTCATCAATCCTCTTTGACAATGAAATTGGGGGTGCGGATGGGGGTGGTGGTTACAGCTGTTTCCCTATCAGGCCTGGAACGTCAATTCTACATCCTGATCCTCTCATAATAACCTGTGAAAGTCTCCTTATTCACTTCTATAAATTTCCTGGCCTCTTCCCTGGCTTTCTATTCTGGTGAGTTCCTTACTGAAAGCACAGATTACACACAGTAAATTGGGAAGTCCACTAAGCTAGGCTTGGTCTGGCTGTGTCACTCACTACCCGAGTGACACCTAGGCCTCAGTTCTCTCCTGCCTCTTTGAGTTAGACTCAAAAAGCTCCTTGAGTCTCATAGCCCCTCTGAACTATAAAATCTCAGATCTGTTCCTTGGTAGATGGCAGTCATTTCAGAGACTGTCCAGGCATTTATGAGTCAGAAGTATGACTCAGAGAGCCGGAAGAGACAGGAAAAGTAATTTGATCTAGGCTCTTGCCTGCAGTAAGCTGAATGCACAAATGCCAGGGCCCAAAAAATCTCTTCTCTTGTCAAACAATTTGAGTTAGCTTTTTATTTAAAAAGTAATATGTGATTAAGGAAAATGCAGTCTAATGGTTCAGAAAAGTATATAAGGAAAAGTAAAAAGTCCCTCCACCATCTGCACCTCTGTGATAATCACTGTTAGCTGTTTCTTGCGTATACTTCATAGAAATCTACTATAGCACATGTAAGCACACAGCTTTATTTCTGTTTCTTTCTCTATTTTAATATACTATTGCCTTTTACTTTAAATGAAGAGGATCATATCATATATAAAATTCTATAACTTATTTTTGTTTTGCTTTTTATTTAACTATGTATCTTACACATCTTCCAGGTCAGCTTATATCATTCTGTCTTTTTAATGGTAGCCTATTGCATGATACGGATATATCAGAGTTTTTTCAATACGATCCCTATTGATGTCTGCTTTTTGCTACCGCAAACACTTATGCATGTGTTTCTAAAGGATAAATTCCCTGGAAATACACTTCCTAGGTCAAATATACATGATTTATTTCTTTTGATTTGCTATTGCACATTTTAAAAATGACTATTCACTACACAAACAGGAACTAATAAACAAGGAAACAAAAACAGGCTATAATCTCATTGCCCAGATACTGTATTGATATAAAAATTAAATTAATTTGTGTACATAATGCATACATGAAAGTTAAAGCAATATAAAAAGGCATTAAAATGAAAGGTTCCTCCTACCTCATATTATTTTCTCCAAAGTAACCATGTTGATGGTGCTTGTATGTACTACCAATTATTTTTGTTACGAATATCGCAGGTTTATGAAATTATAAATAATTTAAAACTTTTATACAAATAAGATCATATTTTCTATATTGTTTTATACCTTGATGTTTTCCCCACTTACTAATTTATCTTAGAGCGCTTTCTTCATTCACATATTCCTATACATTGTCTCATTTTTTTAAACAACTGTGCAATGTTCTATTATTCAACATAAAACCATTTATTTTACCAGGGCATGGTCGATGGATCCTTAGGTTGCTTCAGTATTTTGCTATAGTAAATAATACTGTAATAAATATCGTCTAACAATAACTTGTTGGATAAAGGGTATGAGTGTTAAATCTTGATAGCTATCGCCAAGTTCCCTTCCAAAATGTAGCATTATTTTATACTCCTACAAATAATATATGATTGGCTACTTCCTTACACTCATAAAAACTGCATATACCCCAACATTTGACCTTTGCTATTCTGATAGGTAGATATTGTATTTTTAAACTTTGCATTTTTCCAGTTATGAGGTTAAGTTTTTTTTTATATATTTGTTGGTTATTTAAATTTCTTTTTGCCTAAAATGCCTGTTTACTTATTTTGCTTATTTTTTATTTGGATAGTTCTTTTAAAATTGTATCTGCATATTAAAAATATTAGTGTTCCATCTCAGATAACTATTACAAATACACTTACTAGTTTGGTATTTGTATTTCATGTTATTATATTTTAACTATTTTAACTTTCCCCTGTATGATATTTCTTGCCAATCCGAAGTTTAAATGTTTTATATAGGCATATTTATCACTTTTTTTCCTCTTTAGCTTTTGAGTTTTGTATTATATCTTCCTTACTCCAATATATTTAACAAATTACCCAATGTTTTCTTCTAGTATAAAACCATAGTTTAATTTTTAGCCACTTAATCTTTGATGGACTGGAATATATTTTGGTGTTTGATGCAAGACCCAAGTAAGCAACCCACTCTTTCTTGGACCTTTCTAGCATCAAATTTCTACAACTTTCAATATTCCAATTATCCTCTAAAATTTTCTCAGTTAGTGCACTAAGATAACATGGAAAAGTGAGAAGAAACAACAGATTTGAACCTAGAGAGAACTGGGTTTGAATCCAGAGTCCACCAGTGTTACCTAAGTAACTTGGGAAAGTTACTTAACTTCTCTGAACCTTTACAGGTTTCCTTACCTGTAAAATGGATATAATACCTACCCATCAAGGCTGTTACATGAAATAAATGATACAAAATTGGAAAGCCCTTAACACAGCGCCTGGTACAAATAGGCATTCAGCAAATAGTATCTATTATTGTTGTGAGTATTTCTTCAGAGATCTGTGGTTATAAGAGATTAAATAAAATCTAATGGAAATTAACCAATACATAATATAGTATGTGGGTCACTTCATGTCCCCCTGCCTTCCCTCCTAGGAACACAGAAATTCAGCACGGGAAGAGCCTTAAAAACTTAATCATTCAGCACTCACACATCAGAGATGACCCCGATAAGGGAAGGGACTTGCCCAAAGTCATATCAGAATTAGCCCAGGGTCAGGACCAGCCAGGGCGTCTCTTGCCCAGCCCAGACCTCTCTGTGCTGTAGAAGATGTGCCTAACCATAGCTTGTATCCCACTGGGCAGTAATAACCAACTCTTGTTCATGCTAGGCCTAATTCTACATGGGTCTCTACATTTGTAGAACAGTTGATGCTGCTGTTATCCTGAAGAATACCATATAGCCTGTGTATCTGTGGATTTCCCTTCAGGTTTTTAGCACACATGCTTTCTTCCAGTGTTTCAAACTTTTCAAAGTCCTTTTGATTCTTATTTCTATCCCTGAGGTTTAAGGCTTTATCAGTAATCTTTTCTCAAATATCATTTTCAGAGGTATTCAAAAACAGTTTACATCATTGATATGACATTTTAAAATACCAAGTGTGACACGGACGCATATATTTATTTTTTCTATTTTTCTGCTTCCGTTTGAATTTTCTCTTCTTGAGGCATTACAGACCAACTTATAACGATCAGATCATGTAGGGCTGAAACAAAAGGCTTTGGGCAGGCTAGAAAAATTCCATCTATTGCCATCTCCTTATGTATACAACTGTCATGGGATCACAGAAAAAAAATAAATTCTAGTTGTTATGATATCCTTTTCACAACCATGGATAGAAAGTCTAGAACTTCTTGTTGATTCAAGCAGTTGAAGGTTTTTGGTTTTTTTCCCCAGATGCTGATGTGAATGAAGGTAAATGGTATACCACGTCCAGAGTCAACATTTTTTCTTTTTGTTTTTAAAAGATGAGCATTATGTTTGCTACTTCAGCCACTAGGGTCCCTGGTCTGGGGTTCCAGGGATTCCCTAAATACACAATTCTATGTTCACCAAAAATATTTATCTATTTCTTAGACTTATAGAAAGAGTAATATCAGAATGAGAGAATTTCAGAAAGGGGAGAGGCTTTGCAATCCTCTTCAATCCCTGATGTAAACAACTAAGCTGACTCAAGCACATTATTCTTATACCGTCCTCCCTCCCTGGTTGATCTTTTTCATTTCTCCGATTCAGGTATTTCTGCATCCTTGCACATGCTATTTTACTCATATAGAACGTAATTTTCCATCTCTCCCTCACCTGGAAAACTTCTCTCAGTTCTTAAAGATTCAATCTGAATGGACTGATGGCGTGTGCTTACTTATTATAAACTCCTAAAGGTAGGAGCTTGTCGTACTGGAACTTGTATCCGTAGCATAGTGCCTGGCAAGTAGGAGATGCATGATAAGTGAAGAGGTGAGTGAACAGCAAGCTAGTGAGTGAAAAATCCATTCACGCTACATTATCCCAGTCCGATGGTCATATAAGCTTTATGTGAGCCTGGCTTCACACTGATGAACAGCTCACTATCTTTCAGGGAAATCCATTCCACTCGGGGTCAGCTCTAGCGATACAAAAAGTTCTTTGTGTTGAATCTAAATCATCTGCCCTCTGAGGGTTCAGAAAATATTTCTTCTTTTCTTTGATTTCTTCTCTTATGTGGTCCTCTTCTAATATTTGAAGACAATTTTCTCTTTTTCAGGTTAAATTACCTCACTCCCTTCGCTTCATATCATTCTCACTACGTGACAATTTGCCTCCAGCGACAGAGAACTTCCTCCTTCTCTAGTCTGTCCATTCCATTTTGGGATGGCTCTTTTGAGTGTTATTGTTAGCATCTTGATTTTATTTAATACCTCATCAGACTCAGCGGAGTGCATTCGAGGTCAGTTATGGAAACATGGCTGTTCACTTTTAGCTATTACCTTTTAATGTGCTCCTAGTGTAGTATATAGAGCTAAACACGATGCTGATACAAATTCTGTTTCTTTAAAATATCTGTTTTAGTCATTTCCTCTTCCAGTTAAAGGGAAGGAGTGAACCAGAGTGACACATAGCCATTGTTAAGCAATTTATTGTGCAGTAGAGGACAATGACAGGTAAACACACAATTAAAAGTGCCTGGTGGTAATAAGTAACACGACAAGAAAAGATCAAGGCCACTGTGAGCTGTGCCCTCCTAAAAAAATAAATAAATAAAAGATCAGAATGCTTTGGGACCCAGAGGAGGGGCCTTTACCAAGGTATGAGGAGGTATGAGAAGGTTTTCTGCAGGAAGTGACATCAGAAACAAGATCTGAATGAGTTATCCAGGAAGGGCTGTGGAGAGAGGGATGGGCAGAGGGGAAGGCACATACAGAGAGAGAAGTCAGATGTGTCAGAATCCCTGTGGACATGAGAGGGGGAGTCTTGCACATCTGAAAAATAGAAAGTAGTTGTTACTGAAGGACAGAAAGGGAGAAAAGAGACTGGGAAAGCGGTGAGAGATGAGGTTATCAGAAATGAAGGTGACGATGAGGATGATGGTGATGGTGATGACAGTGGTGACAGATGACATGTATGTACTTACTCTGTGGTGGGCACTGTTCTAAGCATTTCTGTACACCAATTCCCTTCACCCTCATAACAGTTCTATGAAGCCAGGACACATGACAATGCCAGTTTTATAGAGGAAAACACTGGGGCATAGCCAGATTAAATATTAAGTTGGTACACAAGTAATTGTGGTTTTTGCAATTATTTTTAACCTTTTAAACTGCAATCACTTGTGCACCAACCTAATAACTTGCCCAAGGTTTCACTGTTCATATATGGCAAAGCCAGGAATTAAACGCAGGTAAACTGGCTTAAGAGTCTGCATTCTTAACCATTCTGCATTCTTAACTGCCTCTCAAGGATTTGGTGGTACAGGCATGTTAAGCCACTTGAGTACATTTTGAGTTTATTGTGACTGCAGTGGGGAACCGTTCCTCAGCTTAGAATTGAGAGATATTATTTTATCATCACTCCAAGTACAATAAGAGTGCTTACAGTTAGAGAAAATACAGGGAATATGCAAGAGGCATGTGCTATCGCCAATGCAACTAAGAGCCTCCCAAGTTGAACTGATCCTTTCGGTGATGCTTCTCAGAAGGCAGCAATACTGCTTGTGGCTGTTGAGGTTTCCCATCCCTGTTCATGACATTGGCATGCTATGGAAACAGTGTCATGGAAGGAACACTGGGTTTAGATTTGGAAAGGCCAAGATTCAAATCTGGTCTCATCACTTACCAACTCTATGACCTTGGATACTTGGATAAGTTACTTAACTTCATTGACCTTCAATTTCCTCATACTCAACACAAGATATTAACCCTTATTTTGCTGGGTTGTTGTCTGGATAATTAATGCAAATAAAGTACTTCACATAACATTTGGCACATTGAGTAGGTACTCAATCAACGGTTGCTATGTGTATTATAGCATATCCATTATCTATGAAATCCAGATTTTAAAGTCTGGACTTTTACTAGTAATAGCAAAATCTGAGAATAGATTTGGTATAAGATTGTCTTGGAATAGCTAAGAGTAGCTAAGAACTACACATTAAAGTGAATTATTAATTGTGAGAAAGGACAAAGGGGCAACCCAGGGGAAAAGGCTAGATAATTGGAACCAGATTTCAATTAAAATTACTCAGGTACAGAACACAAGGGACTGTTTCAAGCAAATTATTTCACAGTTGGGGGTCTGGTTGCTATGTGGCACTGGGGCAGCAGTGAAAAAACTGGGGCAGAATCCAAACTGTTTCTACGTTCTTCAGAGAGACTAGAGGTGGTAAGATAAGCAGATGCATTATCAGTGAAACAAATGTAGAAGGCTCCATCTTTTCTCAAGAGGAAAAAAAAAACACCTATTTTCATTTTCCTGAAGGGATACAATGTAGTGAGTTGGAAATTTCGGTTCAGTTGCTAACTCTGCCACTAACTGACTCAGGCCCATTGATAAGCTGTTATGGAAAATGGAAGGTGATCGGTCCAATTGGCTCTAGGGTCCCCTGTGACTCAAAATTCAATGACTTCCATGGTTTAAAAATAACATCATCAAAGTGTTTTGCAGTTACAAAACTGTTTTCCCACCTTACATTTCTTACTGAACAAGGTGAGGCACAAACAAATAAATATAATAAAAGTATTCACATGTATTAACTGATCCTTATCACATACTTGTGAGGGAACTATAAATATCCTATTTAATCTTGACTTGTGAGCAGGCTGGGGTGGTTGGCATAGAGCACGGAGAGAGAAAAAGGAAACATGGTGCCAGCAAAAGTGGACCTTGAATGTCAGACTGTTAAGAAGCTTTGTCATTATATGGAGCATAGAAAAATAGTTAATGTTAATAATCATTTAAATAAAATAAAAGCAGGGGAGGACTTTAAATTAAAAAGCAGGGGACTTTAAATTAAAATCCCATCTTTTTGTGTGTAACTCAAGACCTTACTTTTAATTCTTGATTATTTACCTCTCCCCTGACACACACAAAGTAAAAGGATGACCTGAGCTAGTACTCAGCAGACCCAGGAGACGTACTAGAGTTCTGGACATTGAAAGAGGAAGTGTGGTACTCTGGAAAGCACTGTTCTTGGAGTTAGGAGTCTTGAGTTTCAGTCCCATCCTGCTGTTAGCTTATTTCACTTTGGGAAGTTCCTTTATCTCTCTGGGCCTCAGTTTCTTCATCTAGAAAGAGAGCCTCATGCTTAATCTCTGAGTTCCCTTCCTGTGCTGAATAAACAAGTATATTCTATGCACAATATGTATTTAATTGACAACTTGAGAAAAACAAACGGTTCATTCAGCCTTAAACTTTTCAAATACCCTCTAGCGCATCTCAGAGTGAATGAACTATAAATTGCATTCGAAGTGGAAATTTCTAATTAAGTTCCCTTCTCCTCCTGGAGGCTGTTACACTTGGTGGAGAGTGATAACATTTCTGACAGTAGCTGTATGAGAGCTCAAGACGAGAATCCTCCTGGTGCAGAGGCAAAATGAAAAACTGATATTGGATATTTACATGTCTCAGCAGTTACAATTAACATACCTTTTAAATTTGGCTTGATGATACAAAAATGGGCATATATTAAAACAACAACAACAACAAACTATAAAAATGTTTTGGTTTGCCAGAGCATTTCATTTTGGAGTCTTTAATTGAAAATGGTAATATACGATTTGGCCATCCAAACCCACTTACTATAGGCCAAAACACAGTAAATTACTTTTAGGATTCATGCATTTTGAGTAATAAGGTAACTATAAGAACATATAAACAAAAATAGTTGAAACCTTACAATATACTATACAAATATAAGATGAAACTAGTATCTCTAGCTCTGATTTGTCGCTTAACTATAGACTTGTAAATCTATTGGCTTACTTGACATCTCCAGTTGGATGTCTAAGATTTTTCAAACTCATCATGCTCAAAATCAAACTTCTAATTTTCTTCCAAACCTGTTTCTGGGGGAATTTTTCCACTTTCAGCAAACACTGATACCGACATCCACCATTCAAACCAGAACCTATGTGCTAACCTTCTCTTTCCCTCCCACCTTCCCATGTAATCCATCAACATATCTGTTTACTCTAGCTCCCAGCCATATTTCAATTCCATCCACTTTTCTCCAATACCTCTGTCCCAGTCAGCCAAGCCACCATTCCTCCCAGGGACACTGCAATAGCTTCTTTATTGGGCTCTCTGCTCTTACTCTGGTTTCCCCACACTCCTTTATCCATTTTTGACCCGACAGCCAGAATGATCTTTTCAAAATGTGTATCAGATCATGCCTCTCTCCTGCTTAATTTTTTCCATTGGCTTCTTACTGTACTTTGAATAAAATCCAAACTCGCCTTGACCTCAAACCGTACTGCTGATTCCATCTATTCCACTCTCTGCCTCCCTCAACTGTTCTACAGCTACAAGGGCCTTCATTCGACTTCACCTTAACCATTAGCAGCTTTCTGACTGTGGTACTCTTCCCTAGCTCTTCTCACATTTGATACTTTATTTTTATAAGTAGAGCATTTTGCTGACTACCTCATTTAAAGTAGACTTCCGGCCTATCTTTAATGTCTTGTTTTAATTTCTTATAGAACTTAGGCAGGCCTACCAGATATTTTGCTTATTATCTCACCCCCACTTCCCCAAGAAAAACTTCCTGTGAGTAGAAACGTGGTCTCTTTTACTTCCATGCCTCTAATACCTGGAACATTACATAGATACTTAATAATATTTCTTGAATTAATAAATGATTGTAACTGTTAGATCACAAATTTTGTTTAAATAATTAAAATGTATTTGAAAACCTTTTATTGCACAATTATTATGAGCCAGGTACTGATCAGAGGCCTTTTTGGAAGGAATCTGTCACGTAGGAGAGAATGGCTGAGTAAACTGAACTCAATGGATCAGAATCTTTGAGGGCTCAAGAATCTTTATTTTCAAAAAGCTAATGACAGACGATCAATCAGATATGGGCAGCTCTTATGGATTTGTAGCTCTTTGTTCTCCTATGTACTCTTGCTGTCCCTTCATTCATGCTGTATTTGATTTCTGTCTCAGGTTGTGCTGTGACTTTGCTGGTTTATAAACTATCCCTTTGGGGCTCTGTTACCCATTAGGTCTTGGCAGAATGGCTTGGGACCTTCCTTTAAGACATACTGTGAAAGGGAATATATGAACATAAAAACAGTGATCCATACAACCCATGAAAGACCCATTCTCTTCATTTCAGGGCTCTGTCCATCACACTGTGCTTTGTGCACAGGTCTCTGTTGATACAAATGTCTCTCAGATATGTGTAAGGCTGTAGGTTTCATGGTGGAGGTATCCTTGAAGCCCATCCTATGTCTCAGTGCTCTTGAAAACATTGTTGTTATGGATTCACTCTCCTTTCCATCACCCAAGTTCCCAAACTGCTCCAACAATGGGTCAAACTCGGGGGCATGAGGCTAAAATCCTGCTCTCAACGATCTGCTTCTCACTTCACCATTTAAGCCCTTTATTCTGGATGGGATATGAGTATGTTTCCAGGCTGACAGATTCCTTAGCTTAGGGTCAAATTTGAAGCTGAGGCCTTCCCTTGATGGATGGTGGTAATGAAAGCAACCTTCTGAGTTTGCTCAGCATGGTCTTCCTTTTGAAATCAGTGGACTGACTGCAAATGTTCAATTATTTTTTTAAAAAACTTTTCTGTGGTTTCTGAGAGTAAACTGTCACTAAATTTAATCAACTGTTAAAAACACCATCAACAGGGAACTGATTAAATAAATCATGAAATAGTCATACAATGGAATACTAACAGCTATTAAAAGCAATGGCCTATGTGTTTAATATTCTGATACTGAAAAATATCCATTATATATTGCTAAATTAAAGAAAAACACGTTGTAAAACTTTATGTATATGTATCCCTGCTTGTTAAAATAGAAAGGATATATGATCTGATAGAGAATGCCTGAAAGGTTACACAACCGAATGCTAAATGCTAATGGTGGATTCAAAGGCTATGGTGTTGAGGCCATGGTTGGGTAGAAATACTAAAAAGGAAAGAAGGGATTGTATTTTATTTTATAGCCTTTAGTGGTATCTGAATAATTTTTTAACTGAACACATATTGCCAAAACAATTTAAAAATTATATAAAAAATGTTTGAACTATTGAGTTTGAGGTTTGTGTTGACAGTAAAAAACAAAAAGGGTTGCTAAAGCAAATTAAAAATGCAGTAATGTTTATAGGAAAACTGAGTAAATTTGAATAATCAAATTTTCAAACATTACATAGATCCATTCAATAGATATTTACTGAGTGATTTCTTTCTGGCAGTCTTTGTATTAAGCAATGACTCTGCCCTCAGTGACTTAAAATCTCACAAAAGTTCTCAACTGGGTGTGGAAATGTGGGGAAGGGGAAGGTACTTTTTGTTCTTAAAATGTCAGATTTTGGGGTCAACATTGGCATTAATTGTGAAAGTCCTGGGTATGTTAAATGTCCTGCAAATTGTGACAAAGTCATACACAGTGAAAAACTGGTCTATCAAAAAGGCAATAGCACATTATGCTAAGTGAAATAAGTCAGATGGAGAAAGACAAATACTGTATGGTCTCACTTATATGTGGAATCTCAAGAATAGAATAAATGAACAAACTAATCAGAAACTGTCTCAGAGATATAGAGGAAAAACTGAGGGTTGCTAGATGGGAGGGGGTCGGGATGAGGGAGAAAGTGAGGTGATTAGAAAGCACAATTGATAATCACAAGATTGCCACGGGGATATAAAAGACAGTTTGGGAAATATAATCAGTAATGTAAAGATTTTGTAGGGTATTTGATGGACACTTATCTTATTAGGGAGACCACTTCATGGATTGTATAGATGCCTGATCACTGCAGTGTATACCTGAAGCTGAAGTTGAATAATAATGAATGTCAACTACAATTTTATATATATATATTATATATATATAATATATATAATATATGTATATATATTATATATGTTTTATATATATATGTTTCATATATATCCTATGCTGTACTCCAAATCCTGTGACATATATATAACATATATATTATATATATATTATATATATATATATATATAGTCACAGGATGTGGAGTACAGCATAAGGAATAGAGTCAGTAGAACTGTAACAGCTGTATATGATGTCAGAGGGGTAGTAGATTGGGGGGGTTATCACTTTGTGACGAGTATAAATGTCTAACTATTACAGGTGTGATTATTAGTACACCTGAAACTAATAATAAAAAAACTAAATTAAAAAAATGCAATAGCAATTGCAATAATAAATATTGGATCAACATTGTTTTTCACATAAATGTGCTAATTTTAAAAGAGACTTAATGAGTTTATAGTATAGGTGAAAGAGGTTCTTGGTTCTTTTTTCCCCCCTGTACAGTTGACCTTCTTCATAAGCATTAAAATCAATTTTAAAGAACGGGCAAAAGTGTTGCTAGAGATACACCTGTCAAATGGTCCATTCCTAAAGCATCTGAAAGACTTCAGTAGGAATAAGGTGCTAATAAGGTCAAAATTCATTAATGTACAACTCAAACTCCGGCTACAGCATGCAGGACTCACCTGGTGTTTATGACATCATAGATCCTCAGGATAATGACATCCTTTTGTCTTGGGCTTATGTGTATCTCAACATCTGACTATTGCCCATAATTACATTTTAGCATTTCTCTTACTTATTCCTCACCTAAAAATAAGGTCACCATTTCACTGCCTAAAAGCTCCCAGGGAACAAGTTTTTGGAGTTCAGGCAAACTGTGTCAAGGACTCTTAAATCCTCTCTTTCAATTACTTCATCCGTCAAATCAAGGGGAGGAGATCTGAACAGACACGGATGCTGACAATCAAATTGTATTTATCACTGTTGTTGAGAAAAGATACTTATTAACCTATTTTCCCTTCAAAATATATTTTGCTTTTGTTCTTTCTTATTGAATTTACTACTTTAGCTTTAAGCCTTAATCTAGACTATTGCAACAGACCCCCCCCACTTCTTATTTTGAAAAATTTCAAACCACAGAATAATTGAAAGGACAGTAATTGAAAATCCATACCATTTTAATCAAGATTCAACAGTTGCTAATATTTTGGCACATTTATTCTCCCTCCCTCCTCTGTCTCTCTTTCTCTGCCTCTATCTATCTATCTATCTATCTATCTATCTATCTATCTATCTATCTATCTATCTATCTATCTATGTCAGAAGAGACACACACCTAAACACACATATTTTTTCTGAACCATTCAAAATATGCGACAGACATCGTGCCATTTCCAACCTAACATACCAGTAAAGAATCTCCTCTGTAAAGATATTTCCTATATATCCACACTGCCATTATTACACCAAAGAAAGCTAACAATAATTCTATATTATCCAATATGCCTATTCAGATTTCCTTAATTGTCCTCAGAATGTCTTTTACATTTTTTCCCTTCAATCGAAGATTGAATCAAGGTTTACTTGTATTTTGTTATTATTATGTCTTTAGTCATTATTAATCTAAACTACTACCTTTTTTCCTCTTTAATGATATGACATTTTTTTCTTTCTTTTTTTATAAGAGTTCAGGCCAGATGCTTACAGACTGTTCCACATTCTGGATTTGCCTAATTGTTTCTTCCTGATCAGAATCAGGTCAAACATTTTTAGCAAAATCTAGGGAATCGCATTATGTACTCTTACTGTATCATGTTTAGGAGGATCAGAACGTGAGGTTGTCTCACTGTTGGAGATACTAAGTTTGTTCCCTTGGTTAAGGACCACCAGATCGCTCCAATTCTAAAGGCACCTTTAGAATGGCACTTTGTAAATAATAATCTATGGGGTGATTTTTTGAGACCATTTGAATATTATTTTCCCCCAATGAACTTTCATCTCAGTTTTTTTAAGCCTCTAATGAGTATGCTTACCCGAATTTTACTGAGGGTTGAAAAATGGTCATTTTCTAATTCTCGATTTCTTCCAGAATTATTAGCTGGTATTCTGTGCAGAAGACTTTTCCCTTTATTCTCATATTCTCACTCTCTCTCTCACGCTCCCTGCCTCCCTCCCTCCCTCCCTCTCTGTCTCCCTCCCTCTCTCCCACCCTCCCTCTTTCCTTCCTTCCCTCTCTTTCCCATTATAGACTCATGATTTTGTTTTTTGATTTATCAAGACACTGTGCAGTAGACTTCTAATTGATCTGCAAGCCTTCCTCTAAATTCTGTCTCTCCCTCCCTCCCTTACTCCTTCTTTTATTTCTGCCTCTGTCACATTGACAGCTATCTTGCATATCATGGCCAATCGACTTTTTTTCTAAATACTGCTTTTCAAATTCACACACTATGCAGATGCTCATATTCTCCTATGTTCCTCACAGCGTATGGGTTACATGCAAATTCCTTGTCCTCACCGTTAAGGCCTTCTAAAACTTGGCTTTTACTACAGTCTTCTCTAGTTTCTTAAGAACACAGACTTTTTTAACATGAGGGAATACTAGTGTTGATCTTGTCCAATCCTCCCATTTCATAGGTAAGAAGACTGAGGCCCAGGGAAGGAGTCACTTGCCAGGTCCTGGAGTATATTTGTCTCAGAGTCCAGATTGAAGTGCCTGTGTTCCGTCTCCTATATTACACATCTCCTTTACCTAAGCCAATCCTCTGCTGCAGCCAGAAGCTTCATGCACATCCCTATTCCAGTGTAATTCCTCATTGATCTCTTCCTCCCCCGTCCTGCTTCCTGTTTCCTAGGATTCTCTAAAATCTTGATCTTCCTTCATGTCCAGGTCAAGTTCTACTTTTCCAGATTACCTTTTGATGATCTGTGCCACTCACTTGGTCATCAGTCTCACAACCTGGCAGCATTATATAAATTTTCATCCTCCTTCAATGCTTTATTATTATTTTTTGAGGTATAGAAGCAATTCAAGCTCATTTTAACTGATTAAAACAATAGAGAAAAACAAATTGACTATCTCCTTTTTTCTACTCTAACCCTCCAGTAACCACTGATAATAAATTGAATATATGATGTCTACATATTTTTTCCACACATATACAATTAATATCCTCACCTACATTCCTGATGTCTAGAATATTACCTGGTACATGTAAGTGAGTGAAGCAAAAACACATATATTTACTTCCACTTACAGTTATTCTTTTAAAAATATGTATCATATGACACATTATTGTGTAATTTGCTTTCTTTTTCTATTAAATTACCTTTTCAGGAATTCATGTCACCAATTAGACTGTAAGCCTCATGAAGGCAGTACCAATCATTGTGCTAGTCTTCTTGAATTCTTAGAATGTGGCACAATTGCTCCTTCTCATAAATTATTATTGAGGGTGATTGTAATTACACGTGCCTGATATATCTCTTCTGCTACCCTGATGAAGGATTGAGATTCACAAAGACTTCTACTCCACTAAAAAAGCATTATTAACCAGCTCGCCAAAGATTTGGTGGCTAATTCCTATGGCTAATAATGAAAAGACGACAAACTAGAAAAGAAAGTGATGAGAGGAGAACTAATGGAGAAGCTATGCCAGACCTTGAAAAGGAAGGCATCAGCTTTCCTTAGCGGGTGAGGTTTCCTATGCTGAAGTCGCCATCTTGAATGTGGTCTCTTTTGGGAAGTGCTACGTGGACCACACAACATATAGCCTTTACTCTTGGAGTCAGTAATTTTACAAAAAGCTTCTTTCAGGCCAATAGGACAGCCTATTGGCAGCCAAGACAGTTTTCTTACCTATGAGATGGGAGGGTTGGACAAGATCAACTCCAGTATTCCCTCTTACCCAGAAGAAACTACAAAATCAGTTCAAAACTCTTCAGAAAAGATAAACTTCATAAAATTGAAAGAGGAAGAAAAGCCACATTCTGGAATCACCTTTCCTTCATCGCTTCCTCTGCTCCCTCAACCATATATCAGAACTTCATAACAGCAGCCAAGACTGTGCACAGTCTTTTACCACCAGTCTCAAGTGAATATTGTAAGCATCAGAAAATTTTCCATTTACATAGTCAGGGAGGTATTTTCAGTCATTTAAATCTTTTCTAATTACAACCAATTCTCTCCTTCCAGCCCTCCTAATTTAGCGCAGAGAACGCCACTCCCTACAGAAAACAACTCCCCAGCGAAGTCTGAGTTTCCATGGTTAGGTGCCGGAGCTCTGGATGTGAACAGAACCGAAAAGCCATACTCTGAGTTACAGAAAGAAAACACCGAGAAATCAGGCCCCCCTGCCTTGGTTCACTTCCTAGCACAAAGTAAACGCTCAGTAAATAATGGGGAGGAAAAAAGAGAATCAGGAAAATAGGAACAAATAGAGAGAGGGAATAAAGAGGGAAGAGATCCAGTGAAATTGGCTTTCCTCAATCTGTCTGTGACCAGAAGTTTAAATGTGGAAGGAAAAAGGTCCCTAATAAACATAATACTGGCAACCAAATGCTAAGCAAAAAGGTACTATGCTGGGGTTGTTATTGTTAATCATCTCAAGAACTTAGCTGAGCTTAACTTTTCAAACAAGGAAACTGAGGCGCAGAGAGGTTGAAAGCTTCCATCACAGCAGAGCTGAGATGAGAGTTCTGTCTGTGTGATACACGGACTGTGTTTGTGTTCTTTCTCCCCCACACATATGCTACCCTTTTCTCCTCCAACCCTGGCTGCCTGCAGCCTCAGGCCTGCAGGTTATGCTCTGACAACCGCCTATGCCAGGGAGTTGCTGAATCGATGCCCCCTTTCCTTCCCCCATCTCCAAACACAAATCCCCTTCACCACCACATCACAAAGGGATGCCTTCTAACAGCAGCTCTGGCTCCTGCTATTGCCTGTCATCAGTGCCTTTCCATCTCTGTTAACAGTCCCCCACAGGCATGTTGTCCAGCCCTGCTCCCTAAGGGCTGCTCCCTTCAACCCCAATCAGTCAGTAAGGGGGCCAGTCCCCCTCTCAGTGGCTCTGGCACTTTGGACGTTACAGAGAGCTCAACAGTGCTCCCCCCACCCCCAGCATCTCAATCAAAGTCAATGCCTTTTGTATATCATTGTGGCCAAGTTCAGTGCCTCCCGATCCAGCTCGCTCCTTGAACTGTACTTCACTCTATACTTGAGGCCAGTTCCTTGAAAGGCTGGCTGCAGGCACTGACAGGCTGCAGGCTCTCCCACCTCTTGTGAGACAGACCAGCATTAACTCAATAAGCACTGGGATAGGGAAGGAGAAGCAGCGTTGGAGGCTGTTTGAAACCGAGACCTGTGACTCTCAAATTCCACTCACTGCCCCAACAGTTGCCAACATCAGAATACAATACACATGATTAGCCCCTGCTGTTCTTGGCCCTGGAAGTTCTGTGGAACCCAGACATGTAATTCCAGATTCTTTAAAATCCCTTTCTCCATCTTTCCCCTTACAATTTAGCTTTGCATGCAATTTTCTCTTTTGCCGAACACTAGCCACCTGGAAAAGTTACCACACACACTGCCCTGCGTAGGTGCATTCCCTGGATCTTGAGACACTGTTTCCCTGCTCCCCACACTCCCTCCTCACCTCAGAGTCTCACCTCTGTGATGCTCTCCAGATCTCGGCATCAGCATCTGTGACTACATTCCCTCCCATCTCCCTTCCTTACCTTTCCTCTGCGGCTGTTATTCCCTCCTGCTGCTGATCTTTCTCTCTTCCTCTCCCGCCTTTCTCCTATCCCCTCCCTTTGAACGATTTGCTTCGACTTTCTCTGTCCATCCCGTTTTTTTTCTTCTCTGGTTGATTTCTCCTGCTCTGTTGGGAGGACAGCCTACCACTTACTGTGTTTACCACCTAGCGCAGAGTTTCCGGAATTGCATTGCCCATTTGAAGTCTAAACTGACTTGCTGTGGGAGCCCTATAATTATGCTAATAAAAAATAAACAGTGTTCTTGTTCCATTAATGCAACTGAAACATTGGTTTAGCTGTCAAATACAGGCAAACCAGAGGAGCATGCACTCGAACTGAAATAAAATTATCTCTGCTTGCATTTTGAAATGCCATCTCAGGCTGTCTTGTTTATATTTAATGCTCTGTGACGCTAAGTCAAAAAGAAGCATAAGTTAGGGTTTTTCCTATGTTGAGCTTCTGGGGAAGCTCCCTAGGATTTATAGGGCCCTGGAGATGCTGTAGAACATTTTTTTTTAAAAAAACCCACTTGTTTCTGTCTCATGTAGAGCCTTACTGTAGATCAAGGAACTGATTGAATGTTCAACCTCCAACATTGACATTACAAGCTGAATGTTCTAACTCCAAATCAGCCTCCCATCTGTCCCTTGTTCCTTAGCACCAGTCAGTCAATAGTAGCTTAACTCTGGGCTTTTGGGAATGTGCATAGCTCAAGGTTTACATCACTTCCATGCTAACCTCCATTTCTTATCCATCCTTTGCCAACAGCTCACTCCCTCTTAAAAGCATGAAAACATCACTGCGTTGATATACTCATAATTTTAGAATGGACTTCAGATACAAAATACAGGGTTAAAGAAGCACGTAGCGGAAAAGTCACACTGGAGACACGTGAAATGACTGAGTGAAAACCACAAATATTATGTTAGTAATAGATGATTATGCATGCATAACACCCATTTTTAAGGAATGTATCTGTTCTAAATATTGCTTCTCCTCAAAGTTAGGTGTAAAGAGAAAATCAGGTAAACTAGGAAAATGGTGTGGCTTTTTCTATGAACGGGGGACAAAATGTGCATAAAATGCGTAAATCACTAAGACAAAGTATGTAGAGTTGTACAATGTGTTTTGTAGGATAACATGTAAAAGTACCTGTTGTATGCATGAAAAGTCTCTTTTTTTCTTTTTTGCTGGCTTATGAATGTCTGGCCATGTAAGATTCCTTTCAGGAGATCTAATTCACCTGAGGATTAATAAACAGTGGGTTCTCAAAGCAAAAAACTTGTATTTGGCTCTCTGCCATCTAGAAATTCCTGGCTAATGTTGATCTTTACCAATTGATATGTGAAATAAAAACAATGAACTTCAATATTTTTTTAAAGAAAGTAAATTGTTCTGTAATTATATGTGTGTATATGTATATTTACACACATACATACATACCTGTGTATCATATGTATCAAAATACAAATATTAGAATAATTCACTATTTTAGATTAGTGGTTTTATGTCCCAATAAAGGCAAAACCCAGGGACAGGTATATTTTAAAGAATATTCAGTGTATATAACTCTAGCTTCTGTCACCAATTAGCTTTGGAATTTTGTGCTTTAGTTCCTTAATTTATTAAACAGACAAGCAAGCAAACAAACAAATATTGTGCAAGGCAGTCTATGAGGTACCATTCAGAGTTATGATTCAATCATGTGGTTCAAAAATACATGTATATTGTAAGATGTTTGATTCTGGAAAGAACTAAGTACCTCTTTTTGCCTCCTTCCATTGTAAAAGTCATTCATTTATTCACTCATTCAAACATTCATTCTAGAAACATTTATTTGGGACTTCCTATGTGTCAGATCTTATGCCATAGCCCAAAGATACCAAGATTATTTAGACACAACCTCTGTTCTTGAGGAGCTCTGGATCTATAAGATGATTTCCTACTTTATAGGATTTTATCTTAAAGGCCTATTGCAGAATGTCAAAGTTTATATGCAAAGAACTCAACATATATCCATATTATTAAGTCCTGATAATAATCGGTATTTCATTTTGGCAAACTTTCTCCCTCTCTCCCTCCCCTCCTCTTGCTGCCCCACACTTTTATATCAATGGGGGCAGTGTGATAGAAGGGAAAGAGTGTGGGCTTTGTCCAACAAACTCAGGCCTGGAATTTGTGATCCTGAGCAAGTTAACCTGCTCTGAGATCCCATTTTTACATCTCTGATGAGATGACAGAGATATCTACTTCAAGATTTACAGAGTTATAGTGAGGACTGAATAAGATGATGTATATAAAAACCTACTCAATGAATGATGACTGTTGCTTTTAATATGGAAATTTGGAAAACAGTCCTGCTTTGTTTAACATCCTTTTCAAATGAGTAAACCAATAAAGGTAGTTTCTTTGGTTGTTTTTTTTGTTTGTTTTTTGGTTTGAATTTCTGAAGACTCTTTACATACTATCATCCATGGTTTTAACATCTACCCACGAGCTCTAAAGACCAAGACATCTGTGAGGATTCTGTGGATACTAGATAGCTATGAATCTATGTTAGTTTGGACTATACAAATTTTCCAATATTTGACTTGACCTACAAAAGTAGCAATTGTATATGGTTCAATCTAATACCACTACTGATACCTTTGAAAGCAAATTTCTATTTTGTACTTTCTAATGTGAATGTCATGTAAAATTTAAGAATTGTTTTGGGGGTTTATTTCCTGGTTAAAAAATGTTTAATGAGTAAAATTCATATCATTTGCTTTTGGACTAAGGAAGTAATTGTAAAATAATCTGCCTACTTCTTTTTTCCAGACTAGTTTTAGAAGCTTCCAATTTAAGTTTAATATTGTGAAAATTTCAGCCCCAGGCAATGGGATAAGGGATATTAAAATTCATATTTATTGTTGGCTATTAAGGAAAAGAGCGAATCTTTGAGTATTTTAAGAGAGCGACATTAAGATTGCCAAGTGATGAGCTGAAACTTTTCTGACTGTGACATATTACTGAGCAAAAGTATAGAGGAAACTAGTATAAAGAGAGAAAGAGAAAGAGAGACTTTTTTTTTTTTTTTTTGGCTATGTATGTGGGAGAGGATTGGGAGTGTGTAGGAGAAGTGTGAGAGGCTATGTGGGAGAAGGAACGTTTAAAATGTTCAAAGGAAACTAAAATGAAGACAGGAAAATGTACACTGGGACACAGGTTTTCAAAACCAGCTATTCAGACAAATACTTCTAATGTTGTCATCGGAACCCTTTAGTAGTAACTTTGGAACTTACATCTATGCTGTCTATTGGGCTGGGGACAGTCTATCTTGTTCATAGACCCATGTCACACTGTCACCTTTGCCTCAGGAAGCCCAATTCAAATCCTACTTCTTCTATGAAATTCTTCCTCTTAAGCAAAAGACATTTAGTTCCTCTAGCCCCAAAACTAAAGCAAAGAAAAGTACTTCCATTTTTTTCCAACTCCCTACTCCCAGGTGTTTGGGTAAACAGTTTGTGCTTGTGTTTAGCAGTTAACACATGAGCTAAGAAATATAATCGCACATCTGACATGGCCTCAAGACCATCTAGTCTACATTTATCTAATGTTTACAATGTGTCAGAGGCTGTGCTATGTACTGAAATCAATAAAAACAAGCCTTGGATTTGCCATCAGGAAGATCACAGCCTTATGTAGTCACCTTTGAAATGTAAAAATATACTAATGCTACAAACAACTCTACAATGTTTTTGAAAATCTTTCCTTGTAGGGGTTATTGGGAAGCTTATAATTCTGCCATTGGAGATTCATTGCTTTGGCTTTAAGCTTGTTATATATTAAAATCTCGATACAGCTGGGATAATACATTGCCTTTTTTCTGGTGTTTAACCTCATCGTGAACTGCTGTATCTGATTTTTCAAGAAATAGGTTTTCATTGAAGGAGGACAGTAAAAGAGCATATGGACACTAAAATACTAGGTATAGACAAAGTGTGAGGGAAAAGAGTTTATAGATCAAAAGTGTGGGAAATGTATCAGAAGTCAGCTTTCATCTGGGAGGAACAATGTCATTGGGTGTAGAAGATGTGGCAATCACCATAAGAAAGGCCAGTGCCTACTGCTTTTAGAGTTTGAGGCTGGCTCACAGGGCTGTGAACATTGGGTCTGCTGGTGACTCTGGCAAAGATGGGGGGACCATCTACTACCTACTGTGTGTCAGGCACTATGCTGGCAGCTCTATACACCCCTGCACATCTAAGCTCCCTAACAATCCTCTCAGGTAGGAGGCAGCCCTATTCTACAGATGCTAAGACTCAGTTCAGGGAAGGGAAGGACTTGTCCAAAGGTCTCACAACCACTTAGCAGTAAAGCAGCGTTCAAATGTTTCTCTGGTCCCAAAGCCACCATTTTTCTTCCGTTTTACTCCCTGGGAAATAAAGGAATCTAGTCAATCTTAAAGGCCAAATGCTATTCCAAGGGAAATAATTTTGAATGACTGTTCACTAGATGATGACTAGTTTATGACATATCAGATGAAGACAACTTGAATGTGAGAACAAATTTTATCTCCAACATTTTCAAGAGAGAAACACTCTTGATAGAATCCTTGGTGATTTAATTAAAAGTTCCATACTTTGCAGGAATACTTTTTCCCAAGCCCCCTAAATCCCTGTGGGTAGTCAGCTAGGCCCTGCTTGAGTAACTACAATGGAGTAAAACGAGACCCTATCACTTTACCCACCATCCTTAGCACAGTGAAGACTCAGTAAATGCTCAATAACATGAGGAAATGGAGATTTGATGACACTAAGTGACTCATTCGGGATTACTTAGGTCTTATGTTGTATAAACAAGATTTGAAACCAAACCTAACTGATTCACAAACTCTTGCTTTTAGTTGGTGCCTCTTTTGGTTCTGATACATTTTCTAGGACAACACAAACAAATCAATATTCATTTCTATAGAAATTTGCAAATGCTTTAACGACAACAAAAAGCAGCATCTACTAATTTCTTCCATATGCCAAATGTTACACTAAACATATATGCATTATTTTTATTCCCATAACAGCCTTATAAGTAGACAAAGTCATCATTTTATTGATGAGGAAACTGAGGCACAGAGAAGTAAAGTGCCCAAGTTCACAATCATAAATCCAGATTCACTTTTTTCTTGTGTGTGTACTTTTATCTTTACCTTGTAAAGGTGATTACAACTTCCTTTACAGTATATAAATGAAAGTAGGTATAAACTACCCAAAACAAAATAATTAGTATGTACTTAAAAGAATTAGATGTCCCCCTTTTTTTCCCCAGCTTAGAATAAGACTGTTTATAACACAACAAACACCTACATCATATATCCTTTTGGACCAAATGGCAACTACATGTATACAGAAGACAAGCATTGTATATTAGAGGTACCAAACACACCTCGTTTGATGCAATTACTTAGGAATTGTAAAAACTAAGTATCAGCCCGCATCTGGATGCTAAATAGAAGAGCTACAGGGCTAAATGTTTCCTACTTTTAGTTTCAAGTTCATTCAAAAGCTTAACATACACAGTCCCATATCTACTATCTCTTCTTTAATAACTTCAGAATGGTAAGTTTAAACAACTTTAAAGCGTTTCCCAAGTGTTTCTGCACTTTTTTTCAAACAGATCTTCTCTTCAGGGTTCAGCTTTACCTTTCTCGGGTCTGTAATACCGTTCTCCCCAGGATACAAAAAACACTAAGGAACACTTCTTCATTTATTACATACAGTCCTTTAATTATGGTGGAAACTGGATGCACTCTTCTAAGATTGTTTAAAATGTTTTGTGTTAAATTAGCTACAGATAGGCCAATGGCCCAAGAAGTATTGCTTTTCATTTATTTTAATAATCTCACAGGCACTGGCAATTACTTCTTTGCGGATATTTTCCAACTGCTCAGGATCTTTATCAGTTCCTATATCTGAGGTCAGAGTCTTCAAAGGGACACCAGCAATGTTCACTCCACACAGAAACACTTGAGCCTACATGCTCTCCTGGGATCCACCCATGACAGCTCTCAGAGTGGATAACAAGGTTTTGTCCAAACAAGAAACGGAAAAAAGCAGTGTCCAAATTATAGCCACTTCCAAAAACACAGTTTCCGGGAAATTCACCCAATTTCCAGGCTATATAAGTTAAGATATCCACTGGATTGTAAACAATAATCAGTTTCCAGTGAGGATTGTATTGGGTAATATTGGAAATCATTAATTTAAACATGACCACGTTTCACTGGATTAAATCAAGGAGTATTTCTCCTTTATCCTGGTGTGCACTTGCTGCAATAATCACTAAATTAAAATTTGCAGTGACAACAAAATCTTTGCTGGAAACAATATTTGGCATGTTCATTAAAGGGCTGCCATTTTTAAGATCCACTGTCTCACCCTTCAGTTTTCCTCCATTCACAAAGGCAAGTTCATCACCCAAGCCTTCTAATACAATGGAAATAACACAGGCCATGCCAACCGATTTAGTTCCTCTAATGGAGACCTTACTATGTTGAATGCAACCTCCTCGGAAATGAAATTCATCATAAATTCACGCATGATGGTTACCATCTTGGAGACAGGAGTGAAGGGCCAGCTGAGCCCAAGAGAGAGGCCTGCCACCTGCAGGGGACACAGAGCCATCCTTGGGCAAAGGGACTGCCCTCTCATAGCATGCATTCTCCAGCTAGCCCGCAGGACTGCTGTGGCCCAACTCATGGTGTCTCACCCAGGAGGTAGAGGAAGAGATTGGAGGTCAACTCATTGAGGGCAAGGGAAAAAAGCCCTTGAGGATTTTAATTCCCCTTCACCTTGCTAGTTCAGCTGGTAAGGCCTCGCTCACCTGGCACACGCCTCACCAGAGCCTCCATTGAAAGGACTTCTCACGTCTGCTCAGACTGAGGCAGTCAAGGGGCTTCTTCTCTAGCAAGTGAATCCTGGAGGGACCGTTGTACATGCATTGGCTTTCATATTTGACCTTCAGAGAATAGGCCAACCCAGAACTCTAGAATTATTAGTTTTCTATTTGTAATGCGTATGTCAAATCAGACCACCTTTTCTGACTCCAGAGCCTACATGCGGAGCATTTGAAACTCCCTTTCCCTTGATCCCACCCTCTTCAGGACATCCCAATTTCCCTTTGACCCTCTAATATATCATACACATTAACCCTAACCTGTTGCTTCTTGATTCTTTCATACAAATGCAGCAACTAGAATAGAACATATAACCCTAGGAAGGGTCTAACCATTGTGGAGTACAGAAGCATATCTTCTTCCTAGGCACCAACACTACATTTCTGTGTGTAGGTTCTAGGTAGATATTTGGCAGCATTATCAGATAGCCTACCTATAGTCACCTAAAACCAAAAGATCTAAGGAGCTGCTGCCATATAGCTCCATTGTAAACTGGTACAATTAATTTTGAGAACTGTGTTTTCCCTAACTGTGTGCCTTAGCAAAGAATTTTGTATGTAAATGTAAGCAGTCAATAAGTACTGACAGGGTTTGGGTTCGTAGTTTGCCTTCTTACGGCTACTGATTGTTTTAATACTTCTGAACCTCAGTTTTTCCATTGGAAAATGGGACAAGAATATATTCTCTGCTAGTTTTGTGAGAGGTTCAAATGACATACAAAATATAGGGTGATGTTATCATCACAGATAATCTAGCTTTTAATACCACATTACAAAGGCAATTATAAGTAATAAGGCCATATTCACAGAAACTACAGCCTACACATCCTATATCTATTTCAGAGAACAAGATCATCTATCCAGATTTTAATCAGAAAATTTTTTTTTATAATTCTATTTTAACCTTTAAGATGTTCAAAGTTTGCTTTTATTGCCCTCTAGTGGTTGTTATACAGAAGACATAACTACACTTTTTATGTTTTCATTTTTGAGCTGTTAGGCAATCTTATAAACATTCTTGAAATGTTATTAGGCTGTACATATTCCTGTAAATTGATAATCCTTCAAGAATCAATCCTTCAAGAATCCTTCAGAAATTAACCAATAGGGACAACCCCTAACATCATTTTCTGAATAATATAGACGTACAATGCCATGCATTATTGGATGTGCATTATTTTATTAGGTCTTCATAAAGAATCTACTGACTTAAAATAATAATCTAACTATATTTATTCACTCATTAGATATATATAGGATATCTGTTATGTGTCAGGCGAACAAAAGACACACTGTCCTGATTTACAATCTAGTGAGGAAAATGGATTATTACATATATCACTACAAATTATCATGGTAAGTGTTTTGAGAGGGAAAATACTGGGCATATGAGTGCATAAAGAAACCCTAACCTGTTTTGCACTAGAGCAAAACTTATTAGAACAAATTCTAGAACTATAAAAGTAGGGTGATGTCGGAAACATAGTGGCATGAAGGGTGCCCCTTGACCTCACCGCTTGAAGTTACAACAAGTTGAACAGTTATAATTCCAGAAAGAATTATCTATGCAACATGCAAACACGTCTGAGAGATCTGTGCATCAAAACATCTGAAGGTGGGCTAATCGGGCTAACAGAGAAGGAGGGAAGGGGGAAGTGCAGAGATGGAGGTTGCGGGATGCAGGCAGGATCTCATTGCGATCCAAGGAGAGGAAAGGATTCAAACTGCAGGTGTGCTCTCTGGGGTCCCAGCAATCCTGTCTAGGGATCAGCATATAATATGGCTGAACCCAGCAATCAGGGCTTAGACCTCAGGGCAACGAAGAATACAGAAGTGCGACAACTTCAATCTAACGGCCCTCATTGCTAGGCAGAAAACAAAGCCATGAGCTTGGCCACCTCCTCCCACCTTTCCAGAGCTTGCCTCACCCACACCCTCCCAGTGTTAGCAGCGGGCCCCAGAAATAAAGGTAGTGGTGTCAGATTTGAGCAGAATATCTACATCCCTGAGAACTAGAGAGACAGTTCCTGAGCAACAGACACACATTGAGGCTAATTCCAGTGGCAAGGGAGGAGCTATAGGGGCAAGGCTGCTGTGGTCTGGCAGTCCCCATTATTCAGAGGAGAATAAAACCACATACAAACCGGCCACCTCTGCCAGCCCACCCTTTTTGCACATTTTTGAGGCGGATTCCAGCAGGGGCACCCAGGGCTGCTGAGGCACACAGCTCTGAATCTGGATATAGGGGCAGCACTGAGATTTCAGGGGCTCAGAACCTCATTGCCCACTACACCCTCCCACTGGTGCCCTGAAACCAAGTTTACCTGGTTACAGAGGAGATGTCCACATCCCCCAGGAAATCTTCTACAATGAGAAACAGGAACAAGACAAGAGAAAATAAAATGCTCCAGCACTACCCACTGGAAAACAAAGGAAAGACCTCTTTGTATCAATCCTGATGCACTGAATTCACTCCTGTAGATGCCAAAGAAGAGAAATAATCCAATAACTACCATGAATAACCGTGGTAACAGGGCATCTCTAAAAGAAAATAAAAAATCTCCATTAAGTAAAGCTAAAGACATAGAACTATGTGACTTAAATGACAGAGAATTCAAGACTGCAGTTCTGAAAAAACTCAACAAGGTGTAAGAAAACTCAGGTAGGCAGTTTAATGAACTCAGAAAAAAAATCAATGAACAAAAGGAATATTGTACTGAAGAGATTGGAATTTTTAAAAAGAATGAAACAGAAATTCTAGAGCTGAGGAACTCAATAAAAGAGATGAAGAATGAAACAGCAAGTTTGGAAAATAGAACTGACCAGATGGGGGAAAGAATTAGTGATATTGAATCTAGAAATATGGAAATGATGCAGATGGAAGAAGAGAGAGACTTGAGAGTTAAAAGAAATGAAAGAACTCTACAAGAACTATCTGACTTCATCAGAAAGAGCGGTATAAGAATAATGGGTACACCAGAAGGAAAAGAGAGAGAGAAGGAAATTTATTCAAGTGAACAGTTCACGAGAACTTCCTAAACCTATGGAAAGAACTGGATCCTCGAATTCAAGAAGCAAACAGAACACCTAATGACCTCATTCCTAACAGGTTTTCTCCAAGGCACATTATACTAAAGCTGTCAAAAATTAATGACAAATAAAGAATCCTCAAGGCAGTCAGGGAAAAGAAGACGGTAACCTACAAAGGAAAGCCAATCAGGTTATCATCAGATTTTACAGCAGAAACTCTACAAGCCAGGAGGGAGTCAAATATTTAAACTATTGAAATAGAGAAATTACCAGCTAAGAATAATATAATCAGCAATGTTATCCTTTAGATATGAAGGAGGAATAAAGACCTTCCCAGGTATACAGAAGCTGAAGGAATTTTGCACCACAAGGCATGCATTATAGGAAATACTGAAGGAATTTATTTTGATGGAAACAAAAAGACAAAAGGACAAAATATGAGTAAGATTACTAACAGACAGACAGAAGCAGAAAATGGGAACCCATTCACAGAATAGGGCACTATACAATTAAACATAACATAAATGATAAAAAAGATAAAAACATAATAAAAGAGAAGAAAAAAATTTGTTACTGCAACTCAGAAATTAACTCACAGCATAAATAGGGATAATTTGTGACAACAAAAACATAAAATGGGAGGAAGTAAAGATTTGAATTTGCAAAGGGGAATAGAGACAAGATGCATGCTGAAAAAACAAGGACTACTGTGTATATGATACTTTCTTTTATGAGGTGTGATCAAACAATAGGATGAATATTTAAATAAAAAATTATTACAGCAAAAAACACATTGTCATCAATCCCCCTCATAATACTCCCCCTAGCTTCAAATACACTTATCCCATCGTTCTTGCCACTTTCTGAAGAAGTTCTGGAGGTCCTCTTTCGTGAGTGTCTTTAGTTGTGCTGTCATGGCTGCCTCCATGTCCCGAATCATTTTGACTTTGGGGAAGAGCCAGAAGTCACAGGGTACCAGATCCGGTGACTAAGGTGGATGAGGGCACACCATAATGTTTTTATTTGACAGGAACTGCCATACCAGAAGCAATGTGTGACATGGAGCATTGTCATGATGGAGGATGATTTATGGTACATTTTAAAACATATCTTCTCTCAACCATAACTCACACCTGACTGACAGCACCAAACAAGTTGAAACTTGTCACACCCTGTTACTAAGGTTCGATGCACCACTTCCCATATTGAACATCCCTGACTTTCTTTTGGATGGCATTTGGCAGCAGCGTTCACTATATGTTTTGACCACAACAGAAAGGCGGCTCTGTATCACACATTGCTTTTGGTATATGGCAATTTATGCCAAATAAAAACATTATAGTGTGTCCTCATCTACCGTATTCACCAGATCTGGCACCATGCAACTTCTGGCTCTTCCCTAAAGTCAAAATGATTCAAGATATAGAGGTAGCCAGGACAGCACAACTAAAGATACTCATGAAAGAGGACTTCCAGAACTGCTTCGGAAAGTGGCAAGAATTATGAGATAAGTGTGTTGGAAGCGAAGGGGGGTATTTTTAGGGGGGTTAATAACAGTGTGTCTTTTACTGTAATACATTTTTTAAAATTTAAATATTTACCATATTTTGTGATCATACCTCGTACATAAACTTAACGGTAATGACTCAAAAAAAAAAAAAAAAGGAAAGAGAAAAAATCCAGAAGAGAGACACATAACATAAAAAAGAAGAAACAGAAAAATCATAGAATACCACCAAACTAAAATAACATACAGAAACACAAAGGCAAAGAAACAACGGAGACACTGAACTACCAGAAAGCAAAAGATAAAATGGCTATAGGAAATCCTTATATATCAATAATCACCCTAACTGTGCATAAAATGAACTCACCAATAAAAAAGCACAGGGTAGCAGATAAGATTAAAAACAACAACAAAAAAACCAAAACCCAAACATATGCTGTCTTCAAGAGACACATCTCAGCTACAAGGACAAATATAGACTCAAAGTAAAAGGGTCCTAGACTAAATCACAAAACTGGAAAATCTACCAATAAACAGTAAGAAATTGAATTAGTCATCTAAAACCTCCCCAAAATCAAAAGTCCAGGACCAGAAGTCTTCATTAGTGAATTCTACCCAAAATTCAAAGATGATTTAATACAATATAATAACAAACTTAACAGCAAATCTAATACAACAATACATTAAAGAGATTATACATCATGATCAAGTGGGGTTCATTCCAGGGGCACAAGGAGGGTCAATATATGCAAATTGATTAATGTGATATACCACATAAACAAAATAAAGGTTAAAAATCATATGGTTATACTAAGAGATGCAGAAAAAGCATTTGACAAGACATAGCATCTATTTATGATTAAAACACTTAATAAAGTGGGTATAGAAGGAAAGTATCTCAACATAATAAAGGCTATGTATGACAAACCCTCAGCTAAAATAATACTTAATGGTGAAAAACTGAAAGCTTTTCCTCTAAGATCAGGAACAAGACAGGGATGTCCCCTGTCACCACTGTTATTCAACTAGTATTGGAAGTCCTTGCCAGAGCAATAAGGCAAGAGAAAGAAATAAAAAGCATCCTAACTGGGAATGAAGAAATTAAATTGTCACCTTTTACAGATGGCATAATTCTTTTATATAGAAAATCCTACAGATTCCACCAAAAACCTATTAGAAACAATAAACAAAGTTGCAGATTACAAAATCAATGCACAAAAATCCACAGCGTTCTTATATACTAAAAATAAAATTTCAGAAAAAACAAACAAAGAAAAATTCCTTTTGCAGTTACAACAAAAAGAATAAAATACCTAGAAATAAACTTAACAAAGAATGTGAAGGACCAATACACTGAAAACCATATAACATTATTAAAAAAAATTGAAGAAGATATAAAGAAATGGAAAGATATTCTATTGATAGACTGGAAGAATCAATATAGTTAAAATGGCCATATTACCCAAAATGATATAAAGATTTAATGCAATCCCCATCAAAAACCCAATGGCAATATTTATAGACATGGAACAAAAAAATCATCAGATTTTTTGGAATCACAAAAGACTCTGAACAGCCAGAGCAATCCTAAGAAAAAAGAACAAGGCTGAAGGTATCACACTCCCTGATTTCAATTTATACTACAAAGCAACAATAATCAAAACAGCATGGTATTGGCAGAAAAACAGACACACAGACCAATGGAATAAAATTGAGAACCCAGAAATTAATCCACACCTATACAGGCAGATAATTTTTGACAAAGGAGCCAAAAACATGCAATGGAGAAAAGAGAGCCTCTTCAATAATGGTGCTGGGAAAATTGGAAAGCCATGTGCAAAAGAATGAAACTAGACTGCTATCAATCACCACATACCAAAATTAACTCAAAATGAATCAAAGACCTAAACATAAGACCTGAAACAATAAATTGCATAGAAGTAAGCATAGGTACTAAACTTATGGATGTTGGGTTCAGAGAGAATTTTATGAACTTGACCTCAAAGGCAAGAAAAGTAAAAGCAAAAATAAATGAATGGTACTATATCAAACTAAAAGGCTTCTGCACAGCAAAAGAAACCATCAACAAAACAAAGAGGTGACCAACTGAATGGGAGAAGATATTTGCAAACAACACCTCCAATAAGAAGTTAATATCCAAAATATATAAAGAACTCATACAACTCAATAACAAGAAAACAAACAATCCAATTACAAAATGAGCAGAGGACCTGAATGGACACTTCTCCAAAGAAGACATACAAATGGCCAACAGATATGTATACATGTGAGTGTGTGTGTGTATATATATATATATACATATATATATGTATATATATATATGTATATATATACATATATATATGTGTATATATATATATATATATATATATATATTCAGCTTCTCTAGTTATTAGGAAAATGCAAATCAAACCACAATGAGATACCACCTCACACCTGTTAGAATGGCTATTATCAAGAAGAGAAGTAATAACAGGTGTCCGAGAGGCTGTGGAGAAAAAGGAACCCTCGTACATTGCTGGTAGGAATGTATATTGGTACAGCTGCTATGGAAAACAGTATGGATGGTACAGGTGGTATGGAAAACAGTATGGAGATTCCTCAAAAAATTACGAATAGAATTACCATATGACCCAGCAATCCCTCTTCTGGGTATCTACCCAAAACATCTGAAAACAATTATCCGTAAAGATATACATTCCTCTATGTTCATTGTAGCATTATCCTCAGTGGGCAAGACAGAGAAACAACCAAAGTGTCCTTCAATAGATGACTGGATAAAGAAGACACGGTACATATATACAATGATATGTACAATGACTCGGCCATAAGAAAAGATGAAATCCTGCCATTTGTGACAACATGGATGGATCTTGATATTATCATGCTAAACGAAATACGTCAGACAGAAAAAGTTGAGAGCCATATGGCTTCACTCATATGTGGGATGTAAAACTGAAAGCAACGAAAGAACAAGACAACCAAACAAAGAAACAAACTCATAGACACAGACATTTAGTGGTTTCCAGAGGGTAAGGGGGGAGAGGGTGTCATAGAAAAGGGAAAAGGGGGTCAAATATATGGTTACAAAAAGAGAATTGATTCTGGGTGGTGAACACACAATGCAATGTATAGATGATGTATTTTAGAAATGTGAATTTGAAACCTATATAACTTTACTCACCAATATTATCCCAATAAATTTAATAAAAATTTTAAAAAATCTGAAACATATATGAGAAAAATAACAATAGAATGTAAAGAATAACTTAAGTATATACTATTGTCAAAGATTTACTCCAGATGACAACAACCACCAAAAAAATTGGACAACTTATGTAAGATCAAATCAATAAGAAATAAACAAAACTGAGGTCAAAGTTAAATTTAATTAGCAAACAGTGGTAATGCCACTGGAGGGCATAATAGAGTAACAATGACTGGATTTTCATTCCCATGTTAATATAAAAACCCATCATAATATATGAAAGAGCACTCAAGACACTGGACATCAAGAAACAAAGAACCTTGAGATATGGAAGGTTCAAATAAAAGAAACAAAGAACCTTGAGATATGGAAAAGAAGAGGAACCTATGATTGCCCCCAGCTTACTGTCCAGAGAAGGTTTCCAACACCTGGCGCAGAGCAGAACTCAAATGGAGCCAAGGTCTCCCACAAGCTGAGGAGATGAAGCTGAGAATTCAGAGGCCTGAGTTTGTAAAGTGTATACCTAAGAACATATGGCTAGAGAAGGATTGCCAGAGATGTACAAGGGTTCCCCTCATTTATTCAGCAGAGTATCGATCAATTCATATGTGTGAGAAAACTGCCAGAGACAAGGGATAGAATCACTCAAAAGGATTAAAGGGAACAATTCCAGGAGCTCACACAAGGCTGGGGATAGTGCCTGTTCCCCACCAGCAAGACAAAACCAACCAACCAACCAACCAACCAAATAAACAAACAAACAAACAAACAAACAAACAAATCCCTCAAAATTCATAGTGTATCAGGAAGAGTACAGAAAGGGTTTTTATTTCAACAGTCCAATTAAAATTAGCTCTAGCACTAAATGTTGCTCTGTCCCGCCTAACAAACTTAAAAGCAAGACCCAAGAGGAACAAGCTGTTTCCAAGTAACTTAATCACAAACCAGAAGAAAATTCAAGAATATCTGTAGGTTACAAAAATATCCAGTACCCAAAAAGGTAAAATTTATAGTACCTGGCAGCCAACTAAAAATTGCCAGGCATACAAAGGAACAGGGGAATACAAATCATAATGAGAAGAAAAATCAGTCAAAACTGACCTAGCAATGACAAAGGTGACAGAAGTAGTAGACAAAGACAATAAAACAATTATACCTCTAATCCATGTATTCAATGTAGATGGAAGATTGAGCATGACAGACACATAAAATGCAAAATATTGTGGACCCTGAGAAAGAAGATACCTATTAAGAAGGGCTCCTGCTGGCTAAATGGGCTCAAATTTTAAAAAACAGAGCCCAGCAGCCATTTCTACACAGGGGCCTCTTATGTAAATTATGCTTCAGGTAGAAGTCTGCACTGAACTGCCTGCCTGCACAATGTTCCTGCCATCTGAGGCAGGCCTTGTAAAGGATTTCCTGGAATTGTAGTTCAATCAATAGAACTGAGGTTTTCTTTGTCCAATCAGAGCTGCACAGCTATATCACCATCAGCATCTTCAGACCAATCAGAGAGGCTCCATTCTGACCAACCAGCACATTTTCTTGGACCAATCAAATTGCAAGGATTTTGAGTCCTCATTTGTATGAGGACAGACCAGTCAATCAGGGACCAGGGACAGGAACTTCTGTCTATATAAGTCAGCTCCCCTTTGGCTTGGGAGTACACTTTCCCTTTTCTCCAAAAACTGAAAACTATGTTTCTCCAGCTGGAGCTAAAACACTGAAGATGTCTTGCTGGAGCAGAGCAGGGCATGGCAGAGCTGTCTAGCCAGAGAGGGGCCTGGCCCCAGGGCCTCCTCACAGCCATGCTGCTTCATAATTGAGCTGTAACACTATTGAGCTATTCCATAACCATGCTGTTCTCACAGCTGTGTTAGATCACAGTTGAGCAGTTTGTGCTGAATAAAAAAAGTATCCTTCTTCATGCACCCTCCCCAAATAAAACTGTAAAAAAGTATGAGAAAAAAAAAAAAGAAAGAAAGAAAAAAAAAAGAAAAAAAATCCTAACCTGGAAGCATTTTTTGTGTGTTTTGAGAGAGTGAGGTAGGATTTATGAAAGAAGGCATTTAGAGAGTGTGACAAGTAATCTGAGATCTGAAGGCTGAATAGAAGAGTTTTCAGGAGAGGAGGGTGGGCTGGGGAGAATGTTTGAAGATACAATATTAAATATGATTAATATTTAGCTCTATGGAGAAAGGAGGGAATTTTAGAGATGAGGTTGGAATATACTTTTTAAAAAGCTATACTGGAGAATTTAGACTTTCTTTTTATGGTTAAATTATAACCAGTGTACTCTGACAAAGCATAAATACATGCCTTCAATTTTCATTTTTTAAACTCTTATTATTTAAAGGGAAAGTTTTAGTTATTAATTATAAAGTAATTGTTCAAAAACTTTCAGTGCCTCCTTTTCATCATCTAGAGTTCTCTTAAACACATGCATTCCTAGCATGTTGGAACTGGAAGGCACTTGAGAGATCAAGAGGTGCCATCTTTTCACTTCACAGAGAAGTGAGGAGAATGGGGAATTTGCCCAGGGTGCATTGATGTGTCTGTACCTGGGAACTGTTTGCTTTTCCTACCACAGTCTAGAACTCAGAGTCCTTGGCCTGGGATTCAGAAGCCTGGCTAGACTCCTCTATCTCATGTCTTGTTGGCTTGGACTGCTCAAAATTCTTGAGCCTCCTGGCTTTTTATCCAGGCACCAGACTTCATATTCTTCCTTTGTGGTCTGATGAAAAGATGGTTTGTCTTAGACTTGAGGGTGGGAACTAAGAGGGTCTTCTCATTACTAAGGAGAGCATAAATCCTCCACAGATCACGAGGTCAGGTTTTGCCTCTTCTGTGGAACTCACTTGCCTCTTTGTACTTTTCTTATGGCATAGCCATGTGGACTGACTTATTTCTTCTCCTAGACAACAAGCATCTTGAGAACATTATACATGGCTTCATCATCACTACATCTTTGTAGCAAAGTAACGTGGGTACTGAAAGCTCCTATTGACTTTGTTGTAGACAGAGATGAGTAGATAAATGAACAGAGTGGGATATGTTCTTTTCTAACAAAAGATTTAAGTAGATACTAGTATGGGAACGAAAGATATATTATTGTAATAGTATTATTGTAATAGCTTGTATCAGAATTTTTCTCAGGTAACAAACTGAGTTAAGAAAATACAATGGTGAGCCACCAAGGTGAAAGAAGAATCTCTTACGAGCAAGCAAAAATGATAGTTGTACTCTTTTTCATAACACAAATGACCATGGATTTGAAGGTAGTAAGTAAGAGATTAGAGAGAGCTCAGGAATGAGGGAAAGAGAGAAATGTGGGCAGCATGGGACAGTGCCCAAAGACTTTAAACCAGAGAGAGCTATCGAATGCTGAATTTAAAATGTTTTATATGTTTGATGTAGACTAATGCCATCTTTCTGATCCTTAAGCACTGACTACCACACACAAAGTAGATGCTAATGAACACTCAATTATATTTATGTTAAATATGGAAAGAGTGTGCTTTTCTGGGTTGTTCATAATTCCAGGAACAACTGACTTATGTCCTTAATTCTATCACAAATGTCTCAGTAGAATAATAAAAATACATGAAAAAAAATAGCCATAGTTTAGTACAGTTTATGTTGCGCATAAAACATGAGAGATATAGGCAATAAATATTTTTGTAGTTTGGATCACAGCATCATTTCTAACATGGTCCACTGGGAAAGTTTCCCTCCAGGGTAGATTATGAACATAGAGAAATAACAAGCAATTACATCAGATGGAAGATTAACTTCTGGCCCTTCCCTGACCCCTCTCTTTCTTTCCTTCAAGCTGGAGAATCATTGATTGGTCACATTCAGGAAGGAGCAACATTTCTCATTTTGAATTTTCTCCAGCTACCTCGGCTCATAGAGTTCCTGGTGGATTAAAACAGCTCTCTCTCTTTCTCTGTCCCTCTCTCTCTCTCTCTCTCTCAATCTCTCTTGATACACACACACACACACACACACACACACACACACACGCACACACACACACACACACACACGGTGCCAAAAACTGTGTATACATTTTAAGAAAGGAAAAAACTGTATTAAAATTATGCTGATCGCAACCACTTTGAGCACCTCTCGTAATTGCAGAAATCAAATGTGACTTGTATTCATCTTTTGTTATCGGTATATATTGAATATTACACTTTGAATACAGTTTTTTCCTTTCTTAAAATATGTATACTTCTTTTTGGCACCATGTCTATATAGAAAGAGAGATGGAGATAGAGAGAGAGAGAGAGAATAAACCAAAGTCATAAATTCTACTTCGAGATTTGAATTCACTTTTCATTTTTTGAATTATATTTTAAAAGTCTAGCATCATGGTAACAACCAGTTTTAATACTATGGACATATACAAACAATAGTACAAAAACTCAGCCAATAGACCAAACACCACTGGTATATATAGTTCTATGCAAAACCTTTTACTGCCATCTTGTGGAATTTTAGGAGATAACCTCAGTAGCAATGTGCTATTTATTGTATCTTTGAATAGTAGGTTCATATACCATAGTACGAGTACATGAAAATAACTGGAAAAATATGTAAGTAAAGAGCAGCTAAATATCCAGGTTTTCATTATACCTATCACTTCGGATGCATTATTTAACTTCTCTGTAGCTTGGTTTCTTCATGAAGAGTGAAGTGAGGGTGATTGCAGATGTGTGTGTATGCATGTGGATGTATGGATACATGTATGTCTGAATGTGTTCTGTACAATGCTAGACCCACAGAAGGCCATTCATAAGTGCATTTTATTAGGTTGGTGCAAAAGTAATTGTGGTTTAAAAGGTTGAAAATAATTGCAAAAACCGCAATTACTTTTGCACCAACCTAATAATTGGCAGAAACGTAAATAGAACTCCTTGCCTTCTGCCTTTAAAAACTTTCAATATAGAAAATTAGGAGGAAAATCTAATTAGACCGGTTGGGGTCAGAAGAAAGTGGTGTGGGTACAGCAGTGGAAACCCCCATCATAGTCAAAGTTAGGATTGCTTGTAATTGGAAATAGACTGCTGTTCTCTTCAAATGACCATACCTATTTGGCTTCAAAATACAAACACTGTCAGTTTTCCTGGGAATCTTTCCTGGATTTCACATTACCTAAACCCCAAGAGACTAATTCAGCAAGGCCCCTGTGGTCAATTCTGGATGAAATGACTTTGAATTTAGTGTGAGAGGGAAGAAAAGGTAATAGATATTTATTGTACACTTCCTATGTCATAGATACTTCACACAGTCTGATTTCTATTATCTTACAGGGTAAAATTCCCAGACATCAGGAAATTTAAATATCTTGACCGAGACCACGCAGTAAAAGGTAAAGCTAGACCTGGACCCTAAGTCTACCTGATTTCAAAGTCAGTATTTTTTTTTCCCCACCTTTCACACAAACCTGACAAATTCTATCAACTCTGATCATGCTATTCCCCTGTGTGATGTTATGATTTATAATAAGAAATATACATTTGGTCTTTGTTTCCATTTCTAGCACAGAACTCCTAAGACCTTTGAGTGATAAAGGTGTCTTTTTTTATGTTAATGATCTAACTTTTGGACCAAACCTGAGAATGGGGCCTGGTTGTCAAGAGAACCAACCTTATGATTAGAGGCTTGGAACTTTCAGCTCCAATCCCTAGGCTTTCTGGCAGAGGAAAGGGGCTGGAGATTGAGTTCAATCATGTCTATGTAATGAAGCCTCTATAAAAATCCTAAGGACAGGGTTCAGAAAGCTTCTTCGTTCATGAAAATGTGGAAATGCTAGAAGAGTGGCACTCCTGGAGAGAGCAAGGAAGCCCCACACCCTTTCCTCATACTTCGTCCAATGTATCTCGTTCATCTGGCTGTTTCTGAATTATATCCTTTTATAATAAACAGTGATCTAGTAAGTCAAATGTTTCTCTGAGTTCTGTGAACCACAGGAGGGGGTTGCTCCGATCTACACCGGGTTGATGAGAAGCCCAGAAGATAACCTGAACTTGGGACTGTCATCTGACGTGGCCCGGGGAGTGGACGTTGGGCAGTCCTGCAAGACTGAGTCCTTAACCTGTGAGATTTGATGCTATCTTTGGGTCGACAGTGTCAGAATGGAGTTGAATTATAAGACATCCAGCTGCTGCTGCAGAATTGCTTGTTGGTGTGGGGAAGCCCTCCCCGCCACCCCCAACTCCATGTTGGAATTGGTGGCCACAAACGTTATCCTAGTTAAAACCCTACCACAAGTTCCTGCTGTCCTTTTATCCCATTCCCTTTTAAGGCCTTAGAAGATGTATGATGTGCCTCTTTCCTCATTAATCTCACCTCTCCACAAACTTCCCCTCACTCTCTCTATCCTAATCACCTACACATGGTGTGTTCTCCCTGCTTTCTGGGCCACCAGGTGTGCTGGTTTTCTGCTTCACTTTTCCTCTCTGGCCCTGTCCCCCTGGCCTGGTACGTATACTTTATATATATATATATATATATATATATATATATATATATATATATATATATATATATATATATATATATAATGATGTCTTACCTCAGGCTTAAAAGATGTACAAAGTATAAGCCTGAGGTAAGACATCACTTCTTCAGGGATATCTTCTTTCTGGTCCCCCAGTCTGGGTCAAGTTCCCTTATTCGTCTTCCCTAGCACCTGTGGCTCCCCTTTGGTAGCACACTCAGAACTCAAATTTGCAAACTCTACAAGGGTGATGATGGCACCTATTATATTTGCCGCTATATCTCTAGCCCTTGTGCAATGTCTTATCCAAGGTAGGATAATATCTTTTCTATATTTTTCTATATATATTTTCTCTATAGTTTCGTACATTTTTACAAAAGTAAAAATAATAGAACTTGAGACCATACCCCATTTGACCTGTTCCTCATCTCTCTTAAAGACCAAAATGTGGATTCACCTCAAAATAACTGATGGTCCATTAATTTCTTTGTTAGAGAGTGTCTATGGCTGTTTAGTAGAGCTATAAAGACTTTTCCAGACAAAGTTCATTGGTTTGTAAATACCTTTACCTCAGAAAGACATTTTAAATTACTTTGGGGCCCAAAGTGCTGGAAATAGAAAACCATCATCATTAGAAACGAAGTCTTCATGCATGGTCCATAGACATGGTCAAAGTTGGTATTTTTGTCCTGGCCTGAATCTCTTGTTGACATACTTGGATGAGCAGTGTTTGGGAAGGCACTGCCAGCTGCCCAAAAACAGGCCTCTGCCGCTCCCAATGAAGGCTATTCCCCTGAAATAATTTCTAGTGTTTCAAAAGCAGTTATAGTTGTCAAGATTCTAGATCTAAAAAAAATCCCGAAATAAACTCAACAAGCCAAATGATCTCTTGTGGACATTTATCATTTATGACTCAGTGTCCAAATAATATTCTTATTTTGGGCCAATCCAAGGTAGGAAAGAGGCACAGCTTTACCTCCCTCCCTCCCCACCAAGAAGCTACAGGGGGCAGTGGCTTTCCCCAAGCCTTGGCAGCCATAGCATGAACAGGCCACGCACACGTTCCTCCTGGGAACTTAAAGTTCCCACATGAGGTGTAACGCTTGTGGAGAGAGAGGTTTTCCCACAGTTCCTCCAGAAGTGTGACCTAGCCATAAGTGGACAATAATCATGGCCTCAGGAACAGCGTCCTTCACAGTCTGTCCTTCTGCGGGATTTCCTTTTGGCCTCTGAGCCTGGTTTCCCAGCCTACCTGAAGATCCAGTGAGCTATCTATTATTTTTCCAATAAATTCCTTTTCCATTTAAGTCATCCAGAGCTATGTCTGTTTGTCTGGAGTCCAGAACTCCAGCAGCCCAATTCACTGTCAGAGCGCCCTTTAAAGTAGTTAGCATTACAGGGAAGGAAGCTGGTTGTGACAGAAGGAGGCCTCAGCTTGGATCTACTGGCTCTGAGTGAGAAAACCAGTGAACTCTTCAGTCTCCTACTGCATAAAATGACAAAGTGACCATTTTTCTAGCCATCCTGAAGGGATACTAGAAGGGTCAAGTGGGATAATGTCCACAGTAAGGGACTTGAATAGAAACGGTGATGCAAATGTAAGGGTGATTAGGGATTAGCCAGCAAAATAGGTTAGTCTGAGGCAACAACAAATTGGAACTAAAAGTCGGTCCACTTTTAGTTGAGGATCCATCATTCCTTCTTTACAAATTGAGAGCTCTCTTCAAGGCTTCCCCTTTATCAGGGCTCAGCTGTCATAGCTCATTTTCAATGTTCATGTAGAGAAGGCTTAGGACCAAGAGTTATTTTTTGAGGCTTGAATAGGAACTCCTAATTATCTAAACATCTTTTTCGAAGAAGAGTATATATTATCAACAGATTTTAAACAAGCATCATGGATTTAGCATGATCTATGGGGAATTCCTACTAGCCAATTAGGGAAGAATTTGTCTGATTTGGAAAATATATTCTGACAGCCAGAAAGCAAAAATCTTTAAGACATTGTGAATCTTCAGGACAGCAGGTCAAAGGTCCAGGTGAATACAACTAACAGGAGTCCTGGGATTCCTAGCTGCCTTCAGAGAAGTGGGCAAGGATGTCTCAATTATTCATTCATTCATTCATTCATTCATTCATTCATTCGTTCATTCAACATTTGCTTAGTAGCTGGGTTCTGTGTTAAACAGTAGGATGCAGAGATGAATGAGACACAACCCTTGCCATCAGGAGACGCTTCAGAGGATCTAGATATTGCTTCTAAGTCTCTTCAATCTTAGAGTCTGTGTGTACAATGGCTTTCTGTGGTGGCTCATATGTCTCTTTGTAAATGCTCTATTATTTCAGGCATTTATGATTTTCTCACTAACTGGACTTAAGAGTGCAGATAGACTCAGACATCGGCAAACTGTCACACTCAATTTTCTTTCTTAAAGCAGAACATCCTGGCTTTAAAATCAGGAACAATAGTGGCTCAAATACCACTGTCATTCCTGATTATGTGTGTGATCTTAGGAAAATTATGGAATTTCTCTGAGCCTTCAACCCAACCAGGTTGTTGTTAGGACTGCTTGACATTGTAGTGCGGTACCAGGCACAATACTAAAGCGCATACTCAGGAGATAATAGGCATTTCACCTCTCATTCACCACTGTTCTTGCTAACTCGGGGCCCTCTTTGTCGGGGAGCTTCTCTTCCGGAAGCCCTTCCACCTTCCCAGGCTGGGCTAAGGAGAGCCTCTCTTTTGTGCTCATATTGTCTGCAGAGCTGACCGTTAGCAGTTTCCATGCTGTACTGGAAATAATCAGTTTGTGTGTTTGTCTCCCCTCATGAGGCTCTATGTTCATTAAGGACATACTATTATTTTTCTTGTTGTATCATCAGTGCCTAGTAGTTTTTGGCACTTAGTTGATGCCTAGGAAATATCTGCGGATTGGTTTTATGCAGCTAGGTTAATAAATTGTATGCAAAAAACATCCCTTATCTAATGCTCCTTCTCCTCCTGAAGTTGCACATCTGCTTCAGGAAGAGCTTTCCAGATTGAGGAGGATAGTTCTCCGGTCTTAGGTATTTGGGTTACATTCTCTCCACCCACCCCCTCGGCTCTGCAAATAAGATTTTAATGTGAAAATATTACTGCTCCCAAATGAAATATCTGCATGAGTTTTTCTGGAGATTCGTTTAAGGCAGAATTTCTAAACATATGTTCCATTAGATAGTAATTCGTATACCAGGGTAAAAAAAACAAAGATTTTTCAGTTAAATAATGTTAAAAAATGCTTTCAGAGCATTTCTTTATGATCCTTTACTTGATCATGAGTTCCTTTTAAAGGAACATTTCACAGATATGATATTAAATAGAACACATTCGTAGAAATACCAATTTGAGAATAGCTGGAACTTGTATCATAAAACTGAATTTCAGGCTATTGAAGGCTACTTAAAGCTGAGTTCTTAAGTGGTCATCCTATGGGTTACCTATTAGAGGTCCGACTTTAATTTCATGTTTTCCAATGTACTATTTTTGCTGCATCCGTACAAGTTGTGATATATAATATTAGTGACATATGAACTAAGCAGGACTTAAGGAAGGCAACTAGAAAATATAAATGTTAATTTTGGTTTCCTACTATGTCTGCAGAAAGGTCTGCCTATTTTCTTGGGAGAAGCTGTGAAGTCGCCCTTAACCCAAACGCACATGTTGAATCATTCCCGTTTGGAAATACGTACTATTGTGTTTAAGCTAGTGTTGGTTTCTGAGTCTTGTTACACATCTTTTCTTTTGGTGGGGCGGGGTAAGGAGGTGGAGCAGGTGGAGCTCAACCATCAAAAACGCTCTCCTGGTCATGGATGACCAGACCTGGGCCTGGTGCTTATTCCTGAGGGAAGAGTGGACGTTTTGCTGGAGTTCGGGTGACTCCAAGTGTTGAGGATGAGAGCACAGAAGTTGAAGATGCTGCTTAGGTGGGACTTCTAGTTTAAATTGTTGTGCTTTTGGAAACAAGGGAGCAAAGCAGCACAGAGCTGGGGAGATGGCTCTTGTTCCCACCTCGGCACAGGCCTCAGAGTCTCTCTGATATCTCAGGAAGTGCTGGTTACAAAAACACCGAGAATTAGTCCCTTAGGCAGAAACCCTCAAGTACTGTAAACTGAAAGCAAGGCTCCCCCATGGGTCTGGGGGCCAGAGCCTAAGAGGAAGGACGTGGCCCATATGGTACGGTCACTGGAAGGGTGGATTTTGTAAGCTCTTAAGAGGAACACTTCAGGAAATCAAAGATATCATTTGATACTTTTATTCCCCCCAAGGAGCATGGGGATTTCAGGCATATCACTAGAAGAACCTTAGACTTTTCATTTGAGATAACAATATAAGGGTGACTTTATCAGTACCCCAGGATGGTGAACAGTATACACAGTGCTGAAATTCTGTTTGAATAACTTGACAATAAGGATCTGGCAAAGTCCTTCCCTTCTGCATGGCTCTAAACATGAAGATAGCTAGGTACCCTGAGAAATAATCAAACACCCAGGTGAGCTGTAACTCATTTTTACTCTTTTTAAATCCACAATGTAATTTCAACTTAAAAATTCACAATTACCCATTGTCCATTCACCTCAACAGCCGCACCATTTCACTTCTGGCAACACATATTCCCAAACAAGTATCTTGGCACAGTGAAATGTTTCCAGTTCATTAAGCGTGAGCTTTAGAGTTAGCGAGGTCAGCTGGGGTGATCTTTTTTAGACTCAAGGAATGAGAAAACTAAATTGCTTGGAGAGACAGGAAAGAATCTCTTCATGGGGGTATTACTTCTAGGTGCTCTGCTCCACATTTTTTCATAACAAAGCCTTGAAACAAATAATAACAGAAACATTTCTATCTTTCCCTCTGCAGGAAGAATGCCTAAGGACACTACTGCACTAGTTAATGTGATTACATGCTGAATGCCCTAAATTCTCCTCTGCGGATACCTCTAGAAGAAGGTTCAATTAGTGGATAACACTTCCTGCAACAAATGCCTGCAAACTAGAATCCATAAAAGAGAATTTAGACAAAAAAGATCACTCACAATACGTGTATGGGATGTAGCCCCAAGGGATGATTTCTTTAGCTTTCAGCATCTTAAGTACTTTAGTTCTGTACCTCTGGTGGGAAGAGGGAAGTGAAAGATAAATCTCTGCAAAGGAGTTCTGGAATCCTGTTCTTCAGGTGGCCATACAATGTGTTTAGACAATGCATGAACACTAGATGGCACCCATAATCTTAAAACATAGTAAATAGCTGGTTGTCCTTTCTTTATAGGAAAGTATGATTATCTTGTAGGAAAATAGTCAATGGGAACTATAAAAATATCTACTCAAGCCTTTCCCACTAATGGTGTCCTGTGAGGGGCTCTTATGTAAGGGTTTGATGATCAAATACGTTTGGAAGAAACCATGTACTTATCTGCGTCGAAGGAGATTCCCAATGCACACTGGTAAAGGGATGTTTTCTCTCAGCAACCTAATACAACCCTACTGTTCCAGTGTACTGTGAAACACACTTTGGAAAATGCTGATCCAGTCCAAGCCCTATCGCAAAGAACGAATGGCTCAAACTAACTGAAAGAGGCCTCCCTTCTACACGGTTATACTCTTTAAAAAACACTTTTTTAAGACACATTCTTAAAGCAGAGTTGTTAGTAGTAATAGCAGCATTGATTACTTACAATAGGACACGCTCTATTCTAAGTGTTTTGTCTCCTCTCTTTCCTCAGTGTGCCATCTATATCACATACATCTCTATGTATCTCTATGTGTATGTACTCACATACATATTAGTTATAGTTATATACCTGCTTTTAGGCTCTGAACCTCCTGAGCACAGGATATTTATCTCATTCATCTTTGAGATTTCATGCCCTAGTACAGAATCTGGCAAACAGTAAGCCATTAATAAAATAAATTATCTAGGAACATTCTAAAGTCAGTGTGGACATTATGCCCCTGTTCAAAAGGTAATTGTTATACAAGTCCCTTCTATGAAGATCAATAGAGAGCAGAGATCTACCCTCTAGTTCTTTTCCCCGGGAAGTCTATTGTTCTTCTCTAAATATACTGTTACTATTAGCATAGCTGATTTGCAAATTAATCTTACATGACCTAGTAATATGTATTGAATTTTTGTTTAATTATTGTTTACTATTTAGTTTTTGTTCTTGTGTTTTCCCAGAATGTGCAGCTTGTCTTGGTGTGTGCAGTGTAAGCTATAGATGTAGAATATTTTTCCTCCACATTCCATTATTATTAAATCTGCTCTGTCATTTTTCTTTCCATACTGTAATGTTTGAGCTTCTCAAGCCTGTTTATTATTTTCTTGCAGTGTTAACCAATGAAATTTCAATACTGATCTTTGAAACTAGCTACTTTCTAGCCACAGTTTAAATAATTTTTCACAAGCTGAAAAGCAGAAAAAGCAGATCATAGTTTCATCATTGAACTATCCTTGCAAATGTTTTACATATAAAAGTATATGATTTCTGAACTTCAGAGATTATTATCACATTCGGTGAATTGTAACCTCTAAGAAGGCTATAATTCTGATTGGCTGCCTTACTTACTAGGTGGTCCTGGCAGTAATATTTAAATAGATATATCTACTTTTGAAAGTAGAAATACTTGTGGGTTTAGATGAGAACATGATTAGCTCATTCCTTTTTCTACCACATGCATAGAGGTTAAAACAAATAAAACCTTCTTATTTACATAGAGTTAAAACGTCTAATGTCTCTGTGCCTCAGTTTCTTCATTCTTAAAATGAGCATAATTAGGCATGGGGTTGCTATAAGATTAAATTAGTTATAATAGTGACTGACTCAAAAGTGCCCTGTAAGTATTAGCTCTTCCTAATGCTGTGTGCTCCTGAGTGTGGTGTGCACATGGAGTAGTGTGCACTGAGAAGGCGCTGAATGAGACCAGCCAGGTTTCGAAGAGAGGAGAAAGAGCATTGATTTGGGGTCCGGAGACCTGGTTTTGAGTCCAACATTGTATTCAGCAGCTGTGAAACTTGGGACAAATCAGTTAGCCTTTCTGAATCCCCTTTTCCTGATATAGATAGTGAGAGTAACAATAACCTATCCTGACACTTAGAATTTCCTTTAAGATCCCCCAAATAAATGCATGCAAAAGTGCTTTGTGTCTGGGAAAATGCTAAGACAATGTGAATGTTGACTGTGATAAAATAACAGAGTAGATTGGCTGCAGATTTTGAGCCAGGGTGGTGATGAGAAGCCGTCAATAAATATTTGAATAAAAACAGAAACTGGGGAAGAAAGGAGGAAAAAAGGAAAGATGAAAGGAAGGGATGAAGAGTAGGAGGGAGAGAAGAAATAGAGGAGAGAAGAGAGAAAGGAGGGAGGGAAGATGTGATGGGCATTAAACTGAATATTTAAATCCCAGCTCTGACTCTCTCTAGTTAGGCAAACTTGGAGAAGTTATTAAACCTCTCTGAACCTTATGATCTCCATCTGAACACGGGACAATGCCTTTCTGAGTGATTGTGAGAATTAAAAATTACTTTTATAAAATTCTAGGGAAATAATAAATGCTTAATAACTTGTTGCTGGTAATTCTTGCATTTAGGTAAATGGTGATACTGCTACCATTTGTCAACATCACCCAATATGTATAGCGTTATGTTATGTATTTTCTTACATAGTTGTATGCAACAAACTACACAATTATAAAGGTGCAGTTTTTAGAATAGAATCATGGATTTGGAAACTAATTTGCATTAAAAAATAAGTAATCTACCTTAAAGAGGCATGTTTCTCAATGTTTTATGGGATGTAAATATGTCTCAGAAAAACTAAGTGAAAAGGCTAGCACCTTTACCTGTGTGTGAGGAAGTAACAAACATCAAGCACATGAACATCATTTAAACTGCAACACACACCCAAAGCATAAAGCTCTCATCATTTTCCCTTTGGAATTAAGGTGCTTTTGGAGCCATATCTGAACATGACTTTTTCCTGAATGGTGTCAGACATGGAAGGAATGGAGATCAAGGAGAGATACTCACGGATAGGATCTGGTCTCCTCTCTGGAGCTCCCCACTCAGGTCTGCAGGTCCACCAGCCAGAATGAAGGATACAAAAATCCCTTCTCCGTCTTCCCCGCCCACGATGTTGAAGCCCAGGCCTGTGGAGCCTTTGTGTAGGACCACCTTGCGGGGCTCCCTGCAGAAACAAGCAGAGAACACAGGTCACAGGGCGACCCACTCAAGATTTAGATTGCTTTAACTTTCATTGGGATATACGATACCAGCAATTCACTACCTAAGAAAATCGCTCCCTGCAGTAAGATACGTTTGCACATTAAGAAAGACGCTACTATCAGGGAATATGCTGAGTTCCTCACTGTAACAAATGCCAAAACATCATGCAAAGTCATTCCTTAATTCCAAAACATTTTCTGAACCTAGCCTTACTTCCACTTTTCTTTTGTTTAAAACATCTCTTCTTGCATTTAGCACCATGACAGCATGCGGTAGGATGGATGTATCCAAAAATCCAGAGAGAATTTGGGGGATAAGAAACTAGATTGAATAGACCAGACTGTAAAAGATCTTACATGCCAGCCTGAGGGTGTGATTGACTGATAATTAAAATTTGCTCATTAGGTAGTGGGGACTCATTGGAAGACTGTGAGGCTCTAAGAATATTTAAATCCATTTTAGAAAGATTAAGCAATTGTCATATATAGGATCGATGGAGACGAAAGCATAGATGTGATGGGAGCCAGGAAAATCAGGAAGGAGGCTGACCCAGAAATGAGTTTGAGGAAGTGACAGCCTGAACAAGGGTGACAGAAGTGATAATGAAAACACAACATGAGAGAGGAAATTTTAAGGGAGAAACAGTGGGTCCAGAGGACTCAGGCATTGAAGACGGAGGGACTGAAGAACGTCTAAGTAACTCATCAAATGCGGGAGGGAGTGGAATCCAGGGCATGAGAATGAGTATGATTTTGATGTGCTCAGTTTTAGGTAACAGTGGAACATCCACGTAGAGATGTTTGGAAACAGTTGGAGACAAAAGATAGGGATTTGGCTCCTTAGGACTGCAAGTGCAGATTTGAGGGTCATCAGTAAAAAGATGAGAGATCAAATCTTGAGCCAATAGTAAACTGAGCTTGTGGAGATGCCAGAAATTTATGGAATACAGGATTTTAAGAGATCTTAGAGGGCATCTAGTTCAATTTTCTATATCAGTAGCTTTAAGAAATGTATTCTGCAAGCCTTACGTTTGACCAATGTACCTTCTGTATCACCCATCCTTCTTTCCCAAATATCACAGTTCCGATCATTAAAGTTCCTTTTCTATTTTCCTGCTCTTAGTAAAGTAAGAATGGCAAAGGACCATTCAACATAATATTTTTATACTAATGACTACAGAAAGAGTCTGTTGTTTGTTATTACATTTCCATGCACAGAGATGCATTATATCTATAATTAGCATTATTATGAAGAAGGGTGTAAAATGCACATCACAGCTTTTTTATGTTACAACATGATGCATTAAAAGGTAACTTGACATAGAGTTAATTCATTTTATTCTACAAATACTTTGTAAGTATCTAGTATGCCAGGAAGTGTTCCAGGTGCTCAGAAAGTTTGTAAGCAAAACAAATATCCCTGTCCTTACAGGCTTACATTCTAATGGGGATAGACCACTAATAAGCAATAGGTACAATACATCGTTTGCTATCTTGTATGTTAGAAGGCAATAAATATTTTGGAGAAAAAGGAAAAGCAGAACAGTGTAAGATGGACAGGTTGTGGCAGGGAGAGGCCTGGATAGGATTGAGAAAGTGGTATTTAAGGAAAGGCTGAAGAGGTGAGGAAATGAGTCATATGGATATCGATAGGAAGAGCATTCAGGCCAGCATGAACAGTCAATGCAGAGGCTCTAATGTGGGATGATGCCCGGTGTCGTCAAGGAAGAGCTAGGAGGCTCTTCCTTCTAGGAGTGTGGCTGAACTGAGTAGATGAAGGAAGGAGATTGTTAGAAGATGAAGTGTATTAGTTTTCTATTGATGAGTAACAATTACCACAAACTTAGTAGCTTAAAACAACACTGATTATCTCACATTTCCATAGGTCAGAAATCTGGGTGGGCTTGTCTAGCCTAGAATTTCACAAGGCTGAAATCCATGTCAGCCAGACCGAGCTTTATTGGGAAGCTCTGGGGAACAAACATGCTTCCACATTTATTCAGGTTGTTAGCAGAATTCCGTTTCTTGTGTTTGTAGGACTACATTAGTCAGGGTTTTCCAGAGAAACAGAACCAATAGGAGATATAAAGGAATTTTATTATGAGGAGTTGGCTCATGCAATCATGGCTTCTAAGAAGTCTCAGGATTTACAGTTGGCAAGCTGGAGACTCAGGAGAGCTGGTAGTGTAACTTTCAGGTTATACCTGAGTCTGGAGTCAGGAGAAGACCAATGTCCCAGCTCAGAGACAGTCAGAAAGAGAGAAATAATTATTTCTCATTATGGTTTTGTTGTTGTTTTATTCAGGTCTTCAGCAGGTTGGATGGGGCTGTCCATATTAGAGAGGGCAATCAGCTTTCCTCAGTATACTGACTCAAATGTTAACTTCATCCAGAAACATCCTCACACCACCTGATTCTACCTCTTTGCTGCCTGATGGGGGTAGAAATCCACTTCCTGTTTCGCCCTCTAACACCAGCCCAGAGGAGGAAATGGAGGGCCATCTCGTAATCGCATCTCTTGGCTGTTCCTTGTGGGGTCAGAAGTCTAGCTACTGCACAATCCATTGGTACCTCAAGGGTGAGAGGATGCTTTTTTCCTTTGATGGTAGGCTAGAGTAGGCCCACTATTATCAAAAGATTCCCATTTCTGTTAGCCCACCCTTTTCCCAGTTCTTTGGTTATATGGTGTGTGTGTGTGTTGGGGCAGAGGGATAGGGTTTTCTTGAAGATTTTTCTTGATTGTGTTGGTGGTTCCAGGATGTAGGCATCTCCAGTGCCCCATCCAGGATATATGGGAAACAAAGAAAATCCAGGGAACTCATTGCAGTGTCACTCCTCACCAAGCTTTCTTCTTTACAACATTTAGAGTCTTCCTATGTTTGCTTCCTTTATTATGTCTAAAGTGTTGTTGTTGTTGTTTCTTAAGAGGGAGGATTAGAGAGGAATGGCGATACTCTATTTTGGCTGGACCCAGAAGTCCAGATTCTGGACATAATTTGAAGATAGGGGCTAACAGGATTTTGATGAAAAAGTTGTAGAAATCTTCCTCTTCCCAAGTATAAAACACACACTCTTAGTGGGTCCAGTGACATTCAAGCTACACGTAATAAACACAGATGTAGGGAAGGGAGCTATTACGACTTTAATGTGTGTCTAGATATTATGCTCAATGCTTTCTGTACATCATTCCATTTATTCCTCCAAACATTCCAATGCAGGATGTATACTGATGGCTGAAATTACTCAGAAACCAATCCAGAAGTAAGATGAGTTGATGACAGGATAGATGGATAGGTATCCTGCAGAGCAAGTGTAGTAACATGCTAATAGTGAAATGTAGGTGGAGAGTATATGGGAGTTCATAGTAAAGTTCTTCAAGCTTTTATTTATGTTTGAAAATTTTCATACAAAATCTTAAGAAAAATAAACAACCTGATGAAGAAATTATTATGAAAAAAAAGAAATTATTATGACAATGAGAAATCAATATAATTATTATGAAATGAGACTGCTCCCCCAAGTTTTTATTATTTTGTAAGTTGCAAAAGCAAGATTAGTACACAAATTTTCTGACTCAAAATCTCAGAGTCTAGAGCATAATATATTCCAGAGATTGCAAATCAGCAAGCTGAAGGCTTAATTTGACCCACAGTGTTTACAAATGTTTGAATTAGTCACTCATGTTTAAAATTAGAAAAATTTGCATAAAATATAGATTTACGACTTCACATCAAATCAGACATTCTAACAACACTGCCTCTCAATCTTGCTGCATAGCAACAATTGGTTAGAGCATGGTCCTTCTTAGATGGAGCATTTATTCCCCCGTTTGCCATCATCTCACCTCTCTCATGTTTCTCAGACGAAAAAGCGGAGAAACTTTTGTACTTCTTGCAAAGTTAAGAACAAAGTGAAATATTTCTTTTACTGATGATGCTGCTATTAAAAATGTGAAAGTGAAAACTTTATGGAGTTTTAGCATAAATATGGGAGAAAACTTGATTCCTTTGGAAGGATTACCCTTACATGTTTAATATGCAATATGACTCTCTGCAAAAAGAATACAGCTTTAAGAGTATTATGAAACATCATCCTCCATAAATTCTCTATGCTAGCTATCTGGGAGTAATTTGTTAGTGTATTTTGACATATTGCTTCTTATTTGTAAGCACATAAAATATGTAATGTTTTAGTGAGAGTAGATTTTATATATTTTACCTGGACCTCATTTATTCAAATGATCTGAACAAGTCTTTAATCCGAATTATTTGGAATTTTCTCGACTTGTGAGATTTAAATGTCTTTTTAAAAACAGGATTTTATATCACTGGGAACATGATGGTTATTTAATAATGGGGAGAAATAAATCTGTAAAATGGTTTGCAAATAAAATGTCCTAAGCACACTCCAAATGACTTACTTTTTGTAATTTAAATTCCTTATACTAATAACCAATTACATTAAACAGTATATTTTAATGTGTTTCATGTGTATTTTTTTCTGTTAGAAGATAAAAACCCTATGAGGCATTAGAAGTTTTATTTTACTGGTACTTAGATAAGTCAACTTGTCTAAGCTAGTTGGGCTTTGACACACAGCTAGTAAGGATCAAAGCTAGTTTCTTCCTTTTTAAAGACTTATTTTTAGATCAATTTTAGGTTCACAGCAAAATTGAGAAGGTACAGAGATTTCCCATATATCTCCTGCTCCATCCATGCACAGTCCCCTGCCGCCATTATCAACATTCACCAGCAGAATGCTACATTTGTTATAACTGCTGAACCTATATTGACCCATCATAACCATCCAAAGGCCATAGTTTATATTAGGGTTCATTCTTGGTGTTGTACATTCTGTGGGTTTGGATAAATGTATATCTACATGAATCCATCAGTATAGTATTACACAGAGTAGTTTCATTGACCTGAGGGAAAAAAAATCTCTTGTGCTTCAGCTATTCTTCCTCTCCACATAACCCCTGGCAATCACTGATGTTTATTGTCGTCATAGTTTTGTCTTTTCCAGAATGCCATACGGTTGGACTCATACCGTATGTAGCCTTTTCATATTGGCTTTTTTCATTTAGTAATAGGTATTTAAGGTTCCTCAATGTCTTTTCATGGCGTGATAGCTCATTTCTTTTTAACACTGAACAATATTCCATTGCTTGGATCTACCACAGTTGATCAATCCATTCACCTACAGAAGGACAACTTGGTTGCTTCCCAGTTTTGGCAATTATGAATAAAGCTGCTGTAAACGTTGATGTGCAAGTTTTTGTGAGGATATAAGTTTTCAACTCTTTTGGGTAAATATCAAGAAGCATGATTACTGGATCATATGGTAAAAATATGTTTAGTTTTGTGAGAAACTGACAAACTTATCTTCCAAAGTGGCTAGACCATTTTGTATTCCCACCAACAATGAATGAATTTCTCACTAGCATTTGGTGATGTCAGTGTTCTAGATTTTGGCCATTCTAATAGGTGTGTCATAGTATCTCATTGTTGTTTTTACAAAGCTAGTCTCTTTACTGCAAGTTAAGTGTTTTGCCCATTAAATAGAGAGAGAACTTAAACAATAAAAATAGAAAGAACTACACTGAAATATATTTTATATAAGCCAGAGGAGGACCTCAATTTTAAAAAGGCACTACAATATATCTATAAAACATTGTTTCCAGAATTACTGACACTCAAAGATTCACTTTAACTGCCCTTAGTTTCTATCATTTGAAACACATACTTCAGTACTTCATCATATGTTGCCTTGCACTCTTCTCTCTCTGAATGTCAAGGTCTCCACCCCAATCTCTCACTTCACTCCAATTCAGTCCTAGACTCTTTGGATAGCTTTCAAGTTTGAAGTGATTTTTGGTTCTAGTTTCAATGCTCCAAGCATATTGGCCCTACTAAAATGCAAATCTGATTCTCTTAGTTTCCTGCTTAAGTGTCTCCACCCATCCTATACTACAGCCATATCAAATTCCTTGTGTTTCCTGAGTTTCACATGTTGCTGCATACCGCCATTCCTTGGCTTAAGCCATCTAAAACTCAGTTCAAGTGATACTTCTCTGACTCCCCAGGTACAGGTAGATGATTACTTGCTCCTTGGGGCCACACCGTGTCTTGTCCACATAACTTTATTGTGGCATTTATCACATCATGCAGTGCCTATTGCTCCTATATGCTTCTCCATCAGCAGAATGTGAACTTCAGAAACCCAGAGACCAGCATTTCCCCAGTAGTAGTTAAGATGCCTGACAGGTATCAGTAACTCAGGAAGTAGCTATTGAATGAATGAATGAACTCCCATCATGATCGAAACCTCACTTTGCCCTCTACTTCATATTGGATTCATCCCTAGGTATCTGCAGGGTATTGATACCAGGGCCCCCCAGAGATACCAAAATCCATGGATGTTCAAGTCCCTTAGTTGACCCTCCATATCCATGGAACTGGGTGAGGTTGCTTGAATTCTTGGATGCAGAACCTGTGGATACAGAGGGCCAAATGTATAGTTATGTATGCAAATGTCTTTCCTTTTCATTAGATTTTAACCAGGGATGGCAAAATCTAAAGTCCACAGGGATAGGGCAGATAATGAGTGGAGCACGCTGAGTAGGGATGGTAGCAAATTGGGGAATGTATTCCACCTAAAGGGTTGCTGCTGCTCAACTCCAGACAATTGCTCCAAGCAAGAATACTGACGACTGTAGCCTGCTTCTACAATTTTTAAAGATATCTAGATTTTTATGTGAATATTCCAGAATTTTAATTTGGCAATGCTGAAAACTTAATAAAGGTACAGCGCAGTTTAAACCAAGCATGTCTGTTGTGGATCCAGCTATGGGCGGCCAGTGAGGTTCTGCTCTGTTGGGGTTTGACAGCTCATTTGATGTCTCCTTCACGTTTCTTTCCTCCATGTTGCTCAGCGTGGTGCTTGGCTCATGGGAATTCTCTGTAACTAAGTTGATTTAGTATTCCACTCAGCCCCACCTCTATCTTTCCCTTTCAAATTCTCTCATCTGGAATAGTCTTTTCTTTTATCTTATTTTTCCCCATTTGTATCCTGTCTTCCCCTTTTATATTAGACCTTCTCAAGGTCTACCTTCTTCATGATGGCCTATTCCCAGATATTTTCAGCCACAGCTCTCACTTCTGCATATTTATTGCCTAGGAAAATGGCTACTTTGGGTCTGATAAATACACCACACTGAATTTCTATGAACTGTTTTGTGCATGAGGTCACTTGTAGCCTCCAGTGAGTTTATAATCTCTTGAAGGTGTGGTGTCATGGTTTACACTTCTAGGTATCTCTAGTACACCTAGAAGAGTGTTTGATAAATGCCTGATGATTGAAGAAATCAGGGCACACCAGCAAATTATAAAGAACTGCAATACTTTTCTTACTGAAATGGTTTGGGCTCCAATTTACCATGTCCTTCATCGTCCAGAATTCTGATGGCCAAGGGGTCCATTACGAATCATGATTTTACATCGTAACACGTGGACAATGGAACAAAATTCTAACTCTCATTCCTTATTCAGGATAGAGCTCAAGAATCAAGATTTTCTGGAAAACATTCCTGACCCTTTCCTCAATCTCTCTATTCTGGGCTAGGTTGGTGCCTCTTCTATTGATCTCTTCATTATTCTAATTTCACTGGGTTGGTTTATTTCTTGTCTCTCTCTCCAACTACAGTGATCCACTGGAGAGCAGGGACCATACCATTTGCTTTTTTATTTTCAAAACCTGGTACATAATAAGTACTCACTATTTAATAATTTCAGTTTTCATATTAGATTTTAAGTATGGAGCCTAGAGAAGATGGAAACTGGTTTCTTGTAACATCAGCATTTTTTAAAACCTTATCTATCCATTTAAAAATATATATTTTATTCATCCACCCAACCTTTCCATACACAAGCATCTATGAAGTATCTACTTTGTGTCACGTACTGTGAATACAAAGATTACAGAACCCGGGGAGAGAGGAGCCAAATGTAAACTAACACATATAGAAGCTGAGGAATGGGACAAGTGCTCAGCCAGAAACACGTGCAACAATCTGAAGTAGCCACCAGCAAAGAGCCACCAATCTTCCTCTAAAAAAAAAGATTTTGTCTTTTTATCATCACCTGGATGAAATATGCTACACTGCTTTATGCAGTTTTATTTTTCTTTTAACGTGATGTAAAAAGCCATTATAATTATAAAACATTTGGAAGCTGAACAATTGGAGTGATGCCAGCGACTTGCTCCCAGCTGCGGGATCCGCAGTAGCACACGCTTGTTTAGCTGGAGTCTTGGAGGATGTTCTCAGCCACCTGGGATGCTTTCAAGAGCAGGTTGCTATGCGCTAATTCTTTCTCCCTCAACCACATGGCTTAAGAGTGTTCAGGATTCAAAAAGGGAAGTGACTCCCTAAACCGGAAGGCTTTCTCCTGGCCATTAGTGGGGTGTTCCTTGAGCTTTGAACCTATGAGTTCTGCGAAGTCACTCCAGTTCCTTCCCAAAACATCATGGTGAGAGGCTATGTGGTGCACTGGGACATAGCTACGAAAATGTTTGCAGTTGTCTTTCTAAAATGCATATCTGACCACGTTACTCTCTGGCTCAAAATCCTTCCAGGGTTCCAGATACCCACAGGATAAAGTCTAAACTAAGCATGGCATTCAAGGTTCCTCATCCTTTGACCTTTACCTTCCTCCTCTATGCTTAACTTCACCACGCTCTCTCGCATCCTGTGTCCCAACTATATGAAATTACCAACCACAGCTCCTCGCAGCAGGTTGTTCCTTTTCTGATTGTCCGTTCTTAGGCTGTTCTCTTTACTAAAAAATGACGCTTTTCTCCTTCTTCTTCATCTACCTAATGAATTTCTACTTGGCCTTCAAGACTGAGGCCAGGTGCCATTTCCTTCCTTCTGCTGCCCTGCCCTCACTTGCCTCTCGACAAACTGACCACTTCTTTTTTGAAACCACACTGTTTTTTCATTGATCATAGCACTATCATTGCTTTTATTGCTCGAAATTACTTTCTTTACCCATCAATCTATATGGTGAATCTGTACGGTCTGGAAGGATAGAGACCATGGATTTTTTTTTTTTTTTAATTTTGCAAATTAGTACAGGCTGAGCTTATAAGAGACACACAAACACACAAAATATGCTACGTGAAGTAAAAAACCAAAAGCCAAGAAACAAAAACAAGTGAGGGGTTGGGGGTTTATATTGAATTCTAATTCTGCCTTTTCAGGGATTTGTGAGAACCCAGGCATGCCTTCTATGGGCAGATTCCTTGCTTGGATAATCACTTGGCAAGGAATTTTGTTTGCCTCATGGGGAAGCGACAAAATTCAGATAAGACAATGAGCTAAAAGCATCTAGAAAACAAAAAACTATTAAAGAAAAGTATACTTTGGGATTTTATTTCCAGTCATTTGGCAGAGCAGATGTCCCCAAAATCCTCATTATAAAGAGGCTAAAACTTCTGAATAGAATATTTATCAAATACTTTTAAATGACTGGCTAAGCTTGCAAGTAAATAAGAAAAATCCTCAGAGGCCGGAAATGAAGTGGAATACAAGTTCCAAGAAGGAAGCAAGTACTGGGCGTAACAGTGGACTAAAGAGCTTCTGCAGGTTCCCAAGGAGCTGGTATTCCAGTGCCCAGGGTTGAGAGGGGCATGGAGAATAGGATGGTGTGGGCCCAGAGGTGGGGGTTAGATCAAAATCCCATGCCCAGAATCAGGACCCTGAAAGGATACATCCTAACCAAAAGGATAAAGTACGCAAGTATAGGCTCCTCAATGATGTCAAAGATACATATCTGATCTGACCTTGGCTCAAAGCAAGAGGAAAGGGCTTATTTCCTCAAGACATGTCAATCAAGGCATATGTGAATGTGGAAGAAGTTATACTTTAGGAACAGAATTCATAAAACTGAATAAATTGGGAAAAGAAAAGAGGGAGCATCTTTCTGGGTGCTGGGAGAAAGAATCTGGCAATGTAGCTCCAGCATGGTTGGTGGAGGTGCTCTTTAGTTCTGCGCCAGATTGCTGATAATGACTGTGCTGGTTGGTCGGGACAACCCAGGAGATGAGTTTATCTGGCCATTCTAGCTCAATGACAATAGCCATACAGGTCATCTGGTTGACTGATATCTCTCTTTCAGAGTTCAAGCTCACCAAGCCACCTGTTAATTAAGATATGGTTTTCCATACAGCTTTCCCTAATGGGAGTGGATGTGTTAATTAGCACATTCTGTTATTGAGAGCAAATACAATGCCTGTTGTAAATTAATAACTTGTCGTTAGGGCATATGAGCTTAATCATCCCTGGATAAACTGACCACAACTGAGTTTCATTGCATGCCGAGCTAAGGCCCAGATCCAGTACCATGATAACCCAATAAGGGGCTGTTAACTTCTGAGGTCATGTGTAAAGAGCCAGTTAGTCTCCCTGGGCTCTCTCGGCTTTATTTCTCTATAAGTGCCACTGTATTCTGATGTCTTACATCTCAGTGATCTAGCACCTTAGAAGACTAGCTCAGTGATCTTACACCTTCTATCTCAGTGATCTAGTGGTGTGTACCTCATATGCCAATAATTAATTTCAGCAATTAGTCAAATAATCAGTGAAGCAGATTATTGGACATCACATAGATACACAAGGATAAAGGGCTTTTATTGAACTGTTATTATAAGGGCAGAAAGTTAAGATAATGCATAAGAAATCTGGCATTACAGAGGACAATGTATGCTCTAGACATTATGTGATAGAGAATAGGCTGACTCCAGCAAAATAGTTGCCACACAGATAGTGAGTATATACTAAATATACTGTGGTTGGAACTGTGGAGATAAAAAGAACTCTATTAAATGGGGATAGTATGGTATACTGTGATATTGGGAAAGACTAGGACATTGGAGCTGGATAGATCCTATCAATTAATAGCTGGCTAAACTTGGAGTTTTTGGATGTCTTATTTTTTTTGGCTCTAAATTGTGAACAATAATATCTATTTTAAGGCCTTGGGAGGATAAATTGAAATAATATATAAAGTACTAGAATCACATGGCAAGTGCTCAGTGAATGCTAACTCCTTTTTTCCTTTAGGGAATTATGACCTTTGGAAAACAAATATACATAAAATAATAAACCAACAATGCAAGGCCACATACATTAAGTACCAAATGAGTGTGACGCATAGTGAGACATTTCTGCATTAAAGAAAAAAAGATTAAGTCATGGAGAAGACAGAATCTGAGCTAGACCTTGACAGATGGGTAGAAACTACTGTGTTTCCCTGAAAATAAGACCTAGCCGGACAATCAGCTCTAATGCGCCTTTTGGAGCAAAAATTAATATAAGACCCGGTCTTATTTTACTATAAGACTTGGTTTTATATAATATAATGTAATGTAATATAATATAATATATGATATGATATGATATAATATAATGTAATATAATATAATGTAAATACTGGGTCTCATATTAATTTTTGCTCCAAAAGATGCATTAGAGCTGATTGTCCGGCTAGGTCTTACTTTTGGGGAAACATGGTAGTTCAGTGGAAAGGGAAGTAGAAGGTATTTCAGTAGATGGCATGAACCCAGAGCCAGAGGGGAGCATATGCAAGATGTGTTTGGAGAACAGGGCACATCACAGCTTGACTGGGTGCAGGGTGTGTGTCAAGGAAAACGAGAAGACTGAGGCAGTTTGGGAAGGAAAAAGGATGCCAAGCTAAGGAATTCAAACGTTATACTTAGATAATGTGAAGGCACTGAATGTTTCTGCACCCAGCGGAGATTCCATGCATGTAGTAACTTCTGTTTCTGAGCCTAAGGTGTTTGCTTGTTGTGCTGTTTGTAAAGCCTCCAAATTTCCTGCAAGGAGCTTAATTAAACATTCTAAAGGTCTCTAAATACATCCTTGTTGCAAAGCAAGGGGCTTTGGTTGAGGCTGTAGCATACAGACTTAGATTTAACTTCCAAAATCTAGTCTGTATCCTTTATAAAACTCTCTCAGCTCTACTCTCTGGAGAACATGTGGGAATTATTTATACATCTGAGATTATGCATTATATCCTTGGTAAAAGGAATCAAACAAATAATTTCCTCTGTACAAACATAAATCAATTGTAGGTTAGTATCAATCTAATCTTGACTAGTTTGATTTTGAAATATTTGGAGTTTTTGCTTAGTCACGTATCAAATATGATAATCTAAAAACCATGTTTCATCTCAATTTGCTTTTGTCTAAATTTCTCAGAAAGAAAAACAAGGAAGCAGTTAAATCTTGCTCTCACTTTTCAGAATCATGCCTTCTAATCATCATCTCCTTTCCAGCAAAAGAAAATAGATTACCCGTCTTGTTTTCCTTTACTTCATAATGTTTTGACTGAAAAATTTCCTATTAGGTTATATATACTACCATAATGACAGGTTTTTGCTTCCTGTTGCATTTTGATTTTCTAAAGAGCAGTTAATTATAAAAGGATTAATTTTAGTAATCTTCTTAAAGAAAACTGTAAGCATTATACAATTATTTTTTATAGTTGCATCATTTGTCCTCAAGGTTCATTACTGGTGAAATATTGTTTGAAAACATGAAAGCTGGGTATAAGCAAAACTAAAATTTGATAATAGGATTAGAGAGAAAAAAAAAGCCCCAGCATATTCTTCTTAAAGGCAAAGCATATTTTATGAAAGATTATTTAAATTGTCTTTTGAAATAGAGCCCTATGGTATTATGAAATTTCAATTAATTACTAAATGCTCAAACCCTCTGTAATTAGTGTGATATGGGGAAAATGGCTTGGATTAATTAAACTAAAAAATCTCGGTTTCAAGTTTTACAGGTCTTCCCTTCACTTTAATTTGGATACATCCATATTACTGTAGAAAAAAAATTTCAACTGAAACGTGTTTCCCAGTCTTGACTCCAATGTGAAGCCCTGGGTGTCCTTGAAAACAGCCTCGCTGAACAATCACTTCTGTGTTGTATGATAGAGGGAGTGGCCATTACAGTAAATAAAAATAACTATGATTCCTTCTAACTCTACCATCACTTATATTTAGTTAATGAAAACCAGAAATGGGAGTTTCCCACTTCTAAAATCATATTCCATTTGATTATTCAATGTACACTTAGGACTAACCTTGAGACCAGAGGATAGGACAGGAATGGCTCTATTTTCAGTTCCCTTCCAACGTTAACTTTCTTCAGCTTTTGACACTATAAACTTTCCTTCATATCAGCAATGACATTAGACCTTTCAGTGATGAGGGAAATGTTCCATGTTTGTGTTTTCCAATATGGTGGCCTCTAGCCACACATGTTTTAAGCACTTGAAATGTGGTTAGTGTGACTGAGAAAGTTAATTTTCCATTTTATTTAATTCTAAGTAATTTATATTTAAATAGTGTGACTACTGTAGTGGACAGCTCAGTTCCAGCATTCCTTTCTCTTTTGTCAAAGAGTATACAGTTTTTTGTTTCTTCTTTTACCTCTCTGTCTATTCCTTCTTAATTTCCTTAAAAGAATCCTCTTATTGGCTTGCTTGTAAATAGTATTTCTAAAAATTATATCCCTGGCTACCTTCTCCTCTCACTCCTTTCCTCTAACTCTTCCTTGCAGAACAACGTTTCTTCTTTTAAGTATCAGTTTAAATGGTGCTGTCTTACCACTCCGTTCAAAGCAGTCTCCTACTCCATTATTTTCTATCCCAGTCCCCTGTGTGTCTTCCTCATGAAACTTACCTTATAATAACATTATCTTATTTGTTTGTTGCCTATCTCCTACTAGACTGTAATTTCTGTAAGAGTGGCAATGCCTTATGCCCCTAGCACCTAGCACAGCGCCTGGCACATATCAGGGTCCCAGTGTGTGTTGAATGAATTAATAAATCAATAAATGGGTGTTCTTATCCTTTTCCTATTGATGATTCACTAATCTACATCTCCAGCCCTGATCACTGTTTCCTCTGCTCCAAAGTTCTGTTTCACTGCCTCAGAATGAGCTCATTATCTTCCTCAGAATTTTTTCCTTTTATTCTTTATCTGGTTAGTGCTTCTGTCTAATCTTGCAATCAGAAACTTCTGCATGGCCTCTCCAGTGATTTTCTAGCACTTCTAATCCTGCAACAAATGCAGTCAGTTTTCCCTGAGAAACACCTCTCCAGTCATCCTAGCATTGTTGCTTTGGCTCAGGACACCAGAGTCTCACACCTGGACCTGCCAGGGCTGCCTGACTAGGCTTCTCCTCATAGTCCCTCACTCTACGCTCTCTCCTTCATACTGTTGCCCAAGAAATACAATCATTTCACCCACTTGCTTTAAAGCTCCCATTGCTTCTCTACTACCCAAGGAATGAAATCCTCTGTGCTTTCTTTTGCGTGGCATGTGAGGCCTTCCTGATTTGGGCTCCGTGGACTCTTTCAACTTCAATTCTCCACTTGTTCTTTACATCCTCTCCTACCACACAGAACTTCCTATGGGGCCTTAAGGCCAGGTCTCTCTGTGCTTTTTCACGTGTTCTTCCTCTGCTTGGAATGCCCATCCCCAGCTGGGTGGCTTATCCTTCAGCAACTCTCTCAGGCACAGTTAGCCATCTTCTGGGTGGTGTTCCCAAAGCATTTTATTTTGGGGGCATTATAGCATTTATCAGTTAAAAAAAAATTGCATGTCTGACTCCTATACCAAGTGGGAATCCTTTAAGCACAAGAAATATATCTTATTCAACTTCCTGAAGAATGATTTATTTCTATGCAGTGGATAAGAGACTGGCTTCGGTTTCAGACACACATCTAAGTTTGAAACTGGGATTTCTATTTATTAGCTATGGGACCAGTCATTTTACTTCATCTTTCTGAGCCTCAGTTTTCTCATCCATAAAATGGGAATAATGGTACAAGCATCATGTGTTTTTGTATTAAACGCAATAAAGAAATTAAATGCTTGCACTATACTAATAAAAAAGTTGTTGGTCACCCATAATATTCATTCAGCAAATATTTATTGAGCACACACTATTTTCAAAGTATATGCTATGGATGAAGATTATTATAACATAGGCCTCGTCCTCATAGAATTTATTATCTAGTGGAGAAAATAAGACAAATATATAAAGCTATAATTTAATAGAAAATATAATAAGTAATAACAAAGATACATAAAACTGGCTATGACGGCCAAGAGATCATTAATTTCTGGATGGGGTCAAGAGAAGAATGGATGAAAGAGATTATATTTAAATTACACATGAAAATATGGCTAGAATAAAATCACTCAGCATTACAGGTGGTGTGCAGGGGCAGATACAGGTTTTATGAGGTCTGAAAGTTTTACAATTTGGGGGTTCCTCTTTGAAAAAAAGAATATAATATTACATATATAACATTATACTCCTTCAGTGTTTTATTCATTTGAAGTGCTAATGCCTGACGTCTAAAAAAAATGACGAATAAGCATCAGCTCCCTTTCCCCTGGCCTCTGTGTCCCTAGGACCCAGCAAAGTACCTGGCACAAGGTACAGAGGCTTCAAGTGGCCCATGCAGCTAAGGCTCCCTGGAGTTTCAGGGTAGATTCACTTCTGGTGTTGTGCTTGGTGCTGGGAATATGATTATGAACATAGTTCCTGACTTCATGGAACTCTCATCTTCGTGGGACAGGGAAGTATGTAAAACTAACTAAATACCAAGCACTAACGTGAACACATCATTCATAAACATTTGGGATAAGGTTACAACAGGTAGGAGAGCGGTGATTTGATGCAGAGCTATATGGGGAGTAGGAGGATGTTTAATGCCTAAGAAGAAACATGAAGGAAGGAAGTGAGAGAATACATGGTACTCGGAGACAACTATGTATTATCCTGACTGGAATGGAGGATTCCAGGAGGGCTGCGGTGGAGACCTGGAAGCAGAGGCCAGATCAAGAAGATATACACAGATTCAGTGCACAGGAGAACAGAGCAGAGTATTTGTGCATTCAATGAACAAAAATGTATTGAGCTACACATTGGCTGGGCCATGGACAAACAAAGCTACACAAGACACAGTCTCTGCAGCTGAGAAGTTTATACTCTGTGTTAGGAGTTCAACTGTGTCATCCCACCCCCAAAAGATATGTGGAAGTCTGAGGTGCTAACTGCCAACACCTCAGAATATGACCTTCTTTGGCAGTTAGGTCCTTGTGGATGTATTGGCTAAGATGAGGTCATACTAGAGGAGGATGGGCCCCTTATTCAATCGGACAGGTCTCCTGACAAGAAGACAGTCATGTGTAGACACAGACACACAGGGAGAATATCATGTAAATATGGAGGCAGAGACAGGAGTTACGTGTGAGCTGCAAGCCAAGAAACACCCAAGATTGCCAGCAAACCACTAAAAGTGAGGAAGAGGCCAGGCAGGACTCCCTACCAGATTGCAAAGGGAGCAGGACCCTGCCAACACCTGCATGTCAAACTTCTAGCCTTCAGAATTGTGATACAATACATTTCTGTTGTTTAAGTGGCCCAGTTTGTGATAATTTGTTGTGGCAGCCCAAGGAAGCTAATACACTCAGATAGGGACTACATTAGCCAACGTACAGACTGCTGTGAGCACAACCTGTTTATTGAGGAAAGGGAGGGGTGGTCTCTAAGGCTGATCCGATATCGCCAACTGCTGTCACTTTAGAAAATGGATCTGAAGTAAAAGCCTGATAATAATTGTAAACGGTAGCTATCACTAGGTGCCTCGGCATTGACCTTGGTAGTCAGATGACAAGACTTCCCATAAACCTCATTAAGTGAATTTCAGAAGTTTCTGCACATTGAATATACATATATATGAATTACTCTAGAAAAAAATGACAAAGCACTAACATGAACACATCATTACTTAAAATTTGTGAAATTCATTTTCAAAAATTATATATAACGAAACAGGAACACCTCACTAACCTTTAGCTGTAGATGAAACCTTCCAAAGTCTTCCTTTAAAAGAAACATTCAGCTGTTCTCATCTCTCTGGGTATTGCAGCTGTTGGCTTGTACAAATAAATGTCACTGTAGCTTTCCCTCCGATAAGCTCTATTTTCTGCTAATTCCAGGGAAAGCTTCACATAATAATTAATTGAGCCCTGATGGATTTTCTGATTCCTTTTTCCTTTTTTTTTTTCTCATCAGGAAATGAAATGTAAGATTATTGCTTCACATCCTGGTGTTTTCAATTGAGAAATTTTCTTTCTTTCACTGACCTACTTTCTCCTGCCCAGACACCTGCCCTTCGAAGTAGAAGTTGGTTCAAAACCTTCTGAGGCATGGAATTCTTAAAGTTATTCATTAACTAGGTTCTTCCCTCATGGTGAAATCTGAAAGCCAGCTTTGGACACTGACGTTAACACAAAGTGCTTTTAAAAGAATTATCAACATTTTCTTCCCTGAACAAACGTGCAACCTCACCTCTTGCTGCACACGAAAAAAAATACTCTACATTATGATCACATCAAAACTCCTTGATTTTCTCTGAATTGCTAGCTTTTCCTCAAATACTTGACTCTCTCCCTCCCTGGTCCTTGCCTGTACAGTCCCCTCTGTCTGCAGCTAGATATCTTCTTCCCTTTTGTCTGCTTGGGAAGCTGCCTGTCTTTGTTCATGATTCTTTGAACATTTGTTCTTCTCAGCTCTCTCTAACACGAGCTCCTGTAGAATTTTACGGCCACAGACTCATATATGGACTCTCCTAATCATCAGACTTTATCCATTTAACAAGTACCCATTGAGAATCCACTCTATTTCGGAAGGGCTCCACTGGGGCTGGGGATATAACCACAAAACAGACAGTTTCTGCCTCCCAGGAGTTGACAATAGAGTGTGGTATAGCAGAAGAGTACATTGGCAAGTACAATCCAGCCTTCCACCATGATAATAATTTATTTGCATGCTTGTCTTTTCCACTGGACTCTGAGATTCTTCAGTGATATATTCACTTGTGAGTTAATATATGACATCTGAAAAGTGCTTACGAAGTATGAGCTTTCCTTTCTCTACTCTTGTGTCTCCAGTACCTGGCACAAAAACATGCTCAGTGAATGACTGGGAAATGTAAACATAACAGACATCTGTATCTCAGTTGACCCTAAAGATCAGTTTTGATAAAAGGATGATTGCAACACTGGGAGCCAAAAACAAAGGAGGGTGGCTAAGGGATGAGAGGATGTGGTCTGGGAGGAGTGGAGATGAGGCACCAAAAATACCCCACGTGGCCATTTGCTGAGTGCGAATTCTGTTCTACATAAGGCCAACGTAGGATTCTTGCCAAACCTGACTATCTACTGAAGGTTACACAGAAGGACTTCTTGTTGTCAGACAAGAAACGGCTTCAGGGTATGTCCCATCACCAGCATCATATAGGGCAAGATGCTTTCTGAAAATTCACATCGCCTCCCACCATCTTTCCCCTAAAAACAGTCTACTTTGCCCATTATCGTTCTTTCTCCTGGCAAAAGAAGCCCAGTCAAAACAAACAAAAATAACCACCAATTAAAAGCTGTAAATGAATCTGTCCCCTTCATCCCAGTATGTCCACACCTCCAGTAGAGTATCATTGTTGCTTACCTGAGGCACGTTGGGTATGACTCATACCCACAATAGTGCCACAATCATTTTCATCTGGGTTTATTGGTGCTTAAATGTGTCACTTAAGTTATAATCCTTACCTCTTAGCATGAAAATCACATATTTCTAGAAGGGCAAGTGTACCTCATCTAAGTCTCTGATAGAGGATAAAAGTAGATAAGGCATGAGGAGGTGAAAAAAGAATAACAGGAGGAATAAAGACTCTTGTCATTCTCATTCTCCTCTGGAAAGAGAGGAGTCCTTAGCTAGGAAATTAGGAGCCTGAGTTCTGGTCCTGACTTTGGTGTGGCCTTGAAAAATCTCTTGCCTCTCCCTAGCCTCGGATAGTCTCCCCCTATGGGAACTAGATAGTTGGACATTATAATACGTTAGATATTTGGCAACTTTAATTCTTATGCTAACCCCTTTTTTTCCCCCTCAAATTGAGAATGTCCCCAAAGTTAAAACTAGGAGAACACTGTAAGGCAGCTCCCCACAGAGATGTGTGTTTTGCTGACCTGCAAGGCCAGGTCATGATAATGATATCTCCTCTGCAAAAGCACTATCTAAACAAGGCTTGACCTTTGAGAGCTGTGGCTCTTTTCCATGTTGAGGGTTAATGGTATTTATGTAGTGTTTAGTTTTCCCTTGTGCCCAAATCTCTTGTTAGCACAGATATGTTTGGACACACACACACACACACACACACACACACACACACACAGTGATCTAGTCCTCCTATTGCATTGTAACCTGTAGCACATTCAACCCAATTAAATATACCATGAATTACACAATGAAATTGGTAAGAGGGGATGAAACCACTATCACCAGCCGTTGTCTTTTTCTTACCTCAACACAATGCAAATTTATGTTTTGGTTAGTGAGATGAGCTTTAATTTTATTCATAATCACCAATATTTATTAAGAGTAAAGGCTATTCAATCCTATGACATAGCCCTATGAGTTAGGTATTCTTTTCCTCATTTGAAGTTGAGAAAACAGATGTTTGAAAAGGTTAAGTTTCTTGTCCAAGATCAACCAGTTAAAAAAGGTTGATCCTGACCCCTGATTGCCCCCAAAGCCTCTGCTGCTTCCACTGCTTTGTACAACTATGGAGAGAGAAAAAGAGTGATGATCACTTGGCTTATGTTTACTAGTATAAAAATGATTGATACTGGAGAGTATCGGTCACTCGGTGAAAATGAAACCCCTATTCCTCGGATCATAGTCGGAGAAGGAACTTAAAAAAATCATTATTCGTTAAACATAAGTTGCTTAGGAGATTGCTTCATAATCGTACAATGAAAAAGACCTAGGAACTACCGTTAGGAGTTCTGCAGCGAGCAGGGGAGAGAAACTCTTAAGTACTAAACAAGGAGCACACATGTGTACATGTGTGTAAGAGAGCGTACAGGTGCATGGGCTCTGGACTTAATCCTGTGATCTATGAAGTAAGGAAGTAGCATGAGGAGACACTGCCCCAAAACATACTTTGCACATATGCTACTCTTTCTGAAACTCTGTCATTAAGAAATGCATTTCTTTGCATTTCTTTGGACTCTTGGTGTCTCTTTCCAAATGGAGCATACTCTCACTTCTTCCTTTGTTTCTCTATTGTGTACTGGGCTCTGTCTTTTACATCGACTGCATCTCCTTGAAAGCACCTGAGAGGTTCACAGGAAATGTTTGTTAAATGAATGATGAATGGAGAATTATCAATTGATTTTTGGTATGGGGAAGGAAGGAAGAGGTTCTAAAACATCAGAAAGAAAAGGAGCAGATGGGATATAGGGAGTGTGAAGAGAAAGAGAACTAACCCCTACTGAGTACCGAGTGTTTGTTAAGCATTGTGTTAGAATATTTACACATCTTGAAAAACTAAATTCTTAAAACAATCTTATGAAATAGACATCAATTCCTACTTTATAGATAAAAGAAACAGAGGATCAGAGGGGTTCAGTAACAGCTCATGGTGATACAGTTAGTAAGAGCAGTAGTTAAGTGAAGGTAGAAATAAATCAAAAGGCCATTTTCTCTAAATTATACCAGGCTGCTATACCAAAGAGAGGGACTTGAAGATAAGGGAGGATTTCAAGAGTACAAAAAAGGCATCATAAGGGGAGAGATGTTTACACATTTTAATATCTTGCAACACTGACAATGGAAGTGCAATTTCCTATCAAAGTGCATAATTAATGCTTGACCACAGGCGAATTCTCCATTTGCAAACTGCATCGGCTGTGAAAAGTGCTGTGAAAAGCACAGCTCCTTGATTTATTGATGACAGCCATTCTGACTGGAGGGAGGTGGTATCTCATTGTGGTTTTTATTTGTATTTCTCTAATGATTAGTGAGGTTGAGCATTTTTTCATGTCTGTTGGCCATCTGTACGTCCTCTTTAGAAAAATGTCTCTTCATGTCCTCTGCCCATTTTTAAATTGGATTGTTTGTTTTTTTGGTGTGGAGTGACTAAGATTTTTATAAATATGAAAAAAAAAAAAAAGCACAGCTCTCTTCTGTGCTTCCATACTCTTCTGGACCTGTACTGAGAAGGCCATTTCCCAACTCTTGGAACCAGCCTACATGAGCAGGGAACTTCTTGTCTGAAGAGGGTGCTCTTTCCCTTTGAGTTTGGTAGTCACTTGATAAAAATCACTGAAACTACATCTGAATAGTGCTACCAGTTTTCCCCAAACCAGCTGCTTGTTCTTTTGTTCTGAAATTACATAGACTTGAGATCGGTGAACTATCGCAATTTTCAACATTCTGTCACTCTTACTATACTCTGCGTCTCAAAGGCAGGAATTGAACTTTTTTCTTCTTGATTTTCTCAAACGTCTCACCTGAGTGCTTGGCACGTACTGGACATTCAGAAAATGCTTAGCTGAATGTAAGGATAAATAAGAGGTTAATAATCAATCAAATCCATGACCGAGTGAGTGAATGAATGATGGTGCTTGTCTCCTCCACAATTCTCCTTGAATAGTCTAATTTTCCATGTGACAAGCAGGCACATCTACCAACTGTCATCCATCAGTCAGTAAAAGTTGCTGACTGACATCTTAAAAGCATATTTCAGTGGTGTAAACATTTACCAGGACTGGAAATCAGCAGAGAGATTAAATAAAGGATAAAGACCACTGGCTGCTTTCTGGTAATAGAGGGACATCTGGCCTGTGGCATCAGATATGGATGTGCTCTTTCTTTAAACTCTCTTATAATTGGCCAGGAGAAGGAAGTAAACAGAAATCCTAATGGAATTTGAAGGTCTCAAAGGGATTAGCAATATATGCAGAGAAAAACACCAGATTCAGTTTAGACATATAAAGATGGATGTATCAAGATAAATAATCTAATGAAGTCTGACCCAAAGCAATCTTCATGATTCCCTGCTCTCCACAGCCGTACCACCTCCCAAGTCACAGCCAAGGAAGGTAAAAATAAAAATCATTCCTTATAAAGGGTTCAGTTCAAGGTCAAATGCAATGTCCAGTAAATATTCATCAGATGAGAATAAGGCTGTTTCTTGTCATCTGATGGATGAGCAACAAGAAAACCCTCTGACCACAACTTCTCGTCTAGACTCATTTTTTGTGAATAACAAAGACAGGGGAGAGAAAGACCTCAGTCAATCAAACTAAAAGACGTGGTTGGAATGTCTTCTACATTTCTGTTGAGGCAGGATGGCTTGCTGATGAGAGTATGGGGGTGGAAGATAGGCTTCAGGGTTGCACAAGGCTCCTCCCCTTCTTAGAGACAGGATCTTGGGAAGCCAGTTAACCTTCTAACAGATCTGTAAACAAGATAAATGATTCTTACCTAGGCTCCCTTACAAAATTGTTATTGGGATCATAGGGAATAATGTCCATGTGATGCCTTTGTAAATCGTAATGCACTATACAAACATAAGCCTAATATCTTCAGGGTGAACAGGAAACAAGTAGAAGAATAAAAAAGGAAATAAATGGAGAATATAGAGTAAAAAAGCAGAAGGAGAGGAGGAAGTTTATGGAGAGAGGGGAGGAGAGAAGAAAAAGATAGAAAATAAGAGGGGCCAGGGAAAGGAATTGGGAGAGGAGAGGGAAGTAGGAAATAGCAGTGGTAAGGGAGGATTTCAGAGTTCTGCCACATAGGCAGAGAACAACCAAACAAACACATCAAACAATAAATATATGGAACAGCAGAGCTGCTTAGAGATGGGATTTAGAAAATTACATCTATGCAGAGACCACACAGTTCTCATAAGTAACTGGAAGTCTCCATCAGATGGCCTTTCCAGACGAGACAGAGAGTCAACCATGAGTAAGCCTCCTCATTATAAATGTTTAAATGCCAAGCGCTACTTAATTCATGTTGTTCTAGTATGTGCTCAACTCAGAAATACACTGAGACAGATTTGTAAGCCTTGCTTGTGCAACCACTGATGATGGCCCTTTCTCATTGCCTGGTTAACCCTACTCATTGTTCGGAGATTTCCCTGATCTCCCTGACCCCCTCCACAAGGTCAGATTCTGTATTATTAGCTCTCAGGGAAGCACAGGCCATCTTTTCACAGAATTTGGCCTAGTCAGAGATTTACATTTGTTCGTGTGATTATTTGATTAATGTCTGCTTCTTCGTACCAGACTGAGGGCAGGGTTAGGGTCTGCATTAGGGTGAGGGTCTGACTAATCATCGTATTTCCAGCTGAATTTATTGATTGATCATCAAGGGGCTGAAGTCAGCAAGGGCAGCCCTCATACTAGAAAGATACTAGAAAAAGGGCAGTATTCAAAAAGGGATAATGGCACTAAAAGGAGGTTGGTGCTAGGACTACAGTTAGGTGGTTTGTAATTGATAAATCTTTCTGACAGTTTGGGTAACTAAAATCTGTCATGGGACTATGTTTTCTGTATTCATTTTTACTAGCCTCAATTTATGACTGAATGCTTGTGATATTTCTGCTGGGATCATTCACTTTATTAACTAGCTCTTCAATGCCATCTCAGTCAACCTCATGGGTAATAGTATTATCATTAGCATTAATAATTATGAGTGTTTACTGAGAGGGGCAACTTTCTAGTTGAATATTCTGCAGAATGCTGTTTGTTGTACGTTTAATCATATAATAGTGAGGAGGAAGTTTACTCACAATTTACTTTGAGTCCCGTATTAAACCAATTTATTAAAATATAACAGGTTTTTAGGGAAGTTATGCAAGGTGATGATAAGTAATTACATATGTTGGCATTGAATTGCGCACAGAAAATAAGGAGTACTTATATTAAAAAAAAAGAAAAAACCCTAAACAAAATTCCCTAGTGAAATCTGTGGTATCCCTCAGAGATAAATTCCAGCTGTGTGACACTGAGCAGCCTCAGTGTACGAAGCCACCATACAGGGGAGCCCCGCAGCTCTGGATAATCAATCTCCTGACCTGTCCCTTCTGGATTTCTTCCTATTCCCGCAGGGTAAAACAGATGCCAATGGTGTGGAAATTTTATTCTTCCCTGTCTTTTAATTCGGCACATTTGAAAGTTAGTGGAATCATATTAGGTGGTCATTCTACTTTTATTAACTAACATTCTTGCATGAAACTGGATTTTTGACAATGACTTTATAGTGACTGAAACCTCCCAAACCTCCCAGAAATCATATTGAGCTCCACATTATATTTCAAGGTCTTACTGTGCCCTCCATGTTGACCAACCTGTAATAACAAAACACATATAATGCTGAGGAGGCAGGAGAAGGTGGTGATTTAGAAATGTGAGTTGAAGTCCCAGTTCTACCACTTATTGGCTGTGTGACCTGAGGCACTTCTCTAAACCTCAGTGTCCTCATCTATAAAGTGGGATAATATGCCCATATACAGAAATAATAATTGTCATCAGAACCAAATGAGATCCATATAAAGCACTTACAAAATATCAGCTACTATTAAATATGCAATAATTAATGTTATATTTTTAGCATTTGAATACAGAAAATATCCTGTGTGAACTTTACTGTCTGTGTCTCTGAATTACCTGCTGTCATGATGGAGTGCTCTGTATTCTTTGTTTTATGTCTTTCCTACTTTCTACTATTTAAATAATCCTTTCTTTTGTGGACTAATAATGATAGAAGTTTATAAAAGTCTTTACCTAGAAAAACATAAATCTAGATTCTCAATGCCATTTCATCAAATCTTTTTCGCTATTTTACTCGAAATTCCAATTTGAAAACTTCTGTCCTATACAAGAAATTGGACATTACTTCAACAGCAGATGGCGTGAGAAATCCAGGCCCTGGGAGAGAATTAGAATCCCATGTGTGGTAGCCCTTAAATATTCCCTAACTCTCTGCAGCCTCAGCATTTTTTTGAACACTGATAAATTTTGGACAATCTTTAAAGTTTGCTGTAATGACATCTTTTATATTTTCAGCTCTACACATGTAAGGAAGAAAGATTACAAGGCCTGGGAAATGATGTCTTATAGAATAAGGAAATAGAAAAAGGAAGCAGTAGACCAGTAGAAATGGAGTTAAGAAAAATGAGCTGACAGTTCAACCAGAAGCAGAGGTGTAGACTGCAGGGACACAAGGAGAAATGGAAAGCAAACACATGATGGCAAACTGGGGGAAACAGAACTGGGGTTATCTGCTGCTCTGATCATTCCTTATGAGTCCCCTGAGGTTTAAGCTCTGAAGGTCTGTCTCCCACCTCCCAGGATGGAGGAGGGTTTTGTAACCACCCTTAGTTCTTCCAAGCAGCTAGGATGCCTTCAGCACAGTAGGAGATGACAGATTTGAACCTAGCTCTCTGGGATTCTCACCCAGAGCTACATGAGAGGCTGGTTTATGTTTATTGGACTATAAATCACAAGCAAATATGTTTTTTGGGGAAGATAGAGGGTGGGGCGAGATTTAATTTCTTTCAAGCATTTCTAAAAATCATCTAGTTGCTTGTCTCCTTAATTTTCCTCTATTCTCCCTAAATAAACCGTTCAGCTGGCAGGAAAGCGAAATAAAGAAGAGGATGACAACTATATATATATTATTTTAATATATTCTAAAGATACACAAAAATCCTTTCCATTTAACCCAGCTTGTTCCTCTGTTTAGGAGAAGTCACTTAAATTTCTGTGGTTAACGAATAGCCACCGCAATCTTGAGAAATAAGAACAAAGTGGGAGGTGTCACAATACCTGACATCAAATCATACTACAACACAATAGTAATCAAAACAGCATGGTACTGGCATAAAAACAGACACATAGGTCAATGGAACAGAACAGAGAGCTCAGAAATAAATCCATACCTATGTGGTCATTTAATCTATGACAATGGAAGCAAGAATTTGCAGTGGAGTAAAGACAGTCTATTAAATAAATGGTACTGGGAAAACTGTACAGATACATGCACAAAAATGAAGCTGGATCACTTCCTTACCCCATATATGAGAATAAATTCAAAATGGATTAAATACTTGAATGTAAGATCCGAAACCATAAAACTCCTAGAAGAAAATATAGGATGTAAATTTGCAGACATTACCCTTAGTAATGTTTTTACTGATATATCCCCTCGAGCAAGAAATAAAATAAAAAATAAACATGGGATTACATCAAACTAAAAGGTTTTTTCACAGCAAGGGAACCATCAATAAAACTAAGAGGCGCTTGAAAAACAAACAAACAAAAAAACCAAAAACCAAAAAACAAACAAACAAACAGAAAACAAAAAACGGCATCCTACTGAATGGGAGAAGATATTTGTCAATGACACATCTGATAAGGAATTAATATCCAACATTTATAAAAACTCATTCAACTTAACACCAAAAAAAATAAACAATCCAATTTAAAAAATGGGCAGAGGATATGAACAGACATTTTTCTAAAGAGGACATACAGATGGGCAACAGACATATGAAAAAATGCTCAACCTCACTAATCATTAGAGAAATGCAAATAAAAACCACAATGCAAATAAAAACCACCTCCCTCCAGTCAGAATGGCTATCATCAATAAATGAACAAACAAGTGCTGGTGAGGATGTGGATAAAAGGGAACCCTGGTGCACTGTTGGTGGGATTGCAGATTGGTGCAGCACCTATAGAAATCAGTATGGAAGTATCTCATAAAACTGGAAATGGAACTACCTTATGACACAGTAATTCCATTCTTAGGTATGTATCCAGAGAAATCCAAAATGCTAATTCGAAAAATTATATGCACCCCTTTGTTTATTGCAGTGCTATTCACAATAGCTAAGACATGGAAACAACCGAAGTGTCCACTGGTAGATGACTGGATTAAGAACTGTGGTACATTTATACAATGGAGTATTACTCGTCCATAAAGAAGAATGAAATCTTACCATTTGCAACAATATGGATGGACCTAAAGAACATTATACTAAGTGAAATAAGTCAGATGGAGAAAGACAAATACCATATGATCTCACTTATATGTGGAATCTAAAGAACAGAATAAATGAGCAAACTAAAGAGAAATAGTCTCAGAGATATATGTAGAGAAAAAACTGATGGTTGCTAGATGGGGGGGGGAGGTGGGAATAAGGGAGAAGATGAAGGATTAGGAAGCACAAATTGGTAGCCACAATATTGTCACGGGGATATTGACAGTTTGGGGAATATAATCAATACTGTTTTAAAGATTTTGTAGGGTGTCAGATGGGTACTTGTCCTGTTAAGGAGACCACTTCATGGGCTGTGTAGATGCCTGACCACTGCGCTGTACACCAGAGGCTGAAGCTGAATAATATTGATTGTCAACTATGATTTAACATATATATAGTCACGGGATATGGAGTACAGCATAGGGAATATAGTCAATGGCGTTGTAACAGCTCTATACAATGTCAGAGGGGTAGTAGATTGGGGTAGTAGATCACTTTGTGAGGGGTGTAAATGTCTAACTATTACATTTTTTTGTACACCTGAAACTAATAATTTTTTCGGTGGTTAACTAAGGCTCAGACTTTTGACCAGTGACCCCGGCAACTAACAACCTGAATAAAACTTTTCCAAGTCTGAGAGTTCTTTGGTGTATTTCTCAATATTCCAGGCCCCTCAGTTACTCTGGGAAACACTGCTTAGCACTGCTTTTGAGGGGCAGAGTAAGAAAGTGTGTTGAAGGAAGTTGAGCATTCACATGGATTACGAATTCAGAAAGACGGTTGGGTCTGCTAGTGTGTAGTTAGCGATGACTCACGCCAACGAGCTGCTCCTGAGGGCCAGCTGTCTAGGTCCCAGTGGTCCCTGGGCTCCATGTCTGAGATGTTCCTATTAAATCCAGAAGCCAAACTTTTAAATCTTTAAAACTGACAAACCTATAAAATGTTAGAGTTGGAAGGAATCTAAGACACTTTATTTAACTCAGCTTCCTAACTTTGTACATGAGGTAACTGAGATTTGCTAAAAAAAGAAAAAAAAGAAGAAAAAAAAGTACACAGGAGGTGACAGATTTGAACCTAGGTCTCTTGATTCTCGGGATCAATAGTGCTTCCAGTTTCGATAGTGACTGTATTTTGGAACCAAATATCTAAGCACTTATACTAAGAAGACTAAGTATTTTTAAGTCAGCACCATCCCCGGATATATGCTAGCTGTAAAAAAGCTTCTCTCATCAAGGCAAGAGGAATTGGGTAGAGAATACGAGAGCCAATGGTTCCAGTTGGGGTCCTGTTTCCAGAATGTTCTGTGGAAAGAACACCTGTTCAGGCCCAATATGGGAACACCAGAGGCTCCCTGGCCCCAAAGGTGCCATGGTCTCAAGAGCCTGGATCAGTCTTAGAGTGTGGAGAGGGGTCTCTGTGCCAAACAGAGTTTCATGGCTATGCCTATAGAGACAGGCCTGTCCCACCAAGAAAGAATGATAAATGATATCACCATAGACAAGTTAACCTAAGAGAATGGGTTCTCTTTGATGCATTTGTTTGTAGACAGGACAACTTTTTGGTTCTCCTTTGTATACTCACAGACTACTAGATTTGGGAGAGATTTTTGGTTAGAATTAATTAGACAAATCATCCATCCCTTAAATAATTCCCTCTATACTATCCTTGAACATGGCCATCTAGTTTCTTAAGTGCTACTCATAAAAGGTGGTCAACACCTTCCAGGGAAGTTATTTCATTGATGTGAAAAAGCTAGTTACTAGAAAATTCAGCCTTTGTGTTGTTGCTAAAATGATCTTCTAAGGTAAAACAAAGTGTATACATTCTCCTGGATGAAAAAAAGCTGTTTGAGTAGTTAAATACACTTGTTAGTTTTTGCAGTGTAAGCCAACTCCTTCTGGATTTTTGCACATGATTTTCTTTTCTTTCGTTTTTTTTTTTTTTTTAATTTTATTTTTTTAACCTCTGCCTTCTTCCAAATATATTCCTCAAAATTCAATTTGTGTCATCTGTAAGAATCCTACCTGGATTCCCAGAGTCAATGATTATTAACCATTTCAGTTTTAAGTCTAGTCGTTACCTCCATGTTGCTAAAAATATGCTTTTACTAGAGTGTTTCTTTAATTTATATTTTGTTCCCAGAATTACCTCTGTTTCCTTGAGAATCGTGTTTTTTTTTTTCTGTGAATGTGTTGTAATCTTATTTCTGTCATTTCGTGGGTTTTGTTAAAATCTTTGCTGACCCGTGGCTATCTGCTCATATTTAAGAATGAAGTAGTAGAAATGCTGCCGGGGATGTTGTAGATAAGAGCACTGAAAGGCTGCAGGTGAGGTGAGCACATCTGAAACTATCCCCGTTACTGACACACTGTGAAGGGCTTTGCTGCGTGGGCAACACGCAAACTAGCTTTCCTCGGTTCCTCAGAAGAAATTGTATTTCATTAGAGAAGAGCCTTCATTTCCTGCTTGGTAGGTAAGTGCTCGTAAGTACGTGGCTGGCAGCGGTTCTGTATGCCGGGGTGTGTATCCTGAGCGGGGGCCTCTGCAGTCCTATTCTCAGACTCTGCTCTCAGTTCCATCTGTTGTCACTATTCTGAAGTCTCTGAGTTTCCTGAGTTCTGCTAGGCAGATCCACTTCCTTCTGAGCCGGAGGCTCCTCCTTACAAGGCTGCTGCAGTGTGGCGGGCCTTTTTGTGGGTGACCTCCCTGGAAACACAACTCTAGGAGATGACATTCATATAGATTACAACGTGCAAAGTCCCCCCTGGAGTCATATAGCCCATGGCCCTGCCCCTGCAGATGATCGAAGGCTGGAACTCCTTTGTTCTGTTTCATCAATCTATACTTTCCACCTGCTTCCTGTAATCCAGAAGTGCGATGAAGTCTTTTGATTTTGGATGTCCCCTCCCATTTCTATTTTGTTCCCATAATTACCTCTGTTTCCTTGAGGATAGTTTATGGGATTGTCCCTTTATTAATTTTATTAGCTCCTTTTTAATGGGGTGTCAGGAGAAAAAGGAGATTAAGGCGTGAGCCACACCTGTCAATTTGTTAATGGGGATATTATTCTGCCTTGCTATGTCCGCATAGTTATAGATGATTCAGATTATCAATTTAAAAAACAAACAAACAGCATTTACATTAGGTAGACGCTCAATTAGACAGTTCTGTTGCCTCCCTGGATCAAATTAACTGGAAATCTGAAAGATTTCTACTTATTTTATGTCAAGCAAATAGCAACTTAGGTGAAAAACATGAACACGGGGCCTTTTAAAGTACACTCATTTAAAAAAAAATCTGACATAGTTGCTTTTCACAAAAGCGTTAGGAAGGAGAGTTTGGAAATAATAAAATTTCCCATTTCAGCTGACTGCCGACCTATACTCAATACTCTAACACCTTAATGGAAAACCTGTTAAAGACCCATTGGCATATGCAAAGTGAAAAACAACTTTCCCACTATGCATTCAGTGACAATGGTTGTATGCCAAATTATCTCCTATCTTATGGCCAGCTGCACACATATAACATGGACTTTAGTGTCCTGGGCTTTGTAGAGAATTACTGAAGTATTCCCTTCTAAATATTTGAGGAATGCAAAATTATTTCTACTTCAAATATTTTATTTTACATCCAGAACTGTTTTACATAAATAAATACAAATGTGTGTATTTAACAAGTGTTCAAAGTGGATCTTCAAACTAATCTAAGTTATAAAAATAAAATTTTTGTTTGTTTTCTCAGAACACTTGGACTAAGTATACATTTAGCTAGTACTTACTGAGGTTCTAATATGCACCTGCTACTTTTACAGAAAGTTGGTGAGTCCTATGCTATTCTCCCTTTTGGCTGAGGAGGAAACCCATGCTTAGACTGGAAAGGTCGCAGTAACAACAGATGGCAGAGAACCAGAATTCCAAACCAGTTCTTTGATTCTAGAGTCAGTTTTCTTTCATGAGTGCAGGGAACAGAATATTTTTCTTAGTGCATTATTCAATAAATAGAGGCAAACTGCTTCATATCAGTTGAAACAATGGACACAGCTGATAATACTTGTGTTTTGTTTTTTAGAGAAGGAGTCACTCTTGTGTTTTGAAGCCAGGTTAAGGCCTTCACATTTTGGGCTTCATTTTAGCAATGAATTAGAATTACTGATTGTGTTTATCACAGAAGTCATTTCATTCAACTGGAAAACAGTGCAAAATGCTTACAGAATGCTTACTGGCAAACTGCTAATACACTTTTGTGAATAAGAAAAAAGAAAAGATTTGGAAATAGCTTTAGAAGGAAATGCCATTATTTAGTATAGCTAGAGGAAGTCTTACTGCTAATGACCAAAATATGGAATGACGGCTCCTCAGCCAACAGAGATCTTCATAAGGAACAAGAAAGGTGAGGTAGAGACCACTGGACACCTTCACCTCTACCACAAACAACACCTCAGACACTTAGCATGCAAGTGGATCTCCAGAGCCATCCCAAATGATGGGTTATTCATTCTGTTTAATGACTTCTAGGCTTGGAGTCAGTTGTAGTTTATCATTTTTACCCTGGGAAGTTCTTCACTATGTCTAACTTAGCATGAATGTGGTTTATGAATGTCATGACAAGCTCAATAAAGCCTTTTCACGCCACATTATAGGGAATGGAGTTGTACAGTGGAGTCAAATTTGATTTCAAACAGAAGATGTACTACTTTCTGTGTAAGTGCTCTGGGAAATTATTTAATCTCTTTGTGAATCAAAATTTAAAAAACAGGAGGCCTGTTTCATAAAACTATTTTGGAAATAAAATCAGATAGATTAATGGATGTATGGCTGGCTGGCTAAATGGATAGGTGGATGGATAGGTGAATAGATAGATAGATAGATAGATAGATAGATAGATAGATAGATAGATAGATAGAGAGATAGAGAGATAGAGAGATAGAGAGATAGATATAGATAGATCTATCTAGCCTGCCATCTATAAGCACTCAATAAATATTAGTTTCTTTTCTGTCCCCTTGAAGGAATATCCATGAATTTGCACTATATTTACTTCCAACAAGCTGCACATTTTGAATATGATCTCATTGAGCACATGATGAAGCTCCCTTCCTTGTCAATGTAGAATCCTGACCCTGCCAATGTTTTCTTAATAAAATGCCGTCCATCCCTTTGTTAACCCTGGATGTCCTTTCCCTGACTCTTTCCACACATCTGGTGTAACATGCAGAATTCAAAACTGATCACAGTCCTTCGGAGGATGTGACCAGCAACTGAGTTTTGTGGAAGAGTTTTTCTAAAGTAGGCACCTTCCTGAAAGAGGAAACTGAGGGGATTGGTATGGAGAGTGAAGCTGCAAGGCTGCACCGACTCGTAATGCAGGTGCTGACTCACGAACATTCATTCTCAAGTTCAATTGGAGAATGTCCACAGGCTGGAGAGACTATTTCCTCTTGTGTGTTTAAGTGGTCTCTTTGTCTTGAACATTCTAAGATACGTATACACATCTGAAATTAAAGAGCATTTCTTATTCTGTTCCTCCGTTCTTTGTTTTGGAGCCGAAGATAAGTTGATATGTAGAAAAGGCTTAGGTTATTCTCTGGTGTGTTTAATAAGCATTTAAATATAATCTTGGTAATTGAAATATTTTTATATAAATATTAACAAGGCAACGAAGCAGACTCAAACAATGTTTGGATTGCTTTCACAAATGATTATTACCCGTGAGTACAGGAATATGGCTCTCCAAAGTATAGTGAGGACACCAGTCCTTGACTGTTTTAACAAATCCTTTCTTAATATAAATGAGAAATTCTCCTGCCTGATTAATTAAGTATATATTTTGTATAGGAACAGGAACAACTACTATAACAAATACATATATAATGTCACTACTTTTATAAAAAATAATATATATGAATTTAATTCTTGAAAAAAAAAACACTGTTGAGAAATATTATTAGTATCACCACATAATAATGAGGAAACCGAGACACAAAGAAACCAAGTAACTTGCTGCCACACAGCTACTGAATTCCTGAGTGTGGATTTAAATTTGGTAGGTCATCTTGGATCCACGATCTAGACCACCTTGTATATTATAGAACAAAATGCTATGATATGTTGATTGAAAATTGTGTCTTTTTTTTTTTAATGGACCAAAACAAATGTTGCAATGGAGATAGTGTCCTATTGAGAAATAAGTTACTTAATTCTCCAGAGCTCAGTTCATGTTTAGCCTACCACCTCTATCTCTCTATTTTGTTGTTGTTGTTATTTATTTGTTTTCTTTGTTACTAGAGGAACTAAAGTGGTTTGATGTTCTTTATCATCCAAAAGAGAAGAGAGCTAGCAGGAAAAGGAAGTATCCTTTTGTGGGGAGTGCTGTGTTCATGGAGAGGTCATAGTCCTTTCACTTACCTTCCCATGAGTTTGGGGACACTCAAGGGGTTTCCTTAGCTGAAGGCAAGAAAGGGCACTCCATGAAAAGTATTTATAAAATGTATGCTGTTCCATGAAGGAAAGACTAATACCTCCCTCCCAGGTGGATGTCCAATTGGTCATGGAGTGTGCTGACTTGCCCTGTTGCTCCAGAGGTTGGAAAAGACCCAGACGGAGAGAAGAGGGGAAGGTCAGTCAGGGAAAGAGAAGGTAAGGACTATCCCTGGGAAGTTCCCCGTGAGGGACAGGAAAGAAGGACGCTGCTCCTCATGCCTGAAAGCTTCACGTATGAAGCTTCTGAGGACAGAAGAGAAAGGGGACTATGAGCTTGTGAAGGGTTGTGGCAGCTTGGGCAAAGTGGTGAGCACATCAGAAGACTACAGAGTGCTAACACTCAGAGTGTTTGGGAAGAGAGAGTCGAGTCTCCCAGGGCACCACGTGGCTGAAGGAGTTATTTGAGTCTCATAGCATAGTGCATATTTGGTTCTCTACCAGCCCAGGCTACATTATTAGAGATAACCAGCAGAAAGGAGACAGCCACAGTAGAATGCTAAAGAAATGCCATTTCCCACTTCCTTATTTATGCCGAATACAACCAAAGGATAAGTCTAAGAGAAAGAAAGATCTAGAGGGTGGCATGAGAAAGACAGACTGCAGATCACACCTCTATCAACTCCAGAATCCTTTGGTGGAACCCAAGTCTTAATGATGTTGGAAGGAGGGACAGCGGTCTGAATAAAACATAAGATTTTAAAATGGAGAGGACTAAGAAATAATAAAATTAGAGGTTTGACTTGAAATGCCATTAAGAAAGCTTAATTGGGAAATAGGGTTAAACAAAGTATAGTTGGTAATAGATATTGGAAAAATAAAATAATTTAATTTTTATACATTAACCAATTAAAAGTTCTCAATTAAACCAGTTGCAATTATAAGGCAAGTGGAGGGAAATATTACCCCCTTTGACCCAACCTCTCCGGCTTTTATCTGATTGGGGAATTTAGAAATACAAAATACTAAGTCCTCTCATATAAGCCTGCCCAGCCAACATCTCCATTCTTATATCCACTGCCTCACACACCCTGTGCCTCAGCCCTGAATTACTCAATGGCCTTTCACAGCTCATGCTTGCTCATGGGGTCATGTTTACGCGTATGCTCTTTCTTTTGGTCAGATTTCTCTTCCTTCCGATATCTGTCAGGCAAATGTCTCTGGATGCTTCAGTTCTCAGCTCAAGAGTTATATCATCTCTGAAAGCATCCTGATCCCCCTCCCCCTCCCTCTCTGATACCCACTCTCTGCCAGGTTTCCTTCCCAAATCCTCCATTAATCCCTTATATGTATATCCTCTGTGATGCTTATGCTGTATACCAGTATGTGTACTTATTTCTGTCACTCCCACTAGACAATGAGCTCTCTGAAGGGAAAGAAGAAATCTTATTTGATTTGTTAAATCACCTACATAGCACAGTGTTTGGCACACAACATAAGTTTTATAGATATTTACTGAGAGAGAGAGAGAGAGAGAGAGAGAGAGAGAGAGAGAGAGAGAGAGAGAGAGAGAGAGAGAGAAGGATAGGGAAGGGAGAGAAGGAAAGAAAGGAGAACCTTTTTTTATGATCAAAATGATGAGGCTGCACTGTTTAGTTTAGAGAAGACTCTATATTAGTCTTATCTTACCCTTCCAGTGAGATGGCTCGTTGCAGAGTCACTGAAGGCTGGCGGGTTGCAGTGCTGTGTTGGGAATGACTGTAAGAAAAGAAAGAAAAACAAATATAGATCATTTATGTAAAATGTCTTCAAACATGATAATCAGTCCTGTTGTCAAGAAAAGAACCAATCTTGAAAGAAACAGGTAGAGATTAAATCACTGTACTTTGGCGATAAGTAGAATCATTCCCCAAACACAACATTCAACCAGATAAGGGGCTACTATTTCCACATAATTTGATTTCAATATGTATTAGTCAAAAGTAAGCTTTAAATGACAGGTAGACATAAAAGAAACAAACATATTTGGAAAAGGTAATTTTTCTCCCCCTTGGAATAAGACAACATAGAGCATCAAAACAAATTTCATTATGATGCAATGTATTATTTTTTAATGCAGAATATTTTTTCCAAACAAAAATTTAAAAACAGTGAATTTGCAAATTGGAGTAGTATTTACTAGTATAAATTTATTAGTTCAAATTTGTAACACTTGTACAATTAATCATGAACAATTCAACTATTGGATGAACACAAAAACTTGAAAAATGGGATTTCTAGTTGCATATCAACGTTAAGTTAATGTAATTAATTCATATTTTGCTTTGGTTGCATGGTAACAAGAAAGGATTGATTTTACAGATAAGTGGTTGCGATAAAAATGATAATATCTAACATTTATTGAGCACTTTTCTAAGTCTATATGTTTACATCTTGTATATTTTACAACCCTGTGAAGTATGTACTGTCCCATTTAACAGAGAGGTTTAGAAACTTATCCAAAGTCGTGTGGTAAATACCCGTGCTTGCAATGCCATCTAGATTTGTGTGATTCTAGAGCAATTATTCTTAACCATCATATCATACTCATACTACCTCCCAAATGGTAACAATTTTTCAGGTTTGTAAAAATATGCTTTGCAATCTCAGAGTACTCTTTAGTTAGAAAGAGATAAAGGGACATTTTCTTCTGAGATATGCACAATGACAATCCAACCGCAAGGAGGAATTCATGGTGGGTTTTCTATGTGTTAACATGTAAGATAAAACATATTTCAGTATGTAATTTTAATGTGCAGTATTAGTTTAATACTTGAGCTGTAATATTAGTTACATATACAAGCAGTATATAAGGTGTGTATACAAAGATATATGTATAAAGAGAAACTCGAGTCAAATGTTTGCAGAGCACTACGCTCCTTCGCACAGCTCTAGGATTTCTCAATATATACTCTGAAAACACTGACTGACATTGTCACGGAAGGTCAATCCGTAGACTGCAGATTTAAATTTATAACTTAGTCATTAGGGGTGAGAAGAGCTAGCTCCCTGTGAATAGCATTTAGTTGTGACATGGATGGCGTTTATTTGAGATTGAGGGAGCGGAATTCGGGGTCTGTAGCTAAATCTCAGAGAATGATCTTCAAGTAAAGCATTGTGTCCTTTGTTTTCTGTCATCCCTCACAATGCCAGCACCCCATATGGTCACTGGACATGTTTTGATTGACCAGTTGTAAAGTAGCATAACATTCAGGAGATGGACCATGCAGCCAGACTGCCTGAGTTCAAAATCTAGCTCTACCACAATCCCAGTGGGACCTTGAACAAATTACTTAAAGCTCTCTGTCAGCTTCTCATCTGTAAGACTAGCATATAGTAGTACCTTCCTCACAGGGCTGTTATGATAATTCAGTGAGTGAGGTATTTTTGAACAATACCTGTTTCATGGTAATAAAAGCTACATAAGGGTTTGTTAAGTAAGTAAACTAATATGATTTAGTAGTGTATACTTTGAGATGTTTGGTATTAAATAAAAATTATTACTTAGGTCATTTCAGTTAGCCATATAGTCTGTGACACAAGGTGCATATTTCTGAGTGTAACATAACTTTGGTGACTAATATTAAATTCAAATATATTTTCTATTGCAAAAACATTATAAGATGACAATCAAAATAAGAGAAAAAATTTCACCCATAATTCCGTGACCTTGTTTCAGACTTTACAGAATGATCTAATTTAATTCTTGCAGGTGGCTGTAAGATAGATATGAGTAGCCCCATTTTATGTATAAGAAAACTAAACACATAGAACATAAATAACTTGTCAGAAACCAACAGCTTGCAAATATGGAGCCAGAATTAAAACTAAAGCCTGTCTTGTTGCCAATTGTGTGTACTTTCCACTCTATGAATTTCTGTATGCCCACATGTGTTTCATATAGTTTTATATATACACAGAATATATATAACTATATATCCGTATTTTCCCTGCTTACATTATAATTTAAGAAGTTCTGATAGGGTCTCCATAATTGTTATTTTGGTGTTATATAATATTATTTCCTATGAAGATATAATTTATTTAAACTTGCTTTAATGGTTGGATATTGGGTTATTTCAATTGTTTTGACAGTATAAACAATGTTGCAATGAACATGTCCATATCAATTAATTTTCCTTATTTGACAATTTCCTTTGAAAGTACACTCCCTACCAAAAAAAATGTATAGGTTCTTGATTTCTGTTATTAAGCACTTTTCAAAAGCTTTATATCATTTTATTGCCCTAAAATATTTTTAAATATACATACACACACACAGCATATATATGTATATGTATATACGTACGTGTATGTATGCATATATATGTATATTTATGCATACATATATATACATACCAGTTTCACTACAATCTTACAAGTACTGACATAATATTTAAAAAATTGATAATTTAATTGGTACAAATAATACTACAGATATATGAGTATTTCTTTATTTATTAGTGAGAAGGATCATTGTTTTTCTACGTGCTTATCTGCTAACTGCATTTCTTTCACATAAACTATTTAATCCTTTCCTTTATCATTTATCTTCCACTGGTTTAGAAAGTACCAACAGTTCTTCACAGGTAAAGATCAACGACGCTCACTAACTAAGATTAATGAGTAACTGGAATCCCTCATAATTTCCTCACCATTAGCTTAACACACATAATTAAAACAAGGAAATATTTAGTAATCTCACCTTACTTATCACTACCTTAAACTACTTTATTATTCTCCCTTTAATTATTCTAATAATGTCCCTTTTAAAGTTTTAGTGACACTATTAAAGGCAAAAGGTACCACGAAGTGCTCAGAGAATTTGACTCCTGAAAAGTCAGCCAGTTTCTTCAACATGTAAGTCTGGAACAAACAGAGACTTTTAGAACATGTAATTACCCTTTTACTCTACTAAGACAACCACAATGAATTATCTGACAGTCAAAACCTTTGGATGCAGGGGAATTTTTGTTATTTCCTCACAGTTCCATTTAAGTAGTATCTGCATTGGGGGTACTTGCCGTGGTTATTAGGAGCTACCTGACGGTGACAATAACTGGTACCAAAAAGATTCCATTATTTCCATATCACTGGCTACATGGACAGCATGTTGCTAGTTCTACCATGACTAAGAAATTGTAGGTAACCACTGCTTGGCTCTTCCACCTCCTCAGGCCGAGAGGCCAATCAGAGAGAATTATGAGAACTGCCATGGGAAGAATCAAGGGAGGAAGGCACAGCTAAAAGTTAAAGCTTCAACATTGGAGAGCTAAGTACTCAGAATGTTCTTTGTCTTAAAAACAAAAACAAAAAAACCCTCAACTCTTTTATGAAGCATCGTATGACAGGCCTCCCGACCGCCCCAGCACAGCTGACATGCTGCTCTGTACCTGAAATCATCTTTTGCGCACATGTATAATAGCAGCCAGGGCTAAGAATCACCACCCTTTCTTTATGTGCCTGTTTTTCCCACTAAGTCGTGTGTGCTTTAAGAGCAAGGAATAGGGCTTATCCATCTCCACATTCTCAGTTCCGGGCTGGCCCACAGAAGATGCTTCATAGGCGTCCTTTTGAATGATGAATATCATGGATTGAGTTCCATTTATCTGTAAGGCTCCATGCCTGATTTCTTTTAAACTTTGTAGCAACATTGAGAACTAGCTATTATGTCCATTTTTAGGGAAATTAAATTAAGGCTCCAGGTTTCACAGTGAGTAGGTAGCAAGAGTAGAAGAACCCAAGTTTCTCAACTCCAAAATTTATTCCTTTGAGACAAACCGTGTTGCCTTTCAGAAAGGTGAAATCAAAGCTCTGTGATTAGTCCATGTAGAGGACCCAAGACACTCAATTAGGAAATGCTGAACTCTCACTAAAAACCACTGACAGTATTTTTTTTTTTTACATAAAATACCACCCTTTAGTTTCACTATGTATGTCAAACTTGCATGTCAGTGGCTTTTGGAAATCTTTTTTTTTTAAAAATGAAGATCATGTAATAGAGGGATTTCTCTGTCCTATCCATACCACTTCATTAGTGAGCCCTGGATATTTATGAGTATTTAAGTGACAATGAATGGTGGGTGAGTCGAATGAGAAAGGCTCAGCATCACGTCATAGCACTGATGCTGGAGAAAAAGTCCCTGTCACCCAGTAGAAAACCAACTCTGTACGTAGGTAGCTAGGCTGACATGTCAAATCAGATAACTGTGGAGGTAAATCTTGCTAAGACTTTTTAAGACCCAGAGAGAGGTAACAGCCCTATTGCCTTTCTAAATCATGCTGTCATTGAATAACATTCAATGATCCAGAGACCAGTAGAGTCTTTTTCCCAACAACTCTCTGATTTCCCAAGTGAAAGACTCCCTAGCCATTGCTTAAGAAAATGACATTTGAATGATATTGAAACATGCACGCTTGTTGCTGTGTTAAATTAATTTTTTTGAGCATCTGAATTTAAATTGTTTCATTACACATGGAACACAAGGTCCTAACTGGTGGTGATAAATGGATTTTTAATTTTCTCTTTCTCTTAAATCAATGAGAGGCAGGATAAGGGGTCTTCCCAAAATGTTGTAATGTTAAAACTGTTATCTTAACGAAGAGCACTAAAAATGTTTTTCTGTGTCTTTGATGAACAAACTGGTGACAATAAACTTATTTAAGACGCCTCGTAAAGTCCCATCCATCACTAAAATACATCCTGATGTGTTCTCAATATTCTATTTCGTTCTGCACTCACATTTCTGAAGAACTCGCATCTCTCCTTGTCATATTTAACTCCTCACCTTTCTCTTCAATACCTGTATCCACAATTTATCTGCTCTCTTAATATTTATTTTCTTCTCTTTTTCTGTCTACTTTCCCTCTCTTCAAGTATGTGCATTAAATTGTGGCTATTCTTAAAATGAAGAGTATGTTTTCTTGGATATTCAACTAGTACCTCAAATGTAACATAACCAAAAGATCATCATCTTTCTCCATGAAGCTGGATATTCCTCCTGTTGTTTCATTGATACTTAACATGAGTTGTGTTATATGATTATTTATATGTTCTGTTTACATCCAGCAAATGTTAATTGGTCACTTACTACACACCAGAGATTATGTTAGATGCTTGGGATGACTCTTTGATTGCTTCATAGTGTAGTAATCAATAAATGCTTGATAATAAAGAAGATGGTGAAATCAAATAAACCATATGGTACCTTTTCATATGGGGAATATTTTTCAAAACAATCTCCAGGTATATTTGATAGACAAACCATCTAAGGTAGATCTGGAAGGATGTATAGGTATTTTAAATGGTGGAGAAGGACAAGAGGACTTTCTGAGATGCCACAAGAGTATGATGATCAAGGTCATGGAGGGTGAAAAGTATGTGCTGTTCTGTAAGAATTGGAGTGTTTAGCTTGGCCAGAGCAGGGCCAGGAATGAGGTCATAAAGCTAACTAGGGGTAAATCATGTGGGGGAATGAATACCATGTCAAGAGGTCTGGACCTTATCTTGGGGGCAATAGTGAGGTCTCCAAGGTTGCTAAATGGGAGAGGGGAGGAGGATCAGGATTGTAACTTTTATGATTCAGAATGGTAAATAGGAAAATACTCTGGACAATAGAAGAAAGAGGAGGAAATCTACAGGCAGGGGGACTAATGGGAAGCCATCATGATGGAGAAAATTAATAAATGCCTAAACTTGGATAATGGCAGAGAGTAGGAAAATGGGATACACTGAACACACTTGGAGGTAAAACATAAAAATGAATAAGAAGAGGTTATAGAGAGGGCACTTTGCTCTCCTGAATTGATTCTAGTGATCTGGATGGGGGGACATTTCTTCTGAAAGTTAACAATCCCCTAGGTAGAAGGAACCTGTTCTTCCCAAGGTATAGGGGTAATAGTGTTCTCTACTAGAACTTCCAAACAAGTCTTTAAAAATAGATTGACTTTGGTATTAGAAGCTGGGTGGTGATGAGGAAAAATGAGCTGAGTTCTATCATTGACTGAGAGGATGACTACACTGTTAACAGAACCAAATAGTACATGTGTGTATAGGAAAGTACATGTGTAGATAGAAAGTACATGTGTAGATGTATAATTGAGTTTGGTTTTATACAAGATTAGCTTGATGTGCCTGCTACATATATAGGAAATATAGTGTACAGAGGAGCTGCTATAACTATTGACAAGTTCTTCCTTCACTTGGTGTAACTCCTGTCTGTCCTTAGCATACTCACTGAATGACAGCTATTCTTTGCATTGTCTATGTGTTCAGTGCCATTGAATTGACTCTAACTCTTGGTGACCCTATGAATTAGTAAGGTCCATAATGTCCTGTTCTCAACAGCCCTGCTCAGATCCTGTAGACACATGTCTATGGCTTCTTTTGTGGAGTCTATCCATCTCATATTTGGCCTTCCTCTTTTCCTGTTTTGCAACTAATTCCTTAAGTAAACATTCCTAACAGTTTTGGTTATTTCTTTATGAAAAAGTTTCAAAATTCCTACCTATCTTTTTCTGTATACTCTTAATTTCTTTCTTATTTTTTTATTATTATTACTTACATTGCAGAAACTTGAAATGATTTCAGAGTTCTAGATATGTCAAATCAGGGCTAAATACCATGAGATGCTGACTTTCTATACTCTTCTCAGAGCCGCCAAAGATAACATGGACTTTTAACATGTGCCAAATTGAATTATTAAGTTTAGTGTCAACCTAGCCTCTCATATATTTTTGACATCAAATGATTCAAAATCAAATATATTATGTACTTGAACAGTGGGTTTTTGGAAACTCAACATAGTTATTAATATCCACCGTTCTCAAATTTAATGCTATTGATTTTGATTTAGTTGTATAGTTTGTTAAGCTAACATTAGATAACCAACTCAATAAATATTTATTGAGCATTTAAGATATGCTAGTTATTACAAAATTGCACTCTTTTATCTAGTATGTATCATTTTCAAATATAGTAAGACACCTTTTATATTTTCATGCAAGTTATTAATTATAATAATAGACAAGGACCATTCATTGTAGCAAATCATCACAGATCATCCTCGTTTAATAGTCCACAAGTTTCAATCTTGAGCATTCTTAGTCAGCATCTTTTTACAGCTTAACAAGTCCTCTCCATCCCTTCAGTGACAAGCTGACTGATGCCCACACAAAATAGAGTGCTCATGGCCCATTTATTTCCATTCCTTCCATGGACTTGTATGCTAAGAATCAGTTGTAATTGTTCTCAAATCCGTTTATTTCTATTTTGTTCATTTTTATAATCATGTAATTTAATTAAATGTTACAAAAATGAAATGAGTGTGTAAAAAATTGTTTATATGAAGAGTAAATTAACTGATCTAGAAAGACAACAATTTTTTGTTGTTAAAAATATTGCTGAGGATTAGATCAAAATGGCGGCATGAGGTGAGCCTCTGTAAATCTCCCCTGGAATTTACAACAAATTGAAAAACTATAACTCCACAAATGACTCCCTGCACAGCAGACAGGCAAGACGAAGAGGCCCACTACTGAATTCACCTAAAGGTGGGTGAATCGCATGAATGGGGGAGGAAGGAAGGGAGAAGTGCAGAGACTGAGCCTTGCGGGCGCAGGACGCAGACCTAGCTCAGTGCTCCAAGCACATTGCATCCCGGAACTACCGCAGCTGAGGGAAAGGGAAGAACTTGGATTGCTAGGGCTCTGTTTATGGCCCACAGGGCTGAAGGGGCAGCATATAACACGGCTGAACCCAATGCTCAGGGAAGAGACCTCGGAGCAAAGACTGAGGGAAGAAGTCTGACTGAGGGTGGTTTAAGCCCTCACTGCCAAGCAGAGAATGGAAGCCTTAGGCACTGAGACTAGCCGCTCCCTCCCTACCTTCCCAGAGCTTGCCCCGCACCCACTTGCCCAGTGCTAGAAGCAGAAGAGCAGCAGTGTCAGATCCAAAGAACAGAATATTTGAAGTTCTGAGAACTATGGTCCCCAGACACAGATTTGCAGCCCAATTAGTTCCAGCAAATGGGAGGGAGCTTTGGAAGGAGGACCTCCTTTGGAAGGAGGCAGTGGTGGTGGTCTCTGCCATTGCTCTGGGCCACCTCTCACAACTCACCCCACCCATATCCAAAACTATTTGGGTGGATCCCTGCAGGAGTAAACAGAACTGCTGAAACACACGGGCTCTGAAACTGGTGCAGGAAGAGCTTTGGAACTTCAAAAGCTCCCCATATCACATTACGGAGGTGGCGCCCTATGATCCAGGCTAACTGTTAACAGAGGAGAAGCCCGCCTTACAGGGAATCTCCCCATTGTATGAAAAGCTGGAATAGTGCAGAGAAAACATAACACTACAGTGTCAGAGAGAAAAAAGGCTGCAGTTGGAGAGAAAAATAAAACATTTTACCAACATGTGCTGGAAAACAAAAGAAAGACCTCTTCCTATCAATCTGTTGCAGAACCCACTCCTGTAGATGTCTAGGAAGAGAAATAATAAATCATTAATTGCCACGAATAACCAACACAACAAGACAGTTCAGAAAGAAAGTGAAAAGTCTTCAGAAAATGAACTTAAAGATATGGAAATATGTGACTTAAATGAAAGAGCATTCAAGATTGCAGTTCTGAAAAAACTCAACGAGATGCAAGAAAACACAGAAAGGCAGTTTAATGAACCCAGAAACAAAATCAAGGAACATGAACATTTTACCAAAGAGATTGAAATTTTAAAAAAGAACCAAATAGAATTTTTGGAGATTAAGAACTCAATACAAGAAATTAAGAATGAAATAGCCAACTTAGGTAGCAGAGTTGACCAGATGGAGGAAAGAATCAGTGACATTGAAGACAGAAACCTGGAAATGACACAGATGGAAGAAGAAAGAGACCTGAGACTTAAAAAAAATGAAAGAAATCTACAAGAACTTTCTGACTACATCAGAAAGAGCAATATAAGAATAGTGGGCATACCAGAAGAAGAAGAAAGAGAGAAGGGAACAGAGAGTATATTCAAACAAACAGTCAACAAGAACTTCCCAAATTTGTGGAAAGAACTGAATCCTCGAATCCAAGAAGCAAATAGAACACCTAAATACCTCAACCCCAACAGGCTTTCTCCAAGGCACATTGTGTTGAAGCTGTCAAATCAACGACAAAGAAAGAATCCTCAAGGCAGCCAGGGAAAAGAAGATGGTAACCTACAAAGGAAAGCCCATTAGATTATCATCAGATTTCTGAGCAGAAACTCTACAAGCCAGGAGGGAGTGGAACCAAATATTCAAACTATTGAAAGAGATAAATTATGAGCCAAGAATAATATACACAGCAAAGATATCCTTTAGATATGAAGGAGGAATAAAGACCTAGGAATGAAGATCTTTCCAGACATACAGAAGCTGAGGGAATTTTCTAATACACGACCTACAGTACAAGAAATACTAAAGGAGGCTATTCAACCATCAATGGGGACAATTTGTGGCAACCAAAACATAAAAAAAGGGAGAGTAAAGGCCTGAACAGGAATATCGGAATGGAGAAAGTAGGCATGCTGAAGAAAATGGAATACTCTAAATATCAAACTTTCTTTTACATAACTTAAGGGTAACTGCTCAAAAAAAATCCACAACTGAAACATATACTGTAATAAAAGAAGAAACAGAGGGAAACATCATAGAATACAACCACATGGAAATAATAGACAACAACAAAAAAGACAAAGAAACAATGGAGATGCAGTCTTACAAGAAAACTAAAGATAGAATGATAGGAAATCCTCACATATCAATAATCACTCTAAATATAAATGGACTGAACTCACAAATAAAAAGACATGGAGTAGCAGATTGGATCAAAAAACTAAACCCAACCATATGCTGTCTCCAAGAGATGCATCTCAGCTACAAGGACAAGCATAGACGCAAAATGAAAGTGTGGAAATTGACACTCCAAGCAAATGGTATCCAGAGAAAGTCAGGTGTAGCTATACTGATATCAGATGAAATAGACTTCAGGGTGAAAAAGATAACAAGAGACAAAGATGGACATTTCATAATGGTAAAGGGGACTATACAACAAGAAGACATAACAGTCATCAGTATTTATTCCCCCAATCAGGGAGCACTGAAATACACCAAGCAACTACTAACAGAACTAAAGGGAGAAATTGACCAAAACACAATTATACTAGGGGACCTAAATACATCATTGACAGCTATAGATAGATCATCCAAACAGAAAATAAATAGTGAAACAGCATCCCTAAATGACATATTAGATGAAATGGACATAATTGACATTTATAAAGCACTTCATCCTAAAACATCAGACTATACACTTTTTTCTAGTGTACATGGAACATTCTCAAGGACAGACACCATATATTGGGACATAAAACTAACCTCAGCAAATTTAAGAAGATTGAAATCATACCAAGCATATTCTCTGATCACAAGGCTTTAAAATTGAATATCAACTGCAGAAAGAAAGCAGGAAAAAACACAAATACATGGAGGCTAAACAACATACTTTTAAAGAACGACCGGGTCAAAGAAGAAATTAGAGGAGAGATCAAAAGATACATAGAAACAAATGACAATGAAAATATATCCTACCAAAATTTTTGGGATGCAGTGAAAGCAGTTTTAAGAGGGAAATTTATATCATTACAGGCCTATCTCTAAAAACAAGAAAAATTCCAAATACATAATTTCATGTTACACCTTAAAGAACTAGAAAAAGAAGAACAAATAAGATCCAAAGTCAGCAGAAGAAAGGAAATAATAAAAATCAGAGCAGACCACCAAATGAGATAGAAAACAAAAAGACAATAGAAAAAATTAATGTGACAAAGAGCTGGTTCTTTGAAAAGATTAACAAAATTGATAAACCTTGGCTAGACTCACTAAGATAAAAAGAGGGAAGACATTAATAAACAAAATCAGAAATGAAAAAGGGGAAGTTATCACGGACACCACAGAAATACAAAGGATCATCCAAGAATACTATGAAGGACAATATGCCACAAATTCAACAACCTAGAAGAAATGGACAAGTTCTTAGAAACATATAGCCTTCCTTGGCTGAACCATGAAGAACTAGAAAATCTAAACAAACCGATCACCAGTAACAAAATTGAATCAGTCATCCAAAACCTTCCCAAAAGCAAAAGTCCGGGACCAGATGGCTTCACTAGTGAATTCTACCAAAGCTTCAAAGAGGATCTAATACTAATCCTGCTCAAACTCTTCCAAAAAACTGAAAAAGAGACAGTACTGCCTAACTCATTTTATGAGGCAAACATTACCCTGATACCAAAACCTGGTAAGGACAACACAATAAAAGAAAACTAGAGACCAATATCTATGATGAATACTGATGCAAAATCCTAAACAAAATTCTAGCAAATCGAATACAACGATACATTAAAAAGATTATTCATCATGACCAAGAGGGCTTCATCCCAGGGGCACAAGGATGGTTCAATATACGCAAGTCCATCAATGTGATACATCACATAAACAAAATAAAGGACACAAATCATATGATTATATCAATTGATGCAGAAAAAATATTGGGCAAGATACAACATGCATTATGATTAAAACACTTAATAAAATAGGTATAGAAGGAAAATACCTTAACATAGTAAAGGCCATATATGACAAACCCTCAGCTAATCTCATAATTAACAGTGAAAGACTGAAGCTCTTTGCTCTATGTTCAGGAACACGACAGGGCTGTCCCATATCACCTCTGCTTTTCAACATATTGTTGGACGTCCTCACCAGAGCAATCAGGCAAGACAGAGAAATAAAAGGCATCCAAATTGGGAATAAAGAAGTTAAATTGTCACTCTTTGCAGATGACATGATGCTATATATAGAAAACCCTGAAGACTCCACCAAAAAGCTATTAGAAAATCAAAGAGTACAGTAACGTTGCTGGCTACAAAATCAACGTACAAACATCCATTGCATTCCTATATACTAACAATGAAATCTCAGAAAAAGAAATACGAAAAACAGTTCCTTTTGCAATTGCAGCAAAAAGAATAAAATACCTAGGAATAAACTTAACCAAGGATGTGAAAGACCTATATGCTGAAAATTATAAGACATTTTTAAAAGAAATTGAAGAATACACAAAGAAATGGAAAGACATTCCATGCTCATGGATTGGAAGAATCAACATAGTTAAAATGGCAATATTACCCAAAGCAATAAAGAGATTTAATGCAATCCCCATCAAAAGCCCAATGGCATTTTTTAAAGAAATAGAACAAAAAATCATCAGATTTGTTTGGAACCACAACAGACCCTGAATAGCCAAAGCAATCTTAAGAAAAAAGAACAATGCTGGAGGTATCACACTGCCTGACTTTAACTTGTACTACAGGGCAACAATAATCAAAACAGCACGGTATCGGCAGAAAAACAGACACGTAGACCAACGGAATAGAATTGAGAACTCAGAAAAAGAACCACATAAATACGGACAGATAATTTTTGACAAAGAAGCGCAAAACATACAATCGAGAAAAGACAGCCTCTTCAATAAATGGTGCTGTCAGAATTGGATAGCCACATGCAAAGAATGAAATTGGACTGCTATCTGTCACCATGTACCGAAATAATTCAAAATGGATCAAAGACTTAAGCATAAGACCTGAAACAATAAACTGCATGGAAGAAAACATAGGTACTAAACTTATGGACTTTGGGTTCAAAGAGCATTTTATGAATTTGACTCCAAAGACAACAGAAATAAACGCTAAAATAAATGAATGGGACTATATCAAATTTAAAAGTTTCTGCACAGCAAAAGAAGCCATCAACAAAATAAAGAGTCAACCAACTGAATGGGAGAAGATTTTTGCAAACAGTGCTTCTGATAAGGGGCTAATATCCAAAATATACAAGGAACTCATGCAACTCAACAACAAAAAAACAAACAACCCAATTGAAAAAATGGGCAGAGGACCTGAAGAGACATTTTTCCAAAGAGGACATAGAAATGGCAAATAGACATATGAAAAAATGCTCACATTACTAATCATAAGAGAAATGCAAATAAAAACCACAATGAGATATCACCTCACTCCAGTTAGAATGGCTATCATCAACAATACAAATAGTAACAAGTGTTGGAGAGGCTGTGGAGAAAAAGGAACCCTCATACACTGTTGGTGGGAATGCAGACTGGTGCAGCCACTATGGAAGGCAGTGTGGAGGTTCCTCAAAAAATTACGAATATAACCACCATATGACCCAGCAATTCGTCTCCTGGGTATCTACCCAAAAAATCTGAAAACATTTATACGTAAAGACATGTGCTCTCCAATGTTCATTGCAGCTTTATTTATGGTCGCCATCATATGGAAACAACCAAAATGTCCTTCAATAGATGAATGGATAAAGAAGTTGTGGCATATATACGCAATGGAATACTATTTGGCGGTAAGAAAAGATGATATGGAACCATTTGTGAAAACATGGATGGATCTTGAGACTATAAGGCTAAGAGAAAAAAATCAGACAGAAAAAGCAGAGAACCATATGATTTCACTGATATGTGGTATATGAACCAAAAACAACAAAAGAACAAGACAAACAAATGAGAAACAAAAACTCATAGACATAGACAATAGTTCAGTGGTTACCAGAGGGTAAGGGGGAAGAGGGTGGTAGATGAGGGTAAAGGGGATCAAATATATGGTGATGGAAGGAGAACTGATTCTGGGTGTTGAACACACAATGGGATTATAGATGATGTAATACAGAATTGTACAACTGAAATCTATGTAACTTTACTAACAATTGAACAATTGTCACCCCAATAGACTTTAATTAAAAAAATATTGCTGCCAAATTAGGTGAGATAGAGAGAGATAACTGTAAAAGTAAGAAAATAATTATAAAATAAAATTTGCACTTAGTTTACTTTTTAAAAAATTTATTGGGGTGACAATTGTTAGTGAAATTACATAGATTTCAGGTGTACAATTCTGTATTACATCATCTATAAATCCCATTGTGTGTTCACCACCCAGAGTCAGTTCTCCTTCCATCACCGTGTATTTGATCCCCCTTACCCTCATCTCCCACCCCCCACCCCCCTTACTCTCTGGTAACCACTAAACTATTGTCTGTGTCTATGAGTTTTTGATACTCATCTAAACTAGAAAGCATGGATGATAAAGTAAAGGTATCCTTTATACAAGAAAAATGAAGTAGAACTTCATAACAAATGGGCCCCAGGTTTCTGTCCTTTCAAATCAATTTGGTGTACCAAACATTTTAGAGCAATTAATGGAAAACTTAGATGTTGGAAAATAATATCATAAAAAACTGTGCCCAGAGGTTAATAATGCTAGAAAATATCTTGATCCTCCCATGTAAAAAAATGATAAAGAACACAATTTATTAGCTGATCTCTGATAAATTAAAAGTTCTGATAATTTAAGAAAGACAATTTATAACATTGAACTAATGAAGATCAATTGTTGGAAATTGAAATTGTGGACAATGAAGAAATTACGCATTATGGGAAAAATACATGGATCTAGATATGAAAAAAAATATTTGATCAAACCCAGGGCTCTGAATTTCTCATATCATAGCTAAAGATGCTAGAAATGTGGATTTAGGTTGAACAGCTTCAATCAGCAGTCAGTAACTGCATAGTAACAACAACAATAACAACAACAATCAGAGGGCTTGATTGGGAGAAGTCCCATTGCTTCTTTTAAATACCACTAAATAATTGATTTTATTGTGCTGCCATACAGTTACATGTTTTTTAAATTAACGTGAAATAATTAAGGAATGTAAGTATTTTTTCCTCCTAAATGACTGTTGTATTTTTTTTTTTGACTAATGAATCAATAACTGGTTCTGATGGTGGGTTATAAGAAGTTCTATTATATGAATGTCTAACAGGATTATTACCTAGATATTAGCTCTCTCCTTATCTTTAAGAATATCATGGGAGACCTTAGAGTCTTTTTAGATTGGACACCTACAGAGGTTGCATTGCACAGCCAGAATGTGTTGAAAGTGAGATCAGGACAAAGATGTGATTCCCAGCCCGTGGTTTTCCCTGTCCCATGCCGCTGTCACTTATTCATAATCTTCTCTGTGACAGCAGTTCAGTAATGAACATGGTAGCCAAAACGTTGGCCATTGTAAAATTCCTTCTCATCACTGTTAAGTAGCTGGAAGACTCTGATGGTGTACTTCAAATGCTGTTCCAATCTCCATGACAAATTCTTTGCTTACAGCAATAATGAGAAATCCCAGTATTTTGCCCTTTCTTCTGAACCAAATGGTATGTGACTGGTCTCAAAGACTAAAACATCAGGAGCAAAATGTAGAGTTTCAGTACAGAAGGCACTTTCCTGCCTTCATCCATTTTGTTTTTGGATGGCATACTATACATCATTCTTCTTGACTTTGTGGTATACAAGAAGCATCTCATGAGATAATGTATGAACATCTATCCAAAAGCTCCATTCCACACTGAGTATTCTTCACAAGGAAAGTGAAAAATTGAATTTACAATAGTTTAAATCAAGTGTCAGATAATGCCATGAATACAGTTACTTCAAAAAGCAAAAACAATTTTAGTTAGGAATTTTATATAAACTACAGGCAAATAGTACAGAATGCACCAACAATTAGAGAATTTGGAATGGGAAGATTTTCGTATACCATTTGGGTATTTAGGTACTTAACTGATATCCTGGATATCCTTTCATTTCCCATAGTAAACATGTTTTTAAGGATAACATGCTCTGGTATTTATTCTTTAACAACATCCGGGAAGCAGACTTATATAGAAAAAAGAGCAGAAATTTAGAAGTCAGAAATGTGGGTTTTCCCACTCTGCTCTGAATGAGAGCTCAATGGCCTTAGATAAGTTACCTCACTTGCCTTGTTTTAATTTTTTTCTTCAGTTTCAATAGGAAGCAATTGTTCCTGCCCTCCATATCTACTTTACTGAGTACTGATGGGGAACAGTACAGATGCTCCTCGACTTACAATGGGGTTATGTCCTGATAAACCCATTGTAAGTTGAAAAAAACTAAGTCAAAAATGCATTTAATACATCTAACTTCCCAAACATCATAGTTTAGCATAGCCTACTTTAAACATGTTCAGAACACTTCTGTTAGCCTACAGTTGGGGAAAATCATCTAACACAATGAATACACTGTAGAACATAAGTTGTTTACCCTCATGATTGCAAGCCTGACTGGGAGTTAAGGCTTCTGCCACTGCCCAACATCACAAGAGGGTATGCTACTGCATATCGCTTGCCTGGAAGAAGATAAAAATTCAAAATTCAAAGTACAGTTTCTACTGAATGAGTATCACTTTCACACCATCATAAAGTTGAATAATCATCAGTTGAACCATCGGGGACCACCTATACTGTGATGGGGAAGGAGCATAAGCTTGGGAGTTGATGGCCTTGGGTTAGGGATTTCTTACCCTTCCCAGTTAGGTACTTAACAACCTCAAAAACGGAACACTCGAATCTCTATGCCTGTCGTCAGTATAACATAGATAACAGTGCCTTCTTACAGATTGCTCTAAAGGGAAATATAAAGCAACATATGTGAAAGAAATTTTGTAAAGTGTGAAGCATTGGGAATAGCAAATGGAAATAACTTTCCAGGGAGGCAGTGTGATTTGGTCATAATGTGTCTGAAACTAGTGACCTGAATATGAACTAAGCGATGGGCCTAAGGGAGGAAAACATGGCTGGAGCTAAGAAATATCAAGGAAATGGACTCTACAGGATTTGGCAATGGCATGTGGTGGGTGAGCAATGAGTCTAGGACAACTTCCATGTTTCTGGTTGGGGTGACTGGGTCAATGATGGTACTTCATACTAGAAAAAAGTAGGAGAACACAACAGATTTGGGAGGAATATAATTATTTTAATACTGTAGATGGTGAGTTTGGGAAACCTGTGTGACATCAAGTTAGAGATATCTCATAAGATAGTTAGGTATCAAAGTTGAATTTCAGTAGACAGCTCTGGTATGAAAGAGTACATTTTGGAGTCAACATAGGATAGGTACATTTGAAGTCATGGGTATTCATAGAAAGATTGTAATAAAAAAATTAAAAGCTGAGATGGAGACCTGGAGATAGCCAAGATTATAAGATGTGTAGAGGAAGCTAAACCTGGAAAGAAAACTAAGAAGAAGTGAGGGGAGAAGTAGGAGTAAAACCAAGAACATATGAGGTAATGTCAGCTAATAGTGGGACCTGGGAGTTTCAAGAAGGAGAGTTGGGTCAACTGTTGCCAAAGACTTAAAGTGCTTAAATACAAAACAGGGAAAACCAGTCACTGGAGATCTGGGTTCTACTCTGTAGGCAAAGAAGAGGTCAAGAACAATTGTAAGTAATATTAAAAACACAGCCACTTTTGCAGTTTAGAACAAGCCCTTCATAATCCCCAGGTATATACAACAGCTAGAAAAGGGACAGCCAGGGGGTTGTAAGTGGAAGGTAGTCTTAAGAAGACTGGGTATGAATACCAAAGCTTTCTGTCCTAGCATTACCAAGGACCAGCCCTCAGAGAACCTTTCTATAGAGCAAGTGGAGTTATTACCATTCCTGTGGCCAACCAGTGTAGGCACCAGGGCAAAAAAAAAAAGCGACTTGCCTCCTACCCTGTTGTTGAATTCTATTTCTAATAAAGAATTCCTCTTATTCTACAATTTATATTCCTTATTGATTTTCAGGCAGACAGGTAGCACATCCAAATAAATGTGGGTTGCTTGACTTGGTGGAACCTATTAGTTTGTATGAGTGTCATGGAAAAGCCCAGATGTTTAGAGAAAAGGAAATTGTTTCACTTGACATCTGGGGTCTGAATTCTCCTCACAATGGTCACTCTAAAGAAGTCATTGCCATCTTTACATTAATAAGTGAAATGAGTAAAGGGAAATTGTTCATTTTCTGCCCCTCTTCACCATTCATACTCCCAAGGTAAGAATTGCCTTCTCTGGTAGTCACCTTGGATTGAATATGTTCAAGGTAGCCATGTGGTCATTTGTTCAGCTAAGTTTCTACTTATTACCAGAGATAAAAATCTGGACATAAAAACCCAACATAATAAAGTGCAGTGCTTTCTAAGTCTCTTTTTAATTTAGTCTAGTGAAGTGAAACTAAGTGAAACTAGCTGCAAACTTTCTGTTTAAATAAATGCTTACTTTCCTCAGGGATTAATTTCCAGCATAAAGCAACGTCTATTTTTAAGTCTCTGTTGCTCTGAAAAGCATAGATAATATTTAACATCCATAGCCATTGGGCTATCGATATAACGGAAACATCAAATGTAAAATATCAATGTAAGGAAAGCATCAAAACATTAAAATGCATTCTTTTTGGATCTTAATGACAAGATTCCAAAGTAAGGAAACTGAATATTTATCCTCATTAACGAAAAATGATTACCTCTTAGTAACTAAATTGGATGCGAATTACAACTCTGTCAAGATGCAAGTGAAAGATTTGAAAGGGCATAGGAGTAAAATTTTTAAGTCTATGATAGTTTTCTTTTTGACATTTAAGATTTGCAAAGAATTTAAAAAGTCATCTCTTTATAAGAGGCCAAAAGTATTAGTATAGTTTATTAATATATTAGAAAGCTCAAGCATCAATTCTCCATGCCTAAAATTTTCAATCACCAAATCAGCCAATTTCCAGTCAATAACATCCACAATATACAAAGCACTGTACCTGATGTAGTGAAGAAAACAATAAAGCCTGAGCAAAGAGTATTACCTTCAAACACTTATAATGCAACCTGGGATAAAGGACATTCAACCATTTATTCCAATTTATTCTGTCTCATTCTGCTTTTTGGTAAACAGCAGCACTGTCCACCTTCTTGTTCAGTTAAAAAGTACTGGCATTTGCATTGATTCTTCACTTTTAACCATCACACCAACAATTATATCCCACAATCAATTCATTAAAAAAGTCCTTTGTTTCTACAACAATGGACCCTACCTCTTCAGTGGTACCATCTTAATAGACTCAACACCTTCTCTTGGTAGACTATTCTAACAGTCTCAACTGGTTTTTCTCCTGTCCTTCTATAGTCAGTTCTCAAAGTGGCCTGTGAGGAGATTTTTTAAAAAAATCAAATTATGTTGTCCCTTTCTTATAGAACCCCTTTCCAAAGGCTTCCCATTATAGTTAGAATATGATTCCCAGTCGCTTCTAGGGCTACATGACCCTGGGGTCACTGTCCACCTTTCAGTGTTCATTACTCACCACTCTGTGCATCATTCCCCAAGACCCAGCCCTCCTGGCCTTCTTCCTGACTCTCACATAGTCTCACTAGTTCCTCTCTAAGGACATGTGCATTAACTGCTTGCTTTGCCCCTACATCTCCTCGTGGACACCTTCCGGTAATTCAGATCTCAACTAAAAGGTTACTTCCCCAGAGAAGCCATCCCCTAGTGTTCCAGCTAAAGGCATTCCACTCCCATCTCAGACAAGAAATAGCTTCTTACACTATTTTATTTCCTCCATGGCACTTGCACTTAATACTCACTAAAATCATCTGTTTATTGATTCATGTTTATGTTCACTGACATCCTTTCTCTTTGAAAGTACTGCTTCCATGAGTAGGAACAAGGGAAAAAAAAAACACCATTTTTTTTTGACTACTGAATAAGAGACAGGACAAGAAACGCCTATGAACTCACACTTAGCCCAGCTGTATTCAGTTAGGTAAACTCACTAACCCATTCAGGGTTTTTTAATGCTATGATTTAAATCAAAGGTCATTATTTTCATATCACCTAACTTATGCTGTGCATATAGTTGAAGTGACACTTTCTTAGACTTCATTTCCCACCCCATCTTAGTTCTTTGAAATACCTAAGAAAAATGTGTTGACTTTATTGCAGAGGGATCATCCAGTCCAACCTTGTTGGGGATTATGTTCCCCTACTTAACATCACATCTTATATTGCGTGTGCCATTGATTTGTAAATGTGCCAAATCCTTTCATCCACCTCCAAATTTTATCAAGAGATATCCTCATTCATCTTTACACCCATTCAACCAACACTTACTGAGCACCATATATATGTGTGTGTGTGTGTGTGTGTGTGTGTGCGCGCGCCAGGCAACAACCCATTCCACAATTAATTTTACTTAATCCTCCACTGCATATTTACTAAATGATTCTCCTTGTTGCTTTGTTATAACATCCCACATTCAAGAATCAACATGTCTGTATTTACTAAAAGTCAGCACCATGCTACGCAGTATGAGATATTCAAATAGGAAACAAGCCCTGTTCCTGCCATCAAGGATCTTGTAGTTTACCTAGAGAGATGGGCAAGTCATCAACTAGCCAACTAAAGGGGAAAAAATGGGAGTAAAAATACACTGGGCGCTATAATAGAGGAGATCTCACTCCGGTCTGGAAGTTTATAGACATCCAGAAAAAAAGAAGGTTGGGGGAGGGAAATGACAGTTGCTTATTTTTTTTTCAAAGGATTTTTTTTGTTTGTTTACCCTAGTTTTGAGAAAGTATTCTCTTTGATTTCTTTTTTTTTTGTATTTTTCTTGTAGGTTTCAAATTTTTAAATATCCTGATAGGATCAGTTTAAGAATAAGTTATAAGTATGTATGCAAGTATTGCATACACACCTGTACTAGGAAACACGACATTAAAACACTATTTTTTATTTTATTTTAACACAGCAGCAGAAATATTCATTAGACAAGTAGAACTTTAGAATCAGGAGTCATTTCCATATGTCTTTTATTTGAGAAACTTTCAGTCATTTTCTTGGTACAGAGTCCTTTAAACATGACATTTGGTAACTGGGCAAAACTCCAAAGGAAGCACTGAGTTCAAGAGCCACATTGCTGCTCCTGCTCTTCATTCTTCAGGACTTCATTTCATGCTGACCCAGGATGGTAACCATTTCTAACCTCAGCTTTGTTGCCCCTGCACCTGGGCATGCACTTATCAAGGCACTTCCCATACTATAGTAAACCACTTTGCTAAAAATGGTTGCTACCCGAGCTACACTGTGAGTTCCCTGAAGGCAGCAACAATGGTGACTTAATCATTGTAGCCCTTATTCCAGGCCAACACAGTTCCCATCTATTTAACTGAGCACGTAATGCTTGTTATGCTCTGTCCACAGGGATCCCAAAGCAAAAATATTCCATTTTCTTAAACAAAAGCATTTGTGATTACATTTAATGGAGCCACATAAATATACCAGGGGTTGTCCATATATATAGAACACCCTTGACAAATGTGGAAAATGAAAATATACTCCTAGTAGATGATCCCAAATTCATGAAAAAGGACCATGCAAATATGGAAGGAATCTATTTGTTGCTACTTAAAGAACACAGTGGTGAATCTTAATTTTGGAATAAAATTTATGGTGAAATTTAATATATGAAAACAACAATAAGTGAATTCGCCGCTCCGATAAACTTGTGTCTTACTGGAAACATTGAGTTGAAATGGTAGTCATAACAGTTACAAGATTTAAGAACATACAATATTTAAACAACCAGCCATGGCAGGGCATTACGCGGCTTACTGCCGCTGTCCATGGTTGATGCTGCTTAAATGAGGCTTAAAGTCATCAGTACAAATGGACGTGAAATTACAGAATCCTGATCTGCAAACATGGAGATGCTCTGTCAGTATAGTCAAATGTCATTTTAAAGTTAGTTTTGTGAAAGATGGAATGGCCATATTTGCTTTGGTTTAAACAAAACAGAGAAAAACAAAAATAAATAAACAATTTGATCCCATAAACAAAGTTTCTCAATATATCCTCTGCCAGTAGTTTTTCATGAATTAATGAATATTAAACATACAGAAATTAATCCAGAAAAGGCAAATTTATAGACATAAATTAGACATAAATATATAAAGTAGGTTAGTAATTGTCTGGGGCTAAGTTAGGAGTGGGAATTAATTGTATATGGGCATGAGGGATGTAATGGGGCATCTACAACGACGGGGCATCTACAAGGATGTGGTGATTTTGCTGCTGCCTGGCCTTTGGTCAATTCCTTATATTTGGGCCACAGATGATTTACAAATGTTGTCTTTGAAGCTCTGTGACATGGAAAAATATTAACAAACAAGCAAATGAGAAAACAAACAAAACTAAAAAGCACAGATTCAAAGGGAAGGACATAAACTTTCCCTAAGGAGATAATGTTTTGTTTTTCTATTCCGTTAACTACCCCTTTGAATATAAACTGACATTTAAGTAAAACCACCAGGTCCCAAATTATATCTTATTTAAAGTATGTAAACTGTTGATTTTTGCTTCAAACTTTTATTTCTTTGAGTCTCTGCTCTGCAAATCAGCCTTTAAATTTTACTTAAAGATTAAAATACTGTGTGTCATTATGGAGAACAAAAGGAATAACTTGTTTTTCCAGGCCATTTTGGACAAAGGAGAGGCCAAATTATTTATTAAATGGTTCACCCATGATTTTATTCCACAAATATTTACTAATATGTGCCAAGTACTATCTAGATAAAGCACTGAATAAAATGAAAAATATCTCTTTCCTCATTCAGCTTAGAGTCTCATGGTAGGAGTGGGTAGGGTGTATAAACAAAATAGTAATTAAAACAGCTCCTACTTATTTAAATTTTTCTGTCTAAAGCACTTTGCATATTGCTTTGCATACATTATTTCATTTAATCATCTTAAGGTTTATTATCCTTATTTTACAGAAGAAGAAACTGAGGCTCAGAGAGATAAAATGCTTTGTCTCCACCTAACAAAAACTAGTAAAGTATAAGATTCTCCTCCAATCTCTCAAGATTCAAAGCCTGTATCTTTAAGTAATAAAATGCTGTCTATACAAAGGGCCTTGAGAACTATTGGTTGAATAATCACTGCCCTCAGAACTTGCAGATAAAAGTACTCTGCAGATAAATACAAAAATGTCTCTCTTATCTTCATGTAAATATAAATTTCTATCTTTTCAAAAAAGCTATAAATCAGTGATCTCAGGCTATAGAGTGTCAGTTAATATTTTGTGTCTAAAATTAAAAGCTTTGATTTTATTTTATAAAGACTCATAAGATAAAAATGTCATAATGACATTTTGTGTCATTTGATATAAGCCTACTGATGATGGAGAATTTTCTTTTAAGAACTTGCAGGAACTTGTGCTAATATTGGTCAAGTGAATCGAAGAACGGTCTTTTCTTCTTTTCTCTTTTCCTTTTTTTGTTACTATTTTCCATAAGATACTGTTTCAAAAATAAATCTAACAGACAAGAGTATTTTTCCCAACAGTCAACTTGAATTTTCTCTGACTTAATTTTCTCCAATTATTTCTACATTAATGTGACATGACTTACCTACTACCTTGGCTAAATAAAGCTCATCTTTTCCTGATGTTAATACCTTTCAAATATTTACTGGCTGATAATAAGGCCCTATTAATTTTGCTATTTCATTAAGCTTCACTTATGTACTTCTTTTAAGCCTGAAGAAATATAAATATATTATAATATTGTCTAAATTTTTATCTTAACAACCTTACCAAATCACATAAGTAGGAGAGCTTTTCTGTTCTGATAGGTGAGGATTAAACAGCATATCCTCCCATTGCCAATTGTCAGATGGTTGTATTTATGCACTGAGTGGAGTATTTTTATATAAAATGAAGGAGGGTATTTTCAAGTTGTCATTTGGTAAAGTAGTGCCCAAAGCGTCTTTGAATATGTGGCTGACTCTTATTGCAAACTCTGGGCCAGGGAAAATGGTGAGCAAGGGCACAGCTACTATGCTTCAGACTTTCTTGGTAACTTTGTACTCCTGGCTGGAGTCACCAGTTTCATTTCCCCAAAAGGGACTGTTCTGATGCTGAGTGGTGCACTTGGAGCTTGTCTCAGACCTACATCCTAACCTCTTGGGTTCCCAGGCTGAAAAGCTCAATTATGCTGGGTTCCCCACTCCCTATCATTTCCTGACTTGTGAAGTGATATTCACTCCAGTTCTAGAATATTTTCACATTGGTATCTATCTCTCAATACCCCAGTTATCACCATAGTGTAGCAACGTACAAAGTCAGAAGACCTGGATTTGATTCAGACTCTACCACCAAATAGCTGGGTTACCTTGTCAGTTCATTTAATTTAGTCTCAATTTCCTCATCCATAGAACGAAAACAGTATTTCACAGGATTTTTGTGACTTCAAAGATAATGTATGTAGAATAGGTACTAAATTAATTTCTAAATATTACTATTAATATTTTCATTATTATTAAGTAACTCCACTCTTTAAAGTCTTTTTTTCCCTTCCAATTAATTCTTTTAGCTTCTTTCAAAGTAACCTTGCAAAACATTAATTCAATGATATAATTCAAAACTTTCCATGAACCACCTTTTTAGCCCCATTTCCCTCTGCATACTCTTCACTCTGGGCTACTCAGCCTTTTTCAAACATATCATGTTTTTTCATGCCATTAGGTACTTGTACATGGTTCCCCTCATCCTGGAATGTCTTCCTCCCATCTCTTATTTCTTGCCATAGATATTCGTGCTGTAGTACCCACCCTGAATTACCGGCCTTCAATGAAAAATAAAACTTTGGAGGGTTCATTTGAGGTAAATCTTGTAATGAATCAAAAATGTTATGCAAATACAGAAACTGGTCGTGGGCTACCTTAATAAAGGGGGAACGTCAGGAGCAGGGGAGGGAACAGTTGCATTTTCTTCCCCACCAATCAGGCCACATTAGGAGTCCTGCTTTGGATTTGGATGTCCATTTAAAAGAGAAAAATGAACTATTCAATCGGAAGAGGATCAGGATAATGAGTGTCTTTAAATCATACCACATGAGGAGCTATTAAAGGCAGTGGCAACATTTAATCTAGAGAAGAGAAGACTCTAAACACATTATAAACATGTGCAATCCCCTCATATTGAATGGGCAGTACACTTCCATTGCATGGCCCCAAAGGGTAGCACTGAAACCAACAGGCAAAGTTATGAGTCAAAGAGAAATGCATCCCCAAGAAGCCCTTTCTAATCACCAGGAGTACTGGAAGGCAGATTGGACTGCGTGAAGAGATTGAGCTTTTTGCCCTTGAGGATAATATAGCAGGGCCTGAGGGACTAGAAGAGACATTGAAGGCCTTAAAGCTCCACACAGGTAATGCACGAAATGAGCTGTGATGTTCCTGAGAGGCTGTGACTCAAGAGCCTCATTTTTTGTGAAATATTTTTCCTGCCCTCTTAGACTGGATGATTCACACACATTTGTTACTTTCCATTGTAGTTTTTACCATTATCATAACACTTTCCACATAACAAATTGCATCTCTACTTCACCCACTATAATGAAAGCTATTTCTGGATGGGAAATGTGTCACCGGCTTCTTATTCCTAATAGTGCCAAGCACAGCTCCTCTAACACGGAAGATGCTCAGTAACGGGAGTTGATTTAATTTTATGTCCCTGAGCAATTCATTCACCCTTTTTATGAGTTTCCTTAGCAGTAAACAAGAGTTTTAAATTTGATGATGTAGCATTCTAACTAACGTGATATAGTAAACTTTCTAATAATTAAAAAATACGATTACTTTTTGATAATTAAAAAATATGAATCCCATTGATTTTGGAAACGAGGTGGAAAGAGCCCATTGGGTTCATTTTATATGTACCATATGTGGAGGTAGAGATGCATAAACTTCATCTGATGTAATACTCTGCTGTTCTTAACACCCTCCAGGATAAGAATTTCATAGATTCGTATGGAAGGATTTCATGGAAGTTCTTATGGTTTTATAAATAGTATTCATTGATTCTCAGTCTCAGAAGTCGTTTCTGGTGGAATTAAAATCCATTTCATGTATATATTGAACATTTTATTGAAATAGATTGTAAACCTTTGCTATTGGGTTAGATGTTTCATTATTAGCACCATCTCTTATTGGGAGCTTAGGCTTAGGAAAATTGGCAACATCAGTGTCTAGCCTTTTTACAATACTTTCTAAATCATTTACGTTGTTACTTCAGCAAAGAATACAGTTGATTCACATTTTCAACCAATCCATGTCTTGAACCAAAGGCTTCTTGATAATCTCCAAAACTGAGAAGCACACTAACACTCCTCTATTAGGACAATAGCTAAATAAATTATTACAGGTCATGTAATTGACATATTGTACAATTGTTAAAAATTTGTGTTCCAAACATTATGTGGCAGTTTGAAAAAAGTGCTTATGATGTAAAAAATGAAGTAAAAGATATAAAATTGTATGAATACTTATGAGTTCAGCACCTGCCAGACAGATCTTACTTAAAAAATAAAATCTGATCATATAATTGTTGGGAGAGAATTTTCTAAGTCTTACATCTCTTCACATCTTGCTACTAAAACACTGACTGCCTTTGTTCTAGTCTGTCTTTTCAAGGATAATTGGATAGTGAACAGATGGAAAGATAGAGACAGTGTTTCTCTCTAGAGCAAAGAGTAGGTTTGCTTACTGTCCAGTATAATAAAGTCTTTCTCTATGGCAAAAGCCAGGCAGGTTTACTGCTTGTTATAAAGATTCAGGTTCCCTAGGCTTGAAGATCCTCTCCTATAATGCAACTCATCACATGTGTGGGCATCATCTGGCCTTCCTTGTTTTGCCCTGTGGTAATTGAGGCTCAGTCTATTGGTAAAGTGCTAATACTCCGGCTACAACTATTTTTATGAGTAACAGAGCTTCTGAGACAGGAGTCTCACATCTTCTGCCAGTATCCATGCTGGTGCGGCAGGCTAACTTGTTAGCTTGCAAGTAAGGAGAACATTTCAGACCCTTCATGTTTCTTGACATTCAATCCCTTGCTTAAGTCTGCCTAATCTGCTTGTAGTGGCATCACTTTGCATTTAGGATAAAATTGCTAGTAATAACAACAGCAATGGCTGATATTTAATGAGTTCCAAACATTGTACTAAGCACTCCCATTGACACTCCCTCCAGACCTATTTCCTCATGGAACTCTGCCCTTTTCCTTTGTAGCACTTACCACGATTTACACAAATTTAACAGTTAATAGAGGGATCCTGTGATTGCTTATGTACTGTCTGTCTGCCACACTACACAGACCCACAGGCATAGGGATGAGGTCTACTTTGTTCTCCAAAACTTTAGAGTGACAGGGGCTCAATGTAGATGCTGAAAAAATGAACGGATGAGTGAATTGTAGATGATAAGGGACGGCAAATAATCTGAATTTTTCGTTGTACAGCACCGATTTTATTATTTCTAGAATATTTTGCAATGTAGCTATAGTGCTTTTATTGTAAAAATAGTGAATATATATTATTAAAATAAATAAAATTCAAGGGCTTTGTCCCAATGAGAAATTTCAGAGGCATTTTCAGAGTCTGTGGCATGCAGGCAAAATTACAGAAAACACAATGTGGAGTGGGTGCTGAAGAATATAAGAGATAACCAGACATGTTTACAATGGACATTCCTGGTCATGTATATGCATTTTATGGACCACTTATTGAGAACTGTATAATTTGAAATATTTCATCCTAATTGATTGTTAAGCACTTCTACTTACTAAATGTCCTAAATGCCCCATTGAGCTTTCATTATCATCCTTTGAGGGGTTGATGCTTTTTACATTTTAGTGGAATAATTTATCTTTGCCATAAGCCATTTATACATTATCAGCACTGTGTTATGCAGTTATATGATCGATGGGGTGGGCCAAATAAATCCCGACATACAAATTTCCCCTTTAAAGAATCAGGTTTAATAAAATTATAGTTTTGCACTTTAAGAGCTCGCAAAATAGGAGTTGGAAATCGTTTTGTGAATAGCTGTATTTTGTTAGATGTAGATTCAAGTTTCCAGATAGCTAATGGGAAGGTTGCTATATTAGATGAAAATATTTAATGAAGACATGTAATGTACATAATTTGGGAGAGAGGGGAGTAGAGGAAAAATATAATGGGACTGCTTACCATATTGTAGTGGGCATGAGCCTCACAAAAATTTGAACATTCACTTATTCATTCCAAAATTTTAGTAGCTTCTACTTTTGGAGAGAGTACTGCGATGTGGGGAGAACACAAGTGACAACATGGCTTTCATGTACTGAGTGCTGCTACGTAGGTGATAGAAGGCACTTCATATGTGGCCACTCAAACCTCCAGATGGTCTTAAAGGCAGACATTATTTTCCCCATTTTGCACTTGAATATCATCGAGGTTAAGAAACTTCCCCAACATCATTGGGTCCATGAGCAGAGATGCTGTAACAAGCAGACAGAAACCGACACCAACCAAAACTAGCTTCAAAAAAAAAAAAAATCCCAGTTCAGTCTGGGTCCAAAATTTAACCACTGAATAACCACAACATGGGGGCTTATCACTCTTACGAGGGTTTTTAGAGTCAAGTGGTGATGAAAGATGAGCACACGAATAACTGCTTATACAAGATAGAAAACGAAAAGTGCAACAGCAGACATGCAGAAAAAATGCTATGAAATTGCCAGGAAGGAAGAGTCTGCAGGGGAAGAACCAGAAAAAACTACAGAGAGGATGGCATTTGAAGATCTTGGACTGAGATTTTAAATGCAGAGACTGCGAGGACATTTAATGTGAGAGAAACAGCTTGAGAAAGAAGGCATGAAAGATGGTAGGTGGATCATTCTAGAAGAGAAGTAGAAAATATAGTCATTCACCAAACACCTTCTACACCCTAGACACTTGGGATTAAATATGAATAAAACATAGCATAGTGGGGTATACAGGCAAACAACCAAATCATGATGCAGTGTGATAACAGAAGTATAGACAGATATAAAAGTAATAGGAGACAAAATAGAAAATGTATGACCATGGGGACTTTTCTTGTTTCACATGGAATTAACTGAAATGATAGCTGCCCTGGAGTGGATACGATTTACTGCAAAATACCCAAAGTTCCTCTCTAAGCCTCAGTAATTTTTTTTTTTTTAAATTTTCAAAAAGGATAATAAGAGCACTTATTTCATAGGATGCTTCTGAGGATCAAAGAGCTAGTAATGTAACATGTATAGAACAGTGCTGGCCCACTACAACTGTTCAATAATTATCAGTTATTAATTATATTATCCCATTAACCCATAACTACTGGTAAAAGAAAGAAAATCATGCTCAGAAGCAGCGATAAGTTCATAAGCATGTTTTAAATTCCTTTCTGCTCCTGCATCCAAGGCTCTCCATTTTATACATAGTTCCAGCCCATGACTCCAGACCCGTCTACCAATGCCATGTATATACCTGACTCTCCAAGCCCAACAAGACAGCTGCTACCAGCCTCTCCACTCTTGTGTTCCCCAAGGCACCCTGGACTTGCCTCCACTATGGCAACTGCCACATTACATTGTAATAGTCTTTGTAGAAGCAAGTTTATTAACACTTAACATGTGGTTCAAGTATCAGCATCATCATCATCTTCCTGGAGCTTGTTGGACATGGTGCTTCTTATGCACATCAAGTTTAAGAAGTTTGGTCTAGTGTATGAATTGTCTGAGGTCAGAAACACGTTTTCCATCTATGCATACCAACTTCTATTACTATCTGGCAAAGAGTAGCATTTAATAAATGAACATTCATTGAATGTGTGAATGAGTGAATGAGTTCATACATGCTTTTTCATCTCTACATCTTTCATTCAAGTCATTTCACCTTTTTTCATTTGTTTGTTTGTTTGTTTTCATCAGCCTTGGACACTACCTTTGTCTTCCCACTAGGTTAACCCTCCCATGTAAAATGCTTCTGAACTTCTAACCACTCTGTCTCTCCTCAGAGCCCCCTATGGCTCTGATTGATTATATGAGCTAATCAATCAGATTAGCTCTATTGATTATATGTCTGTATCTTCTCTCTTTCATTCTCCCCACGTGCATATAAACATACACATAAAAAAATGCAGTATATTTTCCTCTGCCTCATGCTCATCATTAGAATTTGTCCTGGAGGTAAAGATGGTGTTCTTTATCTTCCCCTAGTCATCTAATGTAGCCATTTCTAGCATAGCAAACACTTATTTGTTCAACAAACATTTCTTGAATGAAAGATCACTGCACATGACTATTGGGAGTGGCCACTGGCCAGAGAAAGGTACCCATTATGCAGCTTCTTAGCCTTTGCAGACTTTGCTTTGTTGCCTCACCTGAGTTATCAACATAAAGAAACTAAAAGAAATATAGGGCTTTATGTGACACAGTAGTCAAAGATTCTAGTGTAGAGTACTAGAATGACAAGTGAAGTGAAAACAAGACTTTTCTCCTAGTAGGACATCTATTACTGAGTTGTTACATACCTCAGGCAAGCCATTTTCCCTTCCTGAGACTATTCCCTTTTATTCAATGCAGAGTACTAAACACATAATTTCTGGGATTCCTTTCAGTTTAATCCTTTCTGACTCCATCCAGCTGCAAGGTGCTCACAAATAGTAATGCATCAGAGGAATGAGTTTAATAATCCCTGGAAGTAACCTGAGTAGCATCGCAGGCTAGCCTTGTAGCATTGAGACTGACAATGTAAATTATTGTCTCACTCATATTCAATTTGGTGACTAATAAGAAAGCAGAATCCTCTTGGGAAAATCTGGAAAGTCACATTATGGGGTGGTAAAAAGTGAGAAGAAAATCTCTCTAAAGTATGGGTTGTTGTACAACAAAGAATTACTGATATCAATTTCAAATTTATGATGAAAAGAAAACAGGAGATAAGAAATATCTGAATGAGAAGAGACTTATGCTGGACCACCTGAGAAACTGAAATGGTCACTAACAGTCATGTTTCATTAAAAGATTACTAGTTGAGGGAAAAGGACTTTGATCATTGGGGATAATGTTGCACAAGGTTTTGAATATCTTACAGTGTTATCTTCTAGTCCAATCTTTATCTGAAACATTTGATACAGGTCAATATCAAGAAAGGCTGGGGAGAATCTTCCTCTGTCCCAGGGAAGCAACCTCAGTGTCTCCATGTCCTGTTCGTGCTCTACAGAGTGATCCACTGGAAAGTCTAATTAAATTTGCTACCTGAAGATGTGGGAGAGGTGACTAATTATGCTAGGTTCTAAAATCGGGACAAATAATTTTATCTGAATCCTTTGTTAGTCATTAAATTAAATGAACAATTCAGTAATAAACCCAAGAGAGGAAGTCAACTGAGTAAAGTGGAATGCAGGCTACCTTGAAATGCTGAACAGAAAATGTGTCCACACTGCAGAAGAACTGCAGCTCTTGAGCACTGTAATGGACTATTGGAGAAGTGAATGGGCATTGTAAAAGTACACAAATGCTATGCTATGACATAAGAGAAGTCTGGTTTTAAGGCAGAACATTATTAGTGTTGTCAAAAAGACACATGCTAAACTCTCAGCTGACCACTTTGGAACTAAAACAAAATATTTGGTTAGTGGTCAGTGTCTTCACTAAGGTTTAACTTTTCTCCTATGAAAGGGGTCAAGTGCTATGGAACATGACCATCGAGTGAACAACAAGTCCTGGATGTCTCATGGGGAACTTGTTTTCTGTGTTGTTTCATTTGGTGCGACGAATGATTACTCAGGGGCAAAGTACAGTGATTTTAACTGTACTTTCAAGCAAAATCTGGTTTTCCATACAGATACCTTGATAGCACATTTCAGTTGCTGTTGACCCCCCTGCCAGCTATCCACGCAGCAATGATTACTGAAGATAAAACATTGAGTATCTGAGTCCCTACCATGTATTTGACACTGTTCTAGGGTTTGAAAGACATTAAAATTTTAATATCAAGGGTTTCTTATTCAAGAAGTTTACAATATAGTTATTAAGACAAGGCTACAGAAATGAATGATTTGTAAATAACATAAGACGATCTTAAATCAAGTAATGAGAATTTGACTTATAGTGGAAAAAACCACAATAGAAGTTCAGAGAAGGCAGGGAGGCACACAGGTGGGAGGTTTGAAAGAAGAATGCACACCAATGGCAAATGCTTGAGATGGATTTTGGCGTAATAGTAGAATTGGGAAAAATCACAGAAGAAGGAAGAAAACAGCCCAACTTAGGATGGGAGGAGATACAAAAGGAAGGATCACAGAAATGAAAGTGGCACCAGAGAGACCTTCCTGAATTGAGAAGTCAATTAATAACAATTTCAAACAAAGATGCAGGACTGATGTGAAAAAATTCTCTTAGAATTCTATTTTGCTTTTATTCGGTGGTGCAAAAGTATTTGCGGTTTAAAAGGTTAAAAATAACTGCAAAACCCACAATTACTTTTGCACTAACCTCAATACCACTGTTATTTTCTCTAGGTTATAGCTTCGTCTTAGCAAAATTGAGAGGCTAAATCGATAATTTTCTGTTCCTCCGCACCTTGTCTTAGATTGAACGTTTTTGTGAACTAAGATTTTATTCTTTCGTTTTTTTTTTTTTGTTTTCTTTTTTTTATGAGTGGGATTTTTCCTTTGTATTTCAGACTAGCTACTCTGCATACAGTGTTGACGGGTAACATTTAAGAAAGCTAGTTTTACAGCACAATTATCCATCCACTTCACATGCAATTGCTGGCCCCTGTTGCCACTGTAATTCTCAACTCGTTTCCCACATGTTAACTTCATAATATTTAATAATATAGACTTATTAAATCACTTTACTTTTCTATCTAACAGGATCAAAGCTACAAAAAATGTTCTCTCATAAGGCTAGCATCGAGTCCTCAATCAACTGAAACGCTGAGGGATCAATTTAGAGCAAAAAATCCTCAGGGAATAAAATGATACTCTTTATGCCTGTTTCTAAGGGAAAAACCAGAGTTGCTTTGGACAGTGCAATTATAAAATGCGTTTCCTTATTTTGGAGTTTTGAAATTTATACTGATAACTTGTTAATTTCCACCCCCAAGGTTATAAGATAAGCAGTTTAGAGCAGTAAAAAGAGGAAAGAATTATTAAAATAGCGACAAACAAAGCACAAAAGCAAAAACGGCAATCGTATTTTGCATTTAGATAACATCATTTGCTGGGGGGCTGACAGCACATCAAGGCAATTATGTACCAGAACTATATAGTAAAAGAGAAAGAAAAATAAAACTGTCAATTGAACTGTGTGAATTTCACTTTTTTAATCTAAGAGATGTGAAAAGTTGTCAATGACATATCATAAAAACTGAAAAGTTACATGAAAGTAACATTATCGATGATGACTTATACGTATGCCAATTATCAAGTTCATGACTGGGTTGTCATAACTAAGATTCACCTTATTTGGACATCCAGTGTTTCTGGCCTATAGGCTGCAAAGTCTAGATACAAGAGATTTTGGAAAGGGAGGGTCCACAGGCAAAACTGCAAGCGAGAACCAACCAGCTATTCAAACACAGTGCCTACCATAGATAAATTGTAGATGAGGGTACTAAACAGAGGCACAGCAAAGTGTGTTGGCTGACTTAGTGACCAGGAGCTGTGCCAAGGGTATATATACAGTGACATACAGAAACAATTTAAATACACCATTCTGGAGAGAAAGCCATTACTCATATTTTTAAAATTAATGCTATCAATACAATATTTACTCTCTATTATCAAAATTTCATACAATAAAATATGTTTAACACTGAAAATACAGGGAGATTATAATCTCAGGAAGGCTTTTGTCCCAGGCAAACTATTACTAATGCCTGTATGTATACACTGCAAAGTCCGTCTTTTCCCGCATTTTGCCCCAGACCAGTAGAAATTAGGCCATGAACCAGCAGCAGCCTATGGACTTGAATTTGGGAAAACACTAACTGAGAAAATATCCCAAAATGCTGGAATTATGTAGAATAAACTGTTTTATAGTGTTATAGTTTTATAGTGTGTCTGGCTTTGTGAATGATTGGGGAATAGCTTAACAAGGCAATTTAAATAGTGGAAAGAATAAAGCAGGGAGGGGTGTGGTTATATCCAAGAGAGACTTTTCTAGTTCATATCAAATTGAATGTAACCATTGACCCTATTAGTTAACATCCTGCAGACTTCTGAGCATCACTGAGTGTGTGTGTGTGTATGTATGTATATGCCTTAACTTCTCTTTCATTTTAATCATGTTAATAAATTAATACATTTCTTTCTAGATACCTTCTCAACATATGCTCTCGATTACAGCATTTATTGCATAGAATTCTAATTATTTTTCTGTCTACTGTGGTCTCTTCTACTGGATTGTGTCCCCACAGGAAAGGGCTATGCCTAATATTTCTTTGTGTTCCCTATGCAAAGCACAGAGCCTATCACAATAATATTTAATAATGTTTAAATAATTTTATTGGCTTTTTTTTAATGAAGAGTTAATATTTGCCAGGTACATTTCTGAGTACCGGGCATACCAGAAATGATTAAAACGTAGTTCCTGAGTTAAAGGAACTCCACCTAGTTGATGAGACAGACAAGGAAACCAAATAATAATATAATAGGCTGAGTTCCATACGTTCATAAGGAAATAGGAGGGCCCCTCACCAAAGCTGAGAGCATCATGCAGGGGTTTCTGATGGTACCACAGAAGATACACTTTCTGGGCTTATTAGCAGTTACCTAGGTGAAGAGATTCATAGATGGGACAGCCAGGTGAATGTTATGTGTGTGTGTGTGCTTATTTAAAGAGTGGGAGTTTAAGAATGGACGAAGCACGAGCAAGAACCTGAAGCTTAGGGAGACTGTTGTTTTTCCCTGGGAACTGAAAGGAGAACTGATTTGAATGAAAGGCAGGTGATGTGGGAAGCAGAGGATTGATTAGTCAGGGCAGGTACAAACCAGATGTGTACTTTAGAAGACTCCACCTGGACCATAGTATGGAGAATGGACAGAGGGGCTTGTGGTGGAGACCAGTGAGTAGGTACTTCAGATAAGCAACGATTGGATATTGGATCTAGAGTGGAGGTAACATAGAAAGACTGCAGAGAAATTATTCAAGAGATATTAGATATATTGATAGGATACTTAGAGATCAAGTTAAGGTGAATCAGTCAGAGGAATCTAGGAAAATGTCTTGCTGCCATAACCACAGAAGGATTAAGTGGCAGGCACTTTCTACATGTAAACTTGCTAATCCTCATAATGACTCTGTGAGATGGATATTTCTGTTATTCCCATTTTATGGATAAGCAAACTAAGACACAGAGAGATCACCCAGTTAGTGAGGAATACAGCCAGAATTTGAACCCAAGCACATGCTCTTAAATACTACACCATACTTTTAACGGCCATAAAGACAGCGGATATAACTGGAGACAACAACCTGAAGGATAAAGATGATGAGTATGCTTTCTGATGTGCCTTAGGGCATGTGAGGATAGATGCTCAGTAGGTATCTAAATGTGAGTCTGGAGTCAAGGAAAGATCTGGTTGCAAATATAGAGATGGAAGACATAAGCAGATAGATGGGAACCAAATCTGTGGACATGGACGTAGTCTACGAGTACTAGAGAGAGTGTGTGGAGAAGAATGTATCCCTGTGTAAAATGGACAAAGAGAGATGAGGAGGAAAAGACAGCAAAGAAAGTCAGAGGTGCAAGGAGAATCATGAGCCTGGAAGTGGGATTGAAATAATAATAAATAAAAAAATTCAGAAAGGAGCAAGCAATGGAGGTAAGTGTAGAGAAAGATAAAATATGATAAGGACTAACAGGTTTCCACCTGATTTAGAAACAAAGAATCTTGGTGATTTTCGTTGAAAACAATTTCTGTGGAGGGTGGGGGCAGAACTTGGGCTGCAGTGCTCTGAAAAGTGAATAGGACAAAGAAAACGGAGAGAGTGTAGACAATTCGTCTAGCTGGGAAGGAGAGTTTGTTTTAAAGATTATTTTTATAGAATAGGATGATGGTTGTGGTATAGTAAAAGAAAATGGAACTGGGTTTAAATTTCAGCTCTGCTAGCTATTAGTTTTATCAGTAAAGTAGGAATAAAAATACCTACATTTAGATTTATTAAGAGTGATTGTATTTGTAGAATACCTAACAAAAATTAGTACACAGTACATGAGAGCGAGTGCCCTATAAAAAAGGCCAAAAGTCTAAAGACCACTAAATCCTCTGACTAATTTACTTTTTGAATAATCTGTCATAGGGTAGAAAAATCATCTAAACTTTTAAATGGCTTTTCTATTAGTTTTATTGGAACATTTAATGCCATAAGGACATAATTTTAGTTCCATTGTTGCTACATGAATTATTTAACTTTTAAAGGGGAATTTTTAACAGCATCATTGAGATATAATTCACATATCATAAATTTACCCATTTAAAGTGTATTGTTCAGTGGCTTTTAGTATATTAAGAGTTGTGCAACCATCATTACAATCTAATTTTATAACATTTTCATAACCCCAAAAAGGAATTCCATACCCATTAACAGTCATTCTCAATTCCTGCCACTTCCCTATCTAGCCTAAGTAATCACTACTCTGTTTTCTGACACTATAGATTTGCCTGTTATGGATATGTCATATATATGGAATCAGAAATATGCGTCCCTTTGTGATTTTTTTTTTTACTTAGCATGTTTTCAAAGTTCATATAAACTGTAGCATGTATCACTACTTCATTCCTTTTTTTTGGTTAAATATTATTACATTGTATGGATATACCACATACTATTTATCCATTCATCAGTTGTTGGGTATTTGGATTGTTTCCACTTTTTGGCTATTATGAAAAGTGCTGTTACGAACATTTGTATACAAGTTTTGTGTGAACATACATTTGTATTTTCTTGGGTTTATACCTAAGCAGTGAAACTGCTGAGACTAAATGGGGAATTCTGTATGAAGTAAAAAATAATTTATTTCTCCATTCCAATCATACTCCCCTGAGATAAACAGTGTTATCCTGAGGTAACAGTTCTGTTTCCTTCCAGGGTTGGTCTATGTTATGTAACCCTTCTTAGCATGAAACATTCTGGAAGATTCTATTAAAATTACAAGCTGGAAGAAAAAGCACTGACTGATTCAACCAAAAACTGATTCAAACCAAAAACTACTTGTGTGTTCGTGTGATTTTAAGTCTCTTAACTTTACTAGACTTATTTTCTCAATTAAAAAAAAGTATTTGTGTGTAATCTTCTCTAACCCTTTCTGATCAAGCATTCAATGATTTAATGAAACTTAGGGCCCAGAGGATATACTATTAGCATTGGGCTTATTTGCAACAAATGTTTCTTTCCCTTTCTTTTTCTTTATAGTTGGTAAAAGAAACATTAGAGAAAGGGAATGATAATTACCTTCATCTTGCCAAGCACTGACATATACTTAGCATGCTAAGCAAACTTTCAGAGTAACTAAAGTCCTTTTGCATGTCTTAATCTGTTTTTTTTCAATCTTCTGTTTGTTGAATTAATTTTTATTTTATCACCCTTCACAGGGTCAGTCAGAGTTCCTGAGGGGTTTCCTTGCTATGGAACTTGATCCCACCGTTGAAAGTCTAGCTGGGCACATTACAATGACCCAACCCCTCTAAGACATATTTGAGGATTCTACATCTGATGTGACTTCTCCAGAGTATCTGGCATTGGCACATGGTGAGTGCAAATGAAACAGACTTTAACAAAAAGTAGACATCACCTGTTACAATGCATATTAGGAAGGATGAAGAAAATCTATTTTTGCGGCCTAACTCAGAAGTTCCAGAGAAAACTGTATGCATCACCTTCTCCCCAGAGAATAAGGGTAAACGATTATCCAGAGAGAAGGAGTCCTCTCTAACACTGACATTCCATGGGAGAGTTCTCATGGAGCAGTACAGCAAGGACATAGGATTAATCAGGAGGCCTTTTAGAAAGAAGGAGAGAAGAAACCAGCACTATATGGTTAGATGAGGATGTAGGAAATACAAGTAGTATTGTAGAACTGTGATTTATATATCTTTGTCCAGAGGTTTATAGGAACTCTGACCAATTGGATGCTAGCAACTGCCTGAAGTATCACTGGATAAGGCATTCCCCAATACTTATCCTGATTTCCCATGCCACTATTCTCATCCATCCTGTTGTAATTTTTTAACTTAGGAGTTTTAAAGAGTAGGTCATTTTCTGAGAAAGGTTTGATGCTCCAGAAACTAAATATTAATGCTGTTCAACAAAGAAAAGTCTGTGTGTCTTTTTTTTCTCTGCTGTGAAAAAAGTCTGGATTAGAGGCTGATTTTATGGCTCCCAAGGACCCCAGAGGAAAAGGTTCCCACATGAAAACCAAGGCAGGCAATTTGTTAGGGAGAAAAACAGAGCTGCTATGGAAGGTAAAAGGAGAAATGGGGAAGACAGCAGTCCTTGCCTGGGGGTAAAGGACCCAGCTGACCACACACCCCACGTGGTACTAATCAAAAGGATGTCAGTGTTCTAACATGAGATTTCTGATTGTGGAGTAGCAGTCTAGTGTTGAAATGAAAGCCTTCTGATCTTGCCCCTGCCAGACATTCGCCCAGCTCCTAGAAGTATGGTCTCGACATGGAATGACAGGGTGGAAAACAGTGGAAAATGAAGATATGTACCTTTGAAATAACATTTAAGGGGTTGGAACAGTGACAAAAGTGAGAAAACTAAGTAATTTGTTATAAGTGAGGGGAGTCCTATGGGGAAACAATAGGAAAAGGTTGTATTATAAGAGGTGGCTATGTTTGCCCAGGACAACATGGAAGTCACCAAGGGACCCTGCAAAGGAGGGGGTCTCAGAATTCCAGCAATTATAACTTTCAGAAATCTGATCAGAGACCCTTTTGTTGCCCACAGCTTCTTTCCTCATGCCTAGTGTAGCCTAAGGCCTACCTACAAGGAACACAGATTCCAATGACAGCAGAACAGTAAGAACTTATCAAGTAACTCATCATGTGAAAGTGGGGAGAGATGGAAAAAAATCTGGGCTTTCACTTGACCTTCAGATTTCACATGAAAAGATCCAAGGTCTAATCTAATTTTAGCTTCAGTGATGGGAGGAAGAGATGAAGGAGTCAGGCAGAGTGAATTACACACTCAAGGAAGTGGGTTCCTGTCAAGATGGCACAGTAGGTAAACACCATGCTTACTTTTTCTCATGATCACATCAAAATTACAAGTAAACTACAAAACAACCATCGTTGAGAATCTCCTAAAATCTTGCTGAACTGAAGCCCTACAACTAAGGACATGCAGAAGAAACCATCTTGAGACTGGTAGGAGGAGTAGAGACACAGAACAAGTGGCACACCCAGTGGTCAGCTTTGAAATGAGCTAGAGTATCACCCAGCCACCTCCAAGGACAACACACCCAAGGGGCAGATTGGGCAGACAACAAAGCCCTGCTGAGGCAGCTCCTGCTCTGTAGGATCAGCCCCTGCACCATAATTCCTCCACTGTAATTACAGCCAGTCCTCACCACCAAAGAGCTCTACGGCCAATCCCTTCCATTAAAGTGCAAATAGCAACCAAGGCTTAACTACAAGAGGAGGGCACACACAACCCACACAAGGGACACACCTAGAGTGCATGGAACATTTGACCAGGAAGACTGTGCTACTGAACCCCACAGCACACCTACTACATAAGGCCACTCTACTAAGACTGAGACATAGCAGCCCTACTAATACATAGAAACAAACACAAAGAGGCAGCTAAAGTGGGGAGACAAAGAAACATTTCCCAAATAAACAGAACAGAGCTCCAGAAAAAGACCTAAACAAAAATGGAGACAAGTAATCTGCCAGATGCAGAGTTCCAAAAACTGGTTATAAGGACACTCAATGTCTCAGGGAAAACTTCAACAAAGAGGTAGGAAACATAAAAAAATGGAACTAGAAAACATGAAAAAGAACCAATCAGAAATAAAGAATACAATAACGAAAATGAAGAATATATTACAAGTACTCAACAGTCGATTAGATGAAGCAGAGGAAAGAATCAGTGATTTAGAAGATAAGGTAGTAGAAAATACCTATTCAGAACAGCAAATAGAAGAAGTAATCAAAAAATTGAGGCCAGTTTAAGGGGCCTCTGGAACAACATCAATTGTACCAACATTCACAATATAGGGGTATCAGAAGGAGAAGAGAGAGAGCACGGAATTAAAAACATATTTGAAGAAATAATGATGGAAAATTTCTTAATCTAGCAAAGGAAATAGATATATAAGCCCAGAAAGCACAGAGTCCCGAACAAAATGAACCCAAATTGGCCCACACCAAGACACATCACAATTACAGTGCAACAGGTTAAAGACAAAGAAAGAATCTTAAAAGCAACAAGAGAAAAGCAGTTAATTACCTACAAGGGAGCTCCCATAAGACTGTCAGCTGTTTTCTCAACAGAAATTTTGCAGGTCAGAAGGGATTGGCAGGGAATATTCAAAGTGATGAAAAGTAAGGACCTACAACCAAGATTACTCTATCCATCAAAGCTATCATTTAGAATTGAAGAACAGATAAAGAGATTTCAGGACAAGAAAAAGCTAAAGGAGTTCATAAGTACCAAACTAGCACTACAAGAAATGTTAGAGGGACTCCTTTAAAATGAAAAAAAAAAATCAAAAATCAAAAATATGAATAATAAAATAGTAATAACCCATACCTACCAACAATTACTTTCAATGTAAATGGATTAAATGATCCAATCAAAAGATGGGGGGGACTGAATGGATAAGAAAACAAGATCCTTACATATGCTGTCTATAAGGGACTCACTTCAGATCAAAAGAAACACTGAAGACTGAAAATAAAGGGATGGAAAAAGATATTTTATGAAAATGGAAACAAATAAACAAACAAAAACTGGGGTAGCAATACTTATACCAGACAAAATAGACTTTAAAATAAAGACTATAACAAGAGACAAAGAAGGACCTAGTAATCCCACTTTGGGGTATTTATGAAAAGAAACTCAAAATGCTCCTTTGAGGAAACATGCTCATCTATATGTTCATTGCAACATTATTTACAATAGCCAAGATATGAAGGCAACCTGCGTGTCCCTGCATGGATGTATGGATAAAGAAGAGGTGGTGCATATATACCATGGAATATTACTCAGCCACAAAAAAAGAATGAAATCTTGTCATTTGCAACAACATGGATGGACCTAGAGGGTATTGGGCTGAATGTAGGAAGTCAGACAGCAAAATACAAATGTCATATGATTTCACTTATAAGTCGAATCTAAAGAACAAAATAAACAAATAAAACAACAGAAACAAAACTCAGATACAGAGAACATTTTGTTGCCAGATGGGAGGGGGTTGGTGAAGTGGGTGAAAAAGTGGAAGGGGTTAAGAAGTAGAAATTGGTTGTTACACAATAGTCATGGGGATGTGAGGTATAGCATAGGAATAGAGCCAATAATATTGTAATAACTATCTATGGTGTCAGATGGGGACTAGATTTATCGGGGTGATATATGGGAGGGATTTGGGGACAGTGTGAAAAAGGTGAAGGGATTAAGAAGTACAAATTGGTTGTTACAAAATAGTCATGGGGTTGTAAACTACAGCATAGGAAATACAGTCAATAATATGGCAATAACTATGTATAATGCCAGGTTTGTACTATACTAGTCAGGGGGATCGCTTCCTAAATTATGTAACTGTCTAACCACTATGCTCTACACCTAAAGCTAATATAAAATAATATTGAATGTCAACGCTAATTGAAAAATTTTAGAAAAGGGAAAGATGAAGAATAAAAGGTTCAAAGTTCCAGGTATAAAACAAATAAGTCTTGGGGATGTAATATGAATAGAGAGCCTAGGAAATACAGTCAATGATATTGTGATAGTGTGGTACAGTGTCAGGTGATTGTCGGACTTACCATGGTGATCACGTCTTTAGCATAGGGAATATAACCAATAATATGGTAATAACTCTGCATAGTATGATGTGGGTACTATTGAACAACTATGATGTACACCTGAAACTAATATAATATTGTATGTTAGCTATATTTTAATAGAAATCTTTAGAAAAAAAAGAAAAAGGTCTGAATGCCTAGAGACCAATGTATACAAATTGATAGCTGTAATATCTGGGAAAAATCAGGAGAATCTAAAATAAATAAGGCTGAAAGATGAGTAAAATTCACATGTATTTGAAAAATACAACCCATAATAAATTTCTAGACTTTTTTTTTTACATTACCAATAGATGTCACTTATAGCCATCAAACAAACAAACAAACAAACAAACAAACAAACAAACACAAACCCTCTGGGGCCAATGATCCCTAAACTTCCTGAAAATAGAGTTCAATTATGCCTGGGTTGTGTACTCCCAGAAGTATCCACCACACGATAGACATTTAATACATATTTGGTTTGAGTGACAGGTTTCTCATCTGGAACCCATAAAGTTTGGATTAAATTATTTCTAGGATGTCATTCATCTCTGAACCTGTATTAGCTTCTAGTTAATTTTAAACCTATAAGGTTGACAGATAATATCCTCATAATTATGTCAGAGAAATAAAAAAGCAAGCAGAACATTAGAATGAATTTGTGAGAGATGATAACAGCAAAGAGAAATAAGATTCTCATTTCTTACCACCATCCCCATTCTCAATCTGGGCTAATCCATTCTTTTAGGCAAGTTGTTCACAAGAACAGTTGGCCAAAGGAATGAGCTAGGACTGAAATCCAGCCTGGACTCTGTTTACCATGTCACATTTGGGTCCTGTCACATTTTATCCTTCATCCAGAAGAAAGGAAGATATTTTTTGTTTTGTTTTGTTTTGTTTTGTTCGGACACAGGCTCTGTCTGGGTTAGCTAGGTCCAGTATACCCTTTCCTCTTTTACAGTAAACTGTAAAATTCCTCTTTATCCTCTAATGTATTCATTTTCTCTGGAATAGACTGATCTTGGATTTTAGTATTTAATTTAACACACATCCTGCTGACTTTAAAAGCCCTGTTCTAGGGATCCTTTCAACTTTGTATGAGCTTAAAGTCTACAGAAGTGAATTAACAGAGCTGAAATTAAAGATTTACTTTCTCTGCTCTGAGAGGTAAATTTTGATCCTTCAGTCAAAACAATCTACATTTTTAAATACTTAGATCTCTATATAAATGTATGTAGTCTTGCACAGACAGCCCTTCCTCCCATACTGCCAACCCTAACATTCATCTCCCTTTACAATTCATTGGATTCACACATCAGGCCATGAATGAAAACAGCCTGTTATAATAGTCTTTCAATAAAAATTCATTCCCACCTCAGCCTGAAATCTCTATTTAGGGAGTCACAATATATCATTTACTACACACACACACACACACACACACACACACACACACACTAGCTAATGTTAGCAGGGCACTTCATATTTATTAGGCATTGCTTTTAGCACTTTATATATAATCTCATTAAATCCTTATAGCAACCTCATGAGATGGATACTACAATTACTGCTATTGTACAGGTGAAGATACAGAAGCTCAGAGTAGTTAGCTTCTGCTGAAGTTTACAGAACTAGGAGGTGTGGAGTCAGGATTCTAACCCTAACACTCTGATTCTAGAGTCAAGATTTGTAACCATATATTCACTGTCTATTTATCATCTTTCTATCTATCTATCTATCTATCTATCTATCTATCTATCTATCTATCTATCTATCATCTATCTATCTATCATCTATCTATCTATCTATCTATCTATCTATCTATCTATCTATCTATCTACCTGTCTATCTATCTATCATCTATCTAAATTTGACTATAGTTAAATGAGGTACTTTCTTATCAAGCACAATCCTAATACTTGAGGAGTGCTATGTGTGACAAGAATAACATTCAATAAATTTTCATTCAGCACATTAAAAAAAACACCGATTCTGGTACCAGCCTGCTTAGATTCTAATCCTATCAGTGTGACCACTTAACCTCTTCAGACCCCAATATCTTCACTTGCAAAATGGGGTAATAATAACAACAAACACCTTTCTGGGTCGCTGTTGGGATTAATGAGCTAGTTGGTGGAAAGTACGGCCTGGCAGGTAATAAGATTATATAAATGATAGTGATTGTTTTCTTCTTCACCTCCTCCTTTATTATCATCATCACCATCATTATTGTCACTATTACTATTAATACCACACGCCAGGAACCATTTTGGGAACAGGGAACACAACAGTAAGTAAAACAAACAAAGATCTTGCTCTCGTGAAATCAGCAGTTAAGTCCTGATGTACTCAATTTCAACTATCTCATCCCATTGTTAAACTATGTACTGAATGTTTTCTATAAAATTGGAATGACCAGAGCTAACAATGTGAGGATAAAATAAGTTAATACATATAAAAGTTTGGAACAGCCCCTCGCACGTAAAAGCACTCAATCCATGTTAGAGGTCTTAATATCTATGTGGTGGGTGTTATGGTCTAACACACTGTCTTGATTCTGAGTTCCTGCATTTGTTGCTATAGTGACTTTGCATAGCATTTTCTCACAGCTACTTTGTCTCCATAGAGGATTGCTTTTGAAATTATGCTTATTCTTCAGTTTTTTTTACTGCTACCTAATAATATAATGGTTACTAAAGTAAATATAAAAATTGCTCTCAAAACACAAAAAAAGATATGTTAAAATTAAGAAAATATATTCGTAATATCTCAGGTAGATTAAGTACTCTGGCTCTTTTTTTTTTTTATAAACAAATCAATTAAATTTAGAATGTTTCATCACAAGGAGTTATTTGAATATCACAGAACAGGAATTTTGGAATAAGACCAATCTGAGTTCATTTTACAGCTCTTTGAGCCTCCCACACTCAACCTACCTCCCAGGGTTGTTGTGAAGAGTAAATGAGAGCTTTTGAGAGGGGTTGAGTTCCCTGTCTTCCTTGTTTCTTTAACTATACAATGCAAATTTAAATGTGCTTTTAAAAAATCTTGAATTGTTAACGAAAAAACATCACCCTAATATATATATAAAGTGAAGGGCAAGGGCAACAGTAAATAGCATATGTTGATAAAAGGTATCTGCATAGAGAATGCATTAATTTCAAAGCAGGAGGTGTTTCCTTCAGTGTTAATCCTTGCATATATCAGTTGCACAGAAAAGAGGCTATAAAAGGGAATATGGCTAGAGTGGCCTCTGTGACTCTGTGGGAGTCAATTAATCTCTCCTTATTTTCCTTAATTCAAGTTGGGTTTAGGGCTCACCGACTTCAAACAGGCAGTGAAGGCCTTTGAAGAAACTGCTGCATACACTTGGGAAGAAGCTGTGCCTTGTGAGCCAGGTCCAGGGGGTTTCCTCTCCCAGTTTTAATTAACAATGGAATTAAGGATTCTTTAAGAGTATGTCGACTTTTTAAAGGCGTAAGAAGGTCAATGATTTGTTAAGTACCTTCTTTCTCTTCTTAATGGTGCTATTTCTCAGTTGAAATTGTGTGAACAGGGCTCAATTTCTCTTTCAGGTCCAGAGATTCCCAGCACTATGGCTTTAAGACTTGGAAGACTGAGTGAGGAACTGCCCTGTGGTATGCGGGCCAGAGAGGGCTTAGGTTCCATCCGAGCAGGAGCTGGGTGTGGGCGTCCTGGTTAGAGTCCTGGACCCTCCTCTTGCTAGCTGAAAACCCACACATTGTAGAGTTGTCGGGATTATTAGAAACAATAAGGTAGATATGTAAAATGCTAGCTACTTATCAGTGCTGCACCGAGTAACTTATTTTGTCTACATCCCTACAAAGTTACATGTAGGATAGAAATACTGCTACATAAGTAGATAAGAAAGAAAATTACCTCTAGAAGTATGAAGTCTCACATATGGCTTTAGAAACATGTTACTTTTTACAGGGAGCTTATAAAGGTATTAATACAATGGAAAATACATGACTTTGCCTATCCTGACGAGAAGGATTGCTGCTAAAAATGATAGAAGAAATTTGCATCAGTAGCTTTCTTATGCTCTCAGGGGATTTACCTGTGCTGATAAAAATTTTTCACCTGATTTGTGATAGCACAAAAAATAAATATACACAAGCTCAAGGCTTTAAAATACAATAAGCACATGGAAACAATAATAACTAATGTGGACAGTGAATAGAGGAAAATTCATTTGCTCCATTTGCTTTGATCCTCACAGCAATCCTATGAAGAAAACAGTACAGATAGGATTATTTCCCTCCCTTTCCTGACGAGTGAGTTGAAGCTCTGAGGGAGATGAGGTGCTTAGCTAAATGTTTGTGATCTGTGGGGCCAAAGAATGGCCTCAAACCTAGAGCGTCTGGACACAATCCCTTGTCTCTTCTATGATATCAGATTGCCATCATCTCAAACAAGAGAACTTCTAATATACTTTGCCTCTATTTCCTTCTGTTGAGTTTCCTTTTACAGAGTTCTATGTTTAAGTACATTTATTGTGGACAAGAATGCTCATTGTCTCTGAGAGCATTGCTACGTAGTGACTACCCCAAGCCAGAACATTTTTTCCCTTGAATCAATCACTAGGTACCCCACGTTCCACTTGATAAATAATTCTGGATCCATTCATCTCTCTATCTCCACCGCTTCAGTTTAGGTCTTCAGGATTTCCACTGTAATGAACATGCTAACTAGTCTTCACAGAGCTGACAGTGATCTTTCTAAAAACACAAATTGAATTGTGTTTTTGCTCAGCTTTAAAACTCTTCAACAGCTCTTCACTGCTTACAGCATAATGTCCCAAACCCTCAGCTTAGCAAGTAAGGCTCTTTGTGATCTGCAGCTGGCCGCGTCTCCAACTTTATCATCCACTCAATAATCTTGAACCCCACAGAACTCCTGGGAGCTCCAGCATGCATGTGCTTTATACACCACGAGGATTAACTGTGCTATTCCTTTTACGGGGAACACATTTCTTCCCTCATCCAACTGATGAGCTCAGTGTCTCTCTGAAAACTTTCAGATAAACAGGCAGAGTTGTCTGATTCCTCCTCTGTTTATCTTTAGAGACTCACATGTACTTCTCTTACAGCATTATTATGTCTAGATCTTATGTTTGATTTTGGATTTATAGACTTCAAGACAGTGAAAACATTAAAGGCGCAGATAACTTTTCTATTATCTTGCAAGCAGAGAACACTTGCCAAAGACAGACCACCAGACCAAATGGCTGAGGTCTTGTGAGATAAAGATCTCTCTCTGTCCCAAAACTGGCAATGGCTTGAGGCTGCCAACTTTAGGATTTCTACCAAGGGAGTGAATTTTACTGGATGCTGAGCTCTGTGGATATACTAGCAGATGGACCTATGGGAAGGTAAGGGTAAATCCCATAAACAATGCTTCTTATAAATGATTAGGAATTGATGAAACAATTTGTGGGGACATTACTGAATGTATGTTCAAACCTCTGCAGAAGGGACAGCCTAAGATCATGTGGGCTTCCATCACTACTTCTTACACTAGTCTGACTTTAGTTACCTAGAAATCAGGTGCACTGGAGAAACGGAGAGCCTTTGGCAGATACATATCACAACCCACAGTCATGAATACTTCATTCACATGTCTTTGAACTGTGTAAGGGGAAGAACCACACCTCATTCACCTTTGAATCCCTGGCATCCAGGATCATGCCTCATACCTAGTTGAAATCTATACTCTCCAACGAGTGAAGATGTTTCATGATCCCATAATACTTCAGAATCCAGATTTCCTATCCCAAATCTGCCGACATATTTTGATTAGCCTTCATCTGGTTTATCTCAAAATAACAATAATTAAGACAAGCTATGTAAAAGGATCAATGACAATATGCCATGCATGTTGAGAAAACAAACCAGAATAGTGTTCCCCTTGCCCTAGGAATATCAAAAGGTGAATAATTTACCATTCTCCCAAAGTAGAAAACCAATTAGAACATCAAAAACTACCTTAAAAACAAAACAAAACAAAAACAAAAACAACAAAAAGAAACAGGAGCCCCACAGTAATCCCAATTGTGTTTCATGGAACTCCAAATGTTAGTTTGAATCCAGGCTCTGCCCATTTCTTGCTTTTGCAAGATCTGAAAAGTCAATTACTCAAAATATAATCTGTAGCCTCAGGAGCTGGCACTTCGCCAAGTAATTCCGAGCGCTTTCCGAAGAAAAATTTGCAATTTCTCTGTGTTCTTTTAGATTATGTGACAGAAGTAAATTGTGTGTACAACTAATTCATCCCTGGATGTTTGCGATCGATTCAAAGAGTTGAGAATTTGGATATTCTCACTGAAATGCAGAGAATACAGATGATTGATTCTCCTAGCTTCTGTTGACTGGCCTCCATTCTCCTGAATGCTGATTTGGGATTAAGCTGGTGTATAAGTGGTTTCACATGTCATTTGCACAGAGGTAGCTCATATCCTAATCTGTGATAGTAATTGCTGTAGCATTACTGTGTTTCCCCAAAAATAGGACTGGCTCTCATACCATATTTCTCCGAAAATAAGACTGGGTCTTATATTAATTTTTGCTCCAAAAGACACATTAGGGTATATTTTCAGGGGATGTCTTATTTTTTTCATGTACAACAATCTACATTTATTCAAACACAGTCATGTCATTTTCTGGAACATCATCATAACGTACTAAATGCGTCCATCTGGCTGACGATCTTAACTGAGGTTTATTTTTGGGGTAGGTCTTATTTTTGGGGCAACACGGTATGTGTGTGCTTCTGAAATAGACTAGGATATTCCAAATGCCCTGAAAAAAAACATACTACCACACATTGCAATGTAAGGTTAGGCATTTCTTTAACCTTTCTTATGTTTTTTGGTTGGCTTTTTCAGTTTACACCTTTGTAAAAAGTTGTCCTAATATAGTATCTTGCACTTTGTCAGTGCTTGATAAATCTTGGTTGAATGGATTGATAGCTATGTTCGTATCATATCCTTTTCAGGGCAGAATATCTTCCAAAATACTTTTGTTTTACCAAGAGTAGAAGTAAGACGTGGAACCATGAAGACAGTGGATTGGGTTCCTTATCATTACTAGAGTTGAATAAGGGTTTGTCTATCTAAGTTCTCACCTATCTCTGAGATTGTCTAAGTTATTTAAGGTCACAGTGGAAAAAGCAAGTGATGGTGTCATCAATGGAACTAGACTCCTTGAACTTATTTGTTAAATTATTGGCCAAATTTCAAGAAACATCTGCTCAGAGAGATATTTCCCATTGGAGAGGAAATAAATAACCTCTGAAAGGAATGGTTCAGTCTTCGTGAAGAACTGTTACCTAGTGAATCTATAACATGGACACTGACGAACAAGATACCATAAGGTGAAAGTGCAATACACAAAGTGAGCTCTAGTCTATTGTTTTCATTTTTACGCATGGATTCATCAATTTCTGGAGTTGTTTTATGTACCTACTAAGAACTGAGTAAAGCACAGCTTGAACATGACCTGTTCCTAGAACAGCTATCTGTCTGCTTGTCTGCCGATGATTTTATTTCCATGTTTATTTAGTTACTCAATAATTCTGAGCTCGTGCTGTGCCAGGCACTATGCTAAGTGTTAAGGGTATTGCAGTGTGCAAAATAGACACAATTCCATTCACTGAGCTTACAGCACAGAGTGAGACATTTAGTTTAAAAATCACATAAATAAATGTACAATAATAAATTGCTTGCATCTTACGAAAAATGAGGTAATACAATAATGGACCAAATTTTCTCTTTCAGGGAGGTTCTCTGAGGAAGTACAATTTAAGCTTAGATCTAAGATGACCAGAAGTTAACCAGGCGAAGTGTAGGAGCTTTTCAGTTTGAGGAAGGAGCATGTGTGAAGCGCTTGAGGCAGGAAGAGATTTAGTACATTGTGTGAATGTAAACAGTGTGGTCAGCAAAGGGAAGATGTTTAAGAGGCAGGCAGGGGTGGGATCATGCATAGCTAGGATGCTATGTTAATGATTTTGCATTTTATACCAATGCAACAGCAGAGACAGAGATCTGATCTGTACTTTTACAGACCACTTTGGCTGCACTGAGTATAAACCAGGAGGATGACGGGGAAGTGGTGAGACCCATTAGGAGGCTATTGTAGATGGGAGATGATGGAGGCTTGGCTTACACTGGTTGAAATAGAAGTAGAGCAGAATAAATAGACTTGAAGTCCATTTTGGAGGTAGAATTAACGAGAGTTAAAGATAATTGGATGATGGGTGTGAAGGAGAACAATATAATTCTCAAGTTCTTGGCTTGGATAATAGGCTAAATGTATGTGCCATTTACTGAATTGAGAAAGTGTGAAAGGGGAACAAAGTGGGGTGAAATCAAGAATTACAGTATCAGTGTATTGGTAAAAAATACCACTAAAATGTGTGTGTGTGTGTGTGTGTGTGTGTGTGTGTGTGTGCCTGTATGATTTCTTTTTCTAGCAATGAAGGATAAAATATGAAAAAAGGAAGAAAAAAAAAGGGAAAAAGAAGGGAACACAATTAGAATAGAAAATAAAATTCCCAAAGGTGGGATGGAGGGTTGGGGTTGGGAACTGATGTATTCTGGATTGCTGAAGGTGTTTAATTTAAAAAAGGACATATGAACATTATACTATAAATTTTTAATTTTGGAAAAATAAAATTAAAAAGTAAACCCTTCATATTACAGATTACAGAAAGTGGACTAAAAGGAATCATATCTGGTGGGCTCACCCAAATTGTCGATTCTATCATCTGCTTATTGTTTTTGGTGAGTTTTAAGGAGGGATGCATCAAAATCCCTAGTGGAATGGAAGAAATGTAACTTTTATGTTTATCATAAAAGAGCACAGGTTAACAAAAACAAAACAAAACAAAAACAAAACAAAATCATTGACACTGAGCCAGAAGAAAGGAGATGAGAAGGCAGGATAAAAACAGAGAAAGAAAATAAAAAGAGAAATGGGTGGGGAATTTTTCAAGCAAGCAAAGACATCTCTGCCATCATGTCTGTGCTCATGTGGGTGCTAATGGTCCCCTGGGTGTGAATCCCAGCCCTGTCACTTATCAGTGGATGATCACGGGCACATCAGGTAACTTCTCAAGCCTCGATTTTATTTGTAAATTGAAGACAGTGACACCATCTACCTTACAAGGTGACTGTCAAGGTTAAAAGAAATAATTCATGAGAAGTGCTTAACAAAATCCCTGGCACAGAGAAAGCTCAGTAATGGTGAGCTGCCTTTACTTAGCAGCCTACAGATGCGAAAAATACTAGAAAGTGGTTCCTGCAGGTGTGTGCACCTTCTCACTTCCCTATGGCTATGGTGAGATTGCTCTCTTCAAAATCATAGAGTTCACTGTATAAAAAATAGTTTTTTATGATTTGTTAAAAATATAGGAGGATTTAATTAATATTTACAAGGAATTTCAAATGTTATTAGGGTTTAATTATTACAAATTGAGTGAAAATGCCCCAACTAATTAATAACCAAAGATATGCCTTCTCATTTATTTCTAGAAATGTTAGATATAGTTTAAAATGTGTTATTTAACTCCCTAGAGAAGTCAGTAATTGACTTCAAAACTTATTATTTGGAAATATCAAAAAGTAGAGACAACGTTCTAAGGGAACTCTCTTGATATAGTCATTTTCCCTTTGAATCATTCTAAAATCTATATTTTCTCAGCTCTATCAATATTATGAAGACATATAAAGATATTCTATCTGAAAATATAACTATATTAAGCATCCCATTATATCTAGGAACATTACAATTGCGAGCTCTCAATTTAAACTGAATTGGAACTACCTTATGGAACACTAGATTCTCTTTTTCTTACTCCCCTCTCTCTCTGATTTCGTTTACTATGTGAAGATGGGGTTTTATTATTACCATACATATGCGTTAGAATATGAATGCAAAACTAAGTCCAACTTTTAGATTTAGAATAATTTGTTTATAAAGTTGTAGAAAGACTCAGCATTCTAAGGTCAAATCTGGAATCTACATTTTTTTGGTAATATAGTACTAAGAACGATAATCTAACTTCATTGACCTTTATATATATAAAATATGGGAATAACTAAATAAGAGAACATATGTAATCACTTAGCTTGCTAACATACTGTAAAGATTATATTCTTTGTGGTAAGATAGAACCATCTACTTATGTAGTTTTTGGACAAGTTGTTTAATACCTGAAGGAGTCAGTTAAATTATAGCATTAATTTAATACCTTAGTTAAAACATTAAATGGTGATAATAGTACATATTTCTTAGGCTATGTTATACCTGCAACGTAGGAAGTGCTTATTAAATATTATCCAAACATGTACTCAATAAATGTTCATTCATTCTTCTAAGGGAAATAGTACTAATTAAATTCCAAAATTAATTATTTTGGAAAAATATAATTAACAGCTCATTAAAAATGCAGGGGACCAAGAACATGTGGAGCATCATGTGGTTATGTCTGAGTGCGCTATGAAAACACCAGGGGGAAAAAATGGGGCAATGTTCTTAATGTCTGCCATTGCACCAAGGCAGCAGGACATCTCTCCAATTTGAGGAAGATGTCAAGTGCAAGAGAAGTGAGCAGAGGAGGATTCTCCCCATTCATCATTGTGGAAGCACATGCATTTTGAGAAGATGAAGTGAGGAAGCGCATGCAGTACCTGGTCATCTCAGAGTCAGGGAGCAGGCCTAGGTGGTAGTGGGGGTAGGGAGCTGAGAGAAGGAAGCTTTTGTCACACTCAACAGGGGAATAGTGCCTGGGAGAAGGAGGCTTATCACACAGTTTGTTCACAGTGCTGTAAACAGGTTCCGGAGGCCTGGTGATACAAGAGGAAGAGAAAGAGATGCGTGGTTAGCACACACACTGGACCACTGTGCAACTAGTAGCATTTCACCATATGCACAAGTAAAGACCCAAAACAGTGTTATGGGCTTCATTAGGCCTGCGTTAAGGGTCTTTTTAGGAAACAGGATCTCTGGTTAGAAATTAGAACTTCAGCGCACATTTGGCATGACTGAAATTCATATGCCAAATACCTCAACAGAGTCATAATCAACCTATAAATGCCATGCCTTTTTGGATATCCAATCTGAAATGCCAAACTGTGGGATCCTCTGACATGGCTTCTTTTTATTTTATTAGTTTCAGGTATACAAAACAATATAATAGTTAGACATTTACACCGCTCACAAAGTGATAGTCCCCTTCCCCCAACCTACTACCCCTCTGACATCGTATAGAGCTGTTACAATTCCATCGACTGTATTCCCTATGCTGTACTGCACATCCAGTGACCATATATATATATATATATATATATATATATATATATATATATATATATATATATAATTATAATTATAGTGGACATTCAGTATTATTCAGCTTCAGCTTCAGGTGTACAGCACAGTGGTCAGGCATCTACGCCATCCATGAAGTGGTCTCCCTAATAAGACAAATGCCCATCTAACATCCTACAAAATCTTTACAACATTATTGATTATATTCCATGGTTCCTTTTTAAACTTTAGTCTCATCTTAAATGTGAACATCACAGAGGCATTCTCTGACCACCTTGGCCAGAACACCCTGTTATTTTTCACAGCACCTATTCTGCTTCATATTTTTTTTTCTCAGCATGAAATACCTTTATTGTTTGTTTCGTCTAATTTATTATTGCCACTGTTACACCATAAATTTTATGAGGACATTTATCGAATTATGAAACAAATATAGGAATACAACTTCCCACATTTATATTGCATGTTTTGGGAAGGTGTTGGCCTTACCTAGGATTCTAATAGCTTATATAATTTTAGTGGTTCCTCTAAATATTTATTTATAGTTTGTCACCTAACAACTGATTCAGAGAATTTTCTACAAAGACAATAGTCATTTTAGTAAAATTTCTATTAAATGAATTAATCTAGGGATACTGAAACATTATCTAAAATAGCAACATTTTTATAGTTATTACTTACAATCATATATAGTATGTTGAGACAAATTTTACCCATAATTTTTTTTTTCTGTCAAAGATCCATGTACTGCAAAGTCCTTGGCAAAAAAAATAAAGCAACAACAAAAAACAAAAACAAAAGAAAAACACCTCACAGGTCTATTCCCTATTTTTAATATATGGTCTGAAATTGCTATCAATATCTTCCTTTTAAGATAATAATTGAAAGATATAAATTTAACTACCCAAAGCAATCTACAGATTCAATGCAATCCCTATCAAAATAACAATCGCATTTTTCACGGAACTAGAACACAAGAGCTTAAAATTTACATGAAACCATAAAAACCCCAAATAGCCATGGGAATCCTGAGAAAAAAAGAACAAAACTGGAGGCATCACACTATCTGATATCAAACTAACTACAAGGCCATAGAAATCAAAACAGCATGATATTAGCATAAAAACAGACATACAGATCAATGGAACAGAATAGAGAGCCCAGAAATAAACCCATCCCTATATCATCATTTAATGTATGACAAAGGAAGTGAGAATTTACATTGGGGTAAAAACAGTCTATTCAATAAATGGTGCTGGGAAAACTGGACAGATACATGCGAAAAAATGAAACTGGTCCACTTTCTTATACCATATACGAGAATAAACTCAAAATGGATTAAAAACTTAAATGGAAGACCTAAAACCATAAAACTCCTAGAAGAAAATATAGGAAGTAAACTCGCAGGCATTACCCTCAGTAATATTTTAACTGATATGTTTCCTAGGGCAAGGAAAACAAACAAAAGAATAATCAAATGGGATCACATCAAACTAACGTTTTTTTCACAGAAAAGGAAACCATCAACAAAACAAAGACATCCTACTGAATAGGAGAAGCCATTTGCCAGTGACACATCTGATAAGGGGTTAATATCCAAACTTTATAAAAACCTCATACAACTGATCACCAAAAAAAACGAACAACCCAATTAAAAAAATGGGCAGAGGACTTGAACTGAGATTTTTCCAAAGAGGACATACAGATACTTAATAGACACATGAAAAGATGCTCAACATCACTAATCATCAGAGAAGTTGAACTGAATTACGGCAGCAATAGAATTAGGGTAGCACGACATTTGCTCAAAAGATGGCGTTAATCAAATGAATGCTAGCGTCATTCATTATATTACAAATTTTTTTTAATACAGTTTTTGTTTTCCTTTCTTAAAATGTGTATACATGTATTTGGTACCCTCTGTATATATAGTACAGGATGAAAAGCACAGCATAAGGAGTATAGTCAATGATATTGTAATAGCTACGCACGCACGATGTCAGACGGGTACTAGACTTGTTGGGGTTATCACTTTGTGAGGTGTGTAAATGTCTAATTATTATCTTGTTCTGTACACATGAAACTAACAATAAAAAAAGAAAGATATAAATTTAAATGGAAGAACTATCTGGCAGACTGGGCCCTGGACCCAGAAAGAGTAAGCTTGACTGGGAAAGTAAAGAGCAGGCCAGGATACAAGGCTGTTCGAACCCATTGGGGAAGCAAGACTCCAGAGGCTGCAAGTGGTAGCCACGTGCCTGAGCAGAGATCCAGGAAGTGTCGGTGACAAACTCAGAGAGGGCACAGTCCGTGTTTCTGTAGCTCCAGCCCCCAAAGTGTCCCCTAATGTATAAGAGATGCTCAATCAATGCTTCCTGAACTGATTGAGGGAGAAAAAGAGCAGGGAGGAACGGAGAATAAGCAAAGTATTAAAAACAAATTTTACGTAATTTATATTACTGTGGGCCAGTCGTGGCTTACACACACCGTCTAGAGAATTGGATTCTTTCCTCACACAAAGCTTTTCACCACACAGAGAGACACCTTGATTTGTTTATTTTGTACAACACTGTAGAGGGGCTGAGGATTGGCAGGAGGAGTACAGATGACTATTTTGTCCTCCAGAATAATTATCTCAGTGGTAAAATGAGGTACCTTACAACAGAGTTGGATTGTTCTATCTTAGTGGTTAATATAGTAACATTTACAAGAAGAACTTTGGGTTTCTTAAATGAGATAGCCAAAATTATTCTTACTTTAGGGAAGCTGGCATATACTGGGGTGCCAAAAAATGTATACATATGACTCGCATTCATCTTTTGTTATCGGTATATGTTGAGTACTACAATTTTAATACATTTTTTCCTTTCTTAAAATGTGTATACATTTTTTGGGGGGCACCCTCTGTATTCTTAATTAAGACAAGTACTCTATTTTCAAAAAAACCTAGCAGGTTTGCGAATTTCTGTTTATTATTATACATATACACAATTTAGAATGGTAAACACTAGCCTTTAACAAAGGCAGCTGCAAAATCATTCTTAAAAAGTGTTTTTTTAATCAGGTTTTATAAGTTGAATTACTTGATGTAAAAGGAAAGACACTTTCAGTTAGCTACGAAAATACACCTTTTAAAATAGCCAGATTGGATACTGTTCTTGATTCTTGGCGCGGGGAGGGTCTGTTTTTGCTTTGTTGACACATTCAACTTTATGAAAATTTGTACAAATTTCCCATGGTTTTGGAGACAGAAAAACTCACGATGCCAGTCAGATAAAGAAAACCCTTGGGAGATCACAATCTTTTCTGCACCTAAAATGTGGTTGACCACACAAAAATTAAGCTTGGAAAGGGCTTTGTATTAATGAGTTGCACAAATATCAATCAAATGAAAAACGAGGGGGCCCTAAGGAAATTACTCTGGGTAGATTATCACAAGAGGTCCACTCTGAGATACAGCTGCTTGGTAGAGATGGCTGTATGGCCTCCCAAATATCCACTTATTCCTTTTTTCTTACTAACAGAAACCCCATTATCCGCTGGTCATCTTTTCTGTAATAAAGACTTTTTCAGCCTCTGTTGTAGGCAGATGTGGCCCCATGAAGATGTCCAACACAATGTGATTTGACAAAGGGTTCTGTGGGAATCCTGCTCTTACTGCCTGAAGAGAAGCTGATTTTTTGGGACTCCTGCAATTTTGTTCTTTCTCCTACTTCCTCCCTGCTGACCTGGAACTCATGTATGATAGCTGGGGCTTCAGTGGTCATCTTAAACCATGAAGTAACCTTGAGGATGAAGGCAAACAATATGGATAGTGGAGCACAATGTCAGAGCTTGCGTCACTGAAGATACGGAGTGACACTATACTGCTTCTGTGTTAGCTACCTCTGGATTTCTTTTATGTGGGATAAAAATAAACTATCTTGTTTAAACGAATGTCATTTTTTGTTTCTAAACAGGACCTAATATTAACAGATATAATCCCACAAAATATAAGAACGATAATCTAATACAAAGAAATAACTATAGATGGGGCCTGCCATAAGGCGACAATACGTTTAATTATATTGGAGGTTCATATAACACCTTCTATATGCACAGAAAAATATAAAGGATATTTTTTAGGACTATATAATTTAAAATCTGTGACTGTTTGGAGAACTCACTGCATCTTTATTTAAAAATATTACTGATCTAAACTGCCAGCACAGGGCCTAAAAATAAAGGAACTGATAACTTCTTTTAGGTCATAAAACATTTTCATGATGATGTCATCTCAGTAACATGGCACTTTCTGCTTAGGAGGGCTGATTCAATTTTCTGAGTCTGATGTTGACTCGACAGACCAAGAAAATAATGTTACTGAGAGTTTTCCCCCAGTCCTTTTCCCTCAGCAGCATTATATTTTGAGAGAAATTATCAGAATCAAAGCTGGCTAATACATATCTTAAGAAAAAAATCCTACTTGGAAAATATAACACTAAACTAAGAGAAAATATTTTTACTCTCTGAACACTACAATAAATTCAAAACAATAACAATGAGGCCCTATACATTGCACACTGTTGAATTCTTGAGACTTTTACCTACGTTATTTTGGAACCATTTTATGGGTGTAATATTATTTCATGACTCCTGTATTTAGTAGATTTGGTGTTTCGAGCAGGCTCAAATACATTATACTTCAGCAAAAAGGCCCTTATTTTTTTGTCTACAATCACTTCCAGAATTGTTTCATAGTGGATTGGTCCCTGGCCTAAGCTGATCTACTCATGATTCAAAGTCTTATTAATGCAGAGATACAGCTACTGATATTGCAGGCTTGTTTTTACCTATCATTCAGTCTTTCATTCCTTCCCTGTTTATTTGCATGTTATTTTGTACAGTCACTGGCTCAAGAGTAGATATATCAAATCCAGTTTCTTTTCTTGTGAGAACATTTGATATTTCAGAAGATGGGTAGATGAAAAAACAAACACAAACCAAAAAACACTTGGCAAACTTGACTAAGCCTTTCACAATACTGACAACATCCCCTTGTAACCAAATGACTAAACTAAAAATGTCAGGGAGAATCTCCTTTCAAGTGGCATAAAATGGGGTTCATATTTGAAGATTTCTGTGTGCTGTCCCTAGTTCCCGTAAGAGTCACCCCATGGGCATGGTGCTCCTCAAAGATTTATCAGTTGACGTTTAATTATAGTTGACATGCAATATTATTCTACTTCAGCTTCATGTGTACAGCGCAGTGGTCAGGCATCTACACAGCCTATGAAGTGATCCCCCGAGAAGTCCAGTGCCCATCTGGCACCTTACATAATAGTAATGGGATATAAAGTACAACATAGGGAATACAGTCAATGGTATTTCAACAGCTAAATATGTTGTCAGGTGGGTAGTAGGTTGGGAGGATTATCACTTTGTGAGGGGTGTAAATGTCTAATTATTATGTTGCTTTGTATACCTGAAACTAATTAAACAACAACAACAAAAACTAGTTAGTGGCAAAATTAAAAAAACAAAAACAAAACTTATCAGCCCTGAGTTCCAGAAGGCCTACAGCTAGCAGTCAGCATTCTCAGTGTTTCCTTGCAGTTTTATTCTCTGTGACCTCTCTGACAGAAAAAAAATAAATAAATAAATAAAAATGCCAATTTATGAGCTGTCACTGCGATCTCGGTGACAGGAACAGATGCCATCATCGCTTCCCATTTATTTAGTAAAGAAGTGCCACAGGGAAATTACTTTTGGCAGTGTGAATCAGCCAGTCACAATAGAAAGGACCTGTTTATCCCATTACAAAGCTTCAGAGTCACCTAGGTCAGAAGATAATGAATATGGAAATCCAATCTCAGGTACCTACTGGCTCTCTTCATTCTGTAGATGTCCCCAGAAGACAGGAAAACTAGTTAGTATAATCTCTAAGTGAACTTCTAAACAACTCATTTATCTTGTTGTCCACTTCTCAAGGGCCATAGATAAATGGCTTTGTAGTCTCCAGTGCGGAGCCATCAACATATATTTGCATATCTATGGATTTATAATTATAGGCTTTTATAAGATATTATTAGCACACCCTGACCCTTGGTGATCTCTCCCTTTTCTGAACCCCATTAACACCTGCACTTGCTATTCTGTTTCTTTGGCATTTTCAATTACTAATCCATAATGCTGGTGTATTACAGGGAGGTGCTTCATCTAACCCTATTCTAAGAAAAACTACCTTGCCGCAACTGTCCCTTTTCATTTGCCCCACTTAACTACAACCCAGCTCAGTTCCCCTGTTAACCAATGCTTCTTAGACCAGGATTGGGCCCCTAACTCTGCAAACATGACCTGTATGGATAATAGGACTCAAAAAAAGTCTAGGCCAATCAGATTCTCTTATGGGATATGAATAAAGGGGCATTAAAAATGGATTATCAGCTGGTAGCATAAGGGAAAGACCCAGACATATAGAGGGTAGCTGTAGTTGTGTCCACTAATTACACAGCACCAGAGAAAAGCACTACCCAATTTTGTTGCTCAAGTGTCTAGAGGTTCCTTGAGTCTAGAATAACAATCTGACTTCATTCTTTAAGGGCAGTATTATGGCTCATGCTACTGAATTTCTCTGTTGGATCCCATATGATATTAGCTGTACAAGGAAAATAAACCAGAATCTCCCACCCTATTCCTTTATAGGAGCTTAAGTCAGATCTGTTGCTTGCAATCAATAGAGTGAAAAGAAAACAGGCACTTTGTTTTTATAGTCTCTTTCAGATCATCTCAAGAAGACTACGCCACTCCAAAACAAAAGATGAAACCTTGAACCTCTGTGTAATCCCACCGTATCTGAGAGCCTGCCTGTAAAATTCTGATATTTTCTTCATTTAAATAATTCTATTATCTAAAATATTGCATTAAAATATTATTATCTTAATTACTGAGTTTTTTGGTGTCCCCTTAAATTTGTACCTGATGTACGTACATCAGTTGCCTTACCTTAGTCCCAGACCTATAGCAGAGCAATAAATGTTTAACACAATTTATAACACAATTATAATGTTATAATGTTTAATTGTGTGTTAATTATTGTGTGATGATGGTGATAATGATGGTGATTGTAAACATGCATCTCCGCAGGAACTGAAGACACAAGGTCAAAGGAATATGACTCCTTTCTCTTAAAGGTAACAGTCATCTTGAGTCATATTTTATTGAGTTTCTCTTTAAAGTGACTCGCACTTTATTGAGTCCCTCCATTAAAGGGACTGCTTTCTACACCCTCAGGCAGTCTCAGGCAGGGCTCTGGTCTCAATGTACTCCTCCATTTGGTGCCCGGGGCTCTTTCTTTTCTAGACAATCAGCTCATAGAGGATCAGGACTGAATCTCATTTATCTTTCATTCCCAATAGCTTTCCTGAATACAAGAATGTATAAATGAAGCACTACCATAGAAAAGAAATAGAGTTGTGTCAGAAAAGCGACCAGTACTTTTTATTCTCTCTTCCTGAGCTAGACCTAAAAAGAGAGCCTAAAATTGCAATAGGAAGGATTTGGGTTATATATTTGTATACTTGTGACCATAAATCTCTTTGTCATATTGCTGATATGGATAAATCTGTAAACCATTCAAGATTCTCTACCTCTCATCCTTCTGTGGTCTTCTTTAGGTGCCCTAAATGGGAAGGAAGCATCTAGCCCCATGCTCCTATATAAGCAGGACATAGAACCAAACGACATTAATGATGGCAGCTGGTTACCCAGGGCTCGGATCCCTCAGCACCTAGTATATTGCCGGACATAATTCAGAGGAAAAGGTTCTTCTTTTTTTTTTTAACTTACAAGGGTGCCTCACACTCCTCTTTACAAACAATACATTGTTTTGAGGGCCAAGGATTTGGAGAAGTAAGCATAAGAGGATTGAATTCCGGGCCTGGGCAAGATTTTGGGAAGTAACTAGAGGAGAAAAGAGAACACGGGACCAGGCTGTGAAGGATCAGCTCAACATGTGAATCTGACATTATAGTAATAAGGATTAAGGAAGAGACTGACTTCTCTTGAAATTTAAGCAGAGAAGTGTTAGTTATTTGGTGAAGGTGCTGTTAGAAACTTAAAAGTATACTATAGAGAAATCTGAGGAATGGATTGGTCTAAGTGATTTGTAAGATCCCATTCATCCCCCTGTTTCTAAACAACATTAGACTGGGCCCCCTACGACTTCCCCTCAGGTCCTTGGAGTAGAGGCCTATTTGCATCAAACTCACTTAACTTTTACAAAACTTAGTTTCTTTATTTTAGTGGTATTAAAAAAGTCTCCTCTGTATACCAGCAATGTTGCAAACTGTAAAATTATACATAGAAGTAAATTATAATAAAATAGTAAGGTAAGCGCAAAGAAACAGAGCTGGTCTGGATTCTTGCTCTTCCCAATTTTACCCTGTGTGACCTTCTGCTTTTTCTTAACTTCTCTGAGGCTCAGTATCCATATCTGTAAAGTGGGGATAGTAATATTTGCCTGAAGGTAGCTGTGAGAAATAGGAAGCACGCTTGTAAAGTACCTAGCTCAGTGCATGACATTCACTGTGAGCTCACCAAATAGCACTGGTTTTACTCTCAGGCACTCCAAATCACAGAGATGCATAGCCTCTGAGAATGTTGTTCCCCACCAAGCAGTTCACATATTAGCTCTTTAATGTAATGTGGTTTATCTACAAGAGGGCGGGACAAAGAAAGTAACAATCAATAGTATTTAGTATCACAAGACAGTGCATAATGGTGCTTTCTAAGGACTCGCTTTTGCTTCTGACATTGGAAAGGTTATTGTTCCTCTATCATAGACCTGGAGGTTGATGCTCACTTTCTCTGAATTTCTCAATTATTTTCATTGCCTCTAACAAGGTATCATCCCCAACTCTAACCTTTAATTTGTGCTTCTACCATCACTGATTTGCTTTCCTAGATGGCTTCCATGTGTCGTGTCATAAGTAATTTGGGCCATAGGTAATTTGTTATTAATGACAGTCTATGTACCATAATCTATAAATATTTGCTTTAAAAAGAGAAATTAGGATTAATTTACCATTTTCTCTCTATAAACATCATTCTCAATTATATTTTGCTATGTTTGCTTATTGAGGAGAGAAATGGCAGAATAAGAGCTGCACCACATAAAGTCATTTTGAAAGTTTTGACTATTGAGGTGCTTTATTTCCTCAAAGAATGTTTGCATTTCAGCGAAATTGGGCCTTCTCATGACAGAGAGTTATAAATGGTTCATGGAATGTTTTATTGGACTAAGAAGTTGAACGTCAATGACTTTGATAATAGTGATTATAACAGGTAGATTTCCAAAGACAGGGGTGACTATACCTTGGTATTGGGCATGTGTCCAGCTACATGAGTATTTTTGTGGAATTCTGAGAGATGTTGCAACAAATATTATCTAAGACACACAGGGTCAGTATTATGCCCATACAATCCATTGAGAAATGGATTCAAATTATTTAAGGAAGGTTCAATGTATCCTATCATAGTGTTTAAACTCTTTGATTTTTGTAAATCTAATTTTAAATGTTTCTTTTTCTTTTTAACTGAACTTATAAGATATGGTTTAAATGTACAAAAGAAACAGGCTATCTAGTGTCTTGATGGAAAATACATTTTTAAGCAATAAAAAATATAATCACATAAAAAATGAGATATTTGACTACATAAAAATTTAAAACCATTGAAGTAAAAAACTTCATAAACAAGCAATGAGCTGGGGAAACATCTGCTCAAATGCATTTATCAATATTTTAAAGATGCTCCTACAACTCAATAGGAAAAATCATAAACTTTCAATAGAAAATAAACAAAGCCTGTTAGCATTCAATCACCAAAGAGCAAATACAAAAAAAAAAAAAAGAGGAAATACAAATGACAAATAGACACACAAATATAAATGTTCAACCTCACTAGGAATAAAAGTAATGCAAATTAAATGATACATCCCCTTTGCCTGCTTAAAAATAATAAAGAAATTAAAATTGATAAATCACAGCTTAGTTCTGGTATGGCAAGACAGACACTCATATATCGCTGGTCTATGGTGTATAAAATCCTCTTTACAACATTTCCAAAAAGAAACTTGGCAATATAGTTCAGGAGTTTTAGAAGTAATCCTGCTCTTTGGTTTAGTAATACTACCTCTAGTATACAGTCCTAAGAAGAAAATAGAAAATGTGGACAAAAGTTTCAACAGAGAGAAAGTCATTATAGTTTGTCATAAGAGCAAAACAGAACAAATCAAAAGGAAACAAAATGTCCAACATAGAGACAAAGATATAGTACATGAGATGTATCCATATGATGGTTTGTTGTTTAGCCATTAAAGTTAATATTCATGAAAAATTTTAATGATATAGAAAAATACTTTATTATATAGAAAAATGCTTTATTTTATATTTTATGTTGAATAAAATGGCGTACAAAATTGTATATGAGGCAGTTGGGACAGTGGGAGGTGAAAGCACCCAATTTTCTTACCATTTGGGAAAGGGACTGAACTAAGGAGACGTGAAGGAAAACATGGTGGAGAGTAAGGATTGCAGTGCAGAGTTGGAGTGGAGTGAAAGAGGGCTTTCCAGGAAGTGGTAATAAATAGCACGCGCAAAGGTAAAGAGGAAATCTGAAAACATGCCCATTTAGGAAGTTTGTTAAAGGCTTGAGTAAGAGACAGATGTGGAAAAGTCGGCAGGTCTTGAGAGTAACTCTAATATTCACAGAGGATGGAGAGCCATGGAGGTTAGTGCTCTTCCCGTTGAATGCAATTGAAGGAGTTCAATCATTTATGCTGTTCATTTGTATATTCATTCATTTCATAAATATTTACCAAAGTCCTACTCTGTGCCAGTCCCAGAGAGAGGCACAAGGTATGTAGTAGTGAATAAGAGAATATGTTCCCTTTGCTCATTGAGCAAACATATTGATTGCAAGGAAATTTGATTGCAAGGAACACAGACTTGTTTGAGCTACTTCAGGTTATAAAACATATGTGCATGGGAACTCAGGAAAAGCTAATCAGTAAGAGTGGGATCTAATGAGCTGCATCTTTAGAGGTTTTCTGTCAAGATATCACCTTTTCTCTTCGTCCTACTTCTTTCTCCTCTCTCTACTCACCCTTTTCTTTAACATTGCATAACTGGGACATATACTCTCTACCTCATAGTTTCTGCTTGCTCTTAGTTTCTGCTTTCTAATAACATTAACTTACACGTGACTCACAACAAACCCTCTGGCCTCCTTCACATCATGAACAATTAGCTTCACCTTTCACTGATAGTTGTCTCACTTGGCCTGGTTATCAATTAAAAATTCCTAAGAGAGAATTTGATAGATCTAGTTCACCTTTTTGGAATAAATTACATTATTTTTCACTGGCAAAGCTCTGGATTAGCATGCTTTGCATCAAGTACACACCCTGTCCATTCAGGCCTGGTTGGGGGATGAACCGTATGATCCTGCTGGGTTTGCCCTTTCAGCAGAGCTATGGGCAGAGCACAGCTCTCTGACGTGAGCTGGGCATTCCACTGGTACGCTTAGGTTTGGTCTGTAGGGTAACTACCTACATCTCTATATTCTCAGCTAGCACTAACCCAAAATGGTATAGATAAAGAAAGCAAGGCCATCGCTTTTGGAGAAAAAAATAGTAAACAACAATAGAGAATTTGAATGGAGAAAAACATGGGGAACATCACAAAGGCCTCCCAAAAGAAGGATCAAAATTTAATGTCTACCCAGGGTTTCTTTCTATTTATCATTGTATTAAAACACAATATTACTGAATAGAAACTTTAGCTCGACAATAATCATTTTCTATTCTCAGAGGCTCCAAGATTATTCATATCTGTAACAACTTAACTAAAGATTTCCAAATGTGATAAAATCTTAAATTTTAGGATTCCACCTACATGAGAATTTCTGAATATGTTTAGCCAAATCATATCTTCTAAAATATGCAAAATGTTACGCAAAATGCAAAATGTTAATTCAGTAATATACTCCTGTATGCCAATTTTACATTATTAATACAGAACCTATAGGGGAGAAAATCCCTTATGCGTTTAACTGAAAGAAAGCTCAGCTTGAACATAACAGCAGTTCCCCAGAAGGAAAAATAATATTCAAATATAATTCTCTACAATTGAACAGGAAGAATGAAGTGGCTTTATCCAAATGGTACATTGTCCTCTTTTTCATGCAGCTGTTGCCATTAACTCTTCTAGGTCAGTTATTGCAAGAAGATTATGAATACTGCCTGGTACCCAGAAAGGAAGGATAAGCCACCTATAAGAAAAAGAGATTGCTGTAGCAATCTGCCTTGTTCTCCTTGAAGAGGACTCTTGGCTAAGAAACACTTCTACTAGATTTCAGACGGAGACACAGACTAAGGTCATAAATTCCCTGAATTGATGGTTCACACCTTTTTAAAATTTACATATGTCGCTCCTTTCTTCCAGCTCTATATTTCAGAAGTTTCCTGGTGTCTAGCAGAGTCGCAGTGCTACTTTCTCCATCAAGCCTTCTGAAGTACACCTGATTGCAGAGTTTTCTCTTTTCTAAACTCCTGTACAGTATTTTCTTCATGGTTGCCACTTGGTTTTGTATTCTGATATATTTTAAATAATGATAATAATAAGAATTACTAATATCTATAGTGGGAACATACTATGAGGCAGGCTTTGTGTTACACATGCTTTGTATGTCATATATCATGGAATAATCCTCCCATTAATCCTAAAACATATATAAATAATGCTATTAATTTGCAAGGCTTATACTTGCTTCTACTGACATAGCTCTCTTGCTAGTGGAAGGGCTGGGCTTTGTACCCAGGTTGTCTAGCTGCAAAGCCTGGGTGTGTAACCATTATGTTTTATTTTTTTAAAATTCTTTTACTAGCATATACTTTCCCTCCACGGTCTAACTATATTTCTTAATCATCTTGGCAATGACAGCTCCTATTTCAAAGGCAGTAGAGAATAAAACAAAGGGAGCAAGCTGTGAGTCTGACCATCTAAATTCAAGTCCTGTCCCCATCACTTATCACCCATGTGATCTTGGGCAATTTACTCTGCACCTCAGTTTCTCCCCCTGTGAGCAGGAATAGTGGTTATCTCTTAGGATGTTACAAATAGTCAATGAAATTTTGCTTGAATAGCACGTATCCCAGTGCCTAACAGGGGCTCAGTAACTGTCATGACTGCCACAGGTATTTAAATGGGAAATTTGGCAATCAGTCACCTATGGTATACATCCATATCTATTCACTTTTGTGGATGTGAATTCATTCTTAAGAGATAATTACCTCTTATGATGACAAAATCACATTTCTGACCATGTCTGAAGTCACCAGACTTAGCAAAAAAAATACAGGATGCTCAGTTAAATTTGAATTTTGGGTAAACAATGAATATTTTTTAACATAAATATGCTAATTTGAATGGAACATATTTATACTAAAAAAGCTATTCATTGTCATTGTTTAAATTCAGTGTTCAAGTTCCAACTCAACCGGGTATCATTATTTTTTTTTGGCAACCAGCTGGCCCCTCTGCCTGGCGAGCTCCCATTCATTTCCAGTACTCTGCCTTCCAGCACGTACTTGCACGGTGTGGTACAATTTACTTCTTTAAAGCTTCTTTTGGTTTGCTGCATTCTTTTAACTCAGCAAATGTGATTAATTTATTTTTGTATGCCCAGTTCTCAACGCCATGTCACTAGATCTATGCCCGAATTCATAGCTATACCCAAATCTATACTTAAGTATGAAAATATATAATTTTTAAATAAAATGTTTGATCTAGATCATATTATAAATTTTTATGCTATTGCTTTTTTAAAAATTTTATGTTGTATGTTAGACATTCTTCCACATCAGTACACATAACACCATCTACCTTTTCTCTAGTAGTTGTAAAAACCTCCTTCACACACCAGTGGTGGTAATATAAACTGCTAAAGTGCAAGTGTAAATGCACAGTGGAAAGTTCACAAATTTAATTGTCACACCTTTCGTGTGACCCAGAAATCCCACTATTAGAAATCGGTCCTACAAAATTGAGTACAATAGGTGTGCATAAAATCTCACTGTCACAGTTTATAAAAACAAAACACTGGAGAAAACATACACGTTCATTAGTATTAAGCACTCGTATATGTATCAAAAACAGTGCTGTGGAAGCAGATTTGATGACGTGGAAAGATAGTCACAACATGTTATTAAATGAAGGAAACAAGTTAAAATAGTATATATACAATTTAACACAGGTTGGTAAATAATAAAAAATATAAAGTATGATCCCATTTTATGTAAGAGATAATGAAAAAAAAATTGGAAGCATATGCCAAGGAATTTGCTGAATATCATTTCTGGGAAATATATCTACATAACATTTTCATTTTCTCTCAATATCGCATGTTTTGTAAATGACTTTTAAATGACATTAAGAATTATTCATTATATAAGCTGAGGGATAAAAAGTCATAAATCTGCAGGTGTAATATGATGTTAATTTTATAAGAAGCATATTTGTATGTCTATATGTATATTTGCAAAAGTCACTGAATACTAATAGTGCTTTCTCTGAATAGTGGAATTATAGGTAATTTTTATTTCCTTAATTATATTTTCCTGTATTTTTAAATTAGTTTTTAAAAATATTTTTTCTACTCCAGAGGGCTGTTAGGGATTTGTATTGGGTCTTGTTGAATTCAGCCCCAAAGATCTACAGACTCTCAAACAACTCAGATAAAGAAATATATAAATTTTCCCACTTTAGGGGTGATTTTTCTTTAATAATGAACAACTTTTATTTCTATGTGATGCGTAGGTACTAACAAGGTATTATACGAGTGATAATAATACAGCCTTATGAATAATTGCTTATGACTAATAGGATAGCCTAACTGGCATCACCATACTGGCTATTTAAATTTGTCAGAATCTCACATGTCTTCAGTTATGCAAATATATTCATTTGCTAAGAAGATTCCAGTTAAGGTTTAGTCTACTTCAGAGAAATAATGTGCTAGCTAAAATCTTTTACAGAAAGGATGACAATTAAAAGAAATTGAAAGCAACTGTAGTCTTTTTTTACTAATGCATATAGTCATTCATTTAGCATATATTTATGCACTTAGAAAACATACAGAAGGGGAAAAACATGAGCTTTTAGCCTTTAAGACCTGGGTTTAAATACTGTTCTGCTACTTAGCTGTGTGACTCCAGGAAATTACTTAAATTTTCTGAATCTTGGCTGCCTTACCTAGAAAATGGTTAAGACCCACATCATATGACTGTTATGAGATTAAATGAGATACAATATGAAAGCTCGAACAAATCATTGCCATGCGGTAGAGCTCAGTAAATAATTATTTTTATGTACTCTTTTAATGTCCTAGTCTAGGTGATGTGGAAGGAAGACAAACAATCTGATCCAGATATAGATTTTTCCCTCAAGCACCTTGTTTTAGAAAGTGTGTGTGTGTCCATGTGTGTGCACACACATGCATGTGTTTAATAAAATAAAACTAAAACTGGTTAAATGTGATGGGAGGAAAAGGTAGACTATCTTGGGAATTCAAATGAAGAAGAAATGACATCCAGCAGGGAGAATTAGGGAGAGTCTTATGAGGAGGTATCATTGGAGCTGGACCATGAGAAATGGATAGGATTTGAACACGTGAAAATGAAGTTAGAGATGGCTAAGGGAAGCATATGTTTAGTCAAGGGTGTTGCAAGAGCACGCAGGTTGTTGGTGAAGCTGGTTAGTTATTAAGTTGGTTTGAGCACGGAGGCATGAAGGAAAGAAGTGGAAGACATGTCTGAAACTATGGCAGTGCCTAACATATGAACTCATTTACAGCAGAGCTTATATTTTAATAGACACAATAAACTCCCTCAAATCTTGATGACATTAAGTAGTATATTATGTATACTTGAGGAATTCTGATATTTAATCTCCTCAGTGGTAACACATTTTAGTAATACACAGACCAAATATGTATCCTAACTCTATTATCTATTCACTGTGAAAACCTAGCCGAGTTATTTAATCGTTCTGATATTCAGTCCTCTACAATTTTGATCAACGTGACAGGACTACTGTGAAAATCAATAGAACAAAAATATCCAAATGACTTATCAGAATGCTTGTCATTGGCAGAACTCAGCCAATATTAATCATGCTACCCACAGTCACCAGATTTTTGTCACCATTTCCCAAATCTCCGCTCCCTCCCTACAAAACACATTTTGAGACAATCGTACATTTGACCCTCCTGTTCATGCTCTGAGGAGTTTTCAATAAGAGATCTCTCCTCACACACTGTTGGCCAAAGTATTTCCAGGAGGTTGACCACGAGCACAAATTACCCGGAGGGATGACATGATTGGCATTGAAGTCCATGTGGGGAGAGGACTCCTAGCCTATCTGGAGGATCCAAGAAGTCCATTCCTATTGGTGATCCCAACTGGATTAGCACATCCAATGGAAGTGAGAGCTGCTTTTAAATGAATTACTGGAATGAAGATACAGCAATAATGAAATGAAATCAGGTGGACAAGATTTTTCTTTTTCTTTTTAAGACTATCGATAGAACAATGTGCTCTGGTCACAGGTAAGATAGATATCAGGCAGCAAAACTGCATGAGGGTCTTAATAAAACACAGATGCAGTGAAAAATAATGATTAAAACATCAAAGAGCCAGTGGACTCCGTAGGTTTATGTCAAAAATCTTGAGGTCAGTTCATAATACCTCAGTGCCAGCAGGGTGGAATGCAGAATATAGAGCTTAAAATTATCCTATAACCTTATCTTTTGTCTCCACATGAAATACTCTGTAAAATATATGTGACTTGCCTAAAAATAGGTTTTTGGGGGTAGGGAAAGAAAGTGGTTGAATGTATGTTTATTGCAATAACAGAGGATCCCCAAATTTCTCAGTCACTATTTGGTCACACATATCAACACCTTTAAACTTTACAGCAATAAACTTTCACAGTGGATATTACCTATAGTTTTTGAATAAGGAAACTGAGGCTCAGAGAGGACAAGGTGGCACCGATGGAGTAGTGGTCAAACTGTGGTTTGAATGCATGTCTCTTTGATTCTAACATTCACGATGAAATATTTCACCAAAGGATGCTAAGTGGGGAAAGGTCAAGCAAATAAAAATTGCCAACAGTGTATGTGGCAGTTGTACACAATGTTGAATCTCTATGTTTGCTAAGGCATTAGATCGCATGAGGAACATCTAGTTACACACAACAGATTCAAGGCAGTTAGGTGGCATTCTTATGTGGGTGTGCAAGTTGGATTCGAATTCTCAATCCACCTCCTGACAGCCTCTCTTTTCCTGCCTTTGGCATCTGTGATAAATCTGTCAGATGATCCACAGCTACTCCTGACTCGGATATTCATTCAGTCATAAGGATATTGCTTGTTCTGCGGTAAGATAGTAGCTGTGTACTTAAGGAACCCAGAAGTACCTAAGATTCCTGTACAAATAACATTTATTCCACAGAAAAAGGGGGTTGAGGGAGTAGAGCATTTCGGAATTGGACAGACATAAACTGCTTTTTCTGAAGCAATGTACACAATCAAGGTGGGGGTAGAATAGTTCATGGGATGTTAATTTGTGTTTTGAACTTACTATGTTTTTTCCTCCCCAAGTTTGCTGCAGATATTCAGACCTTCCCTTGCCTCTCTGGAGATTTGTGATACAGGAGGGTAAGCAGAATTTTCCTAAAGAAAGTCTCTTTTAGGTTTTTGTTCTTCAAAAGTCTGAGCTCCTAAGGGATGGATGTTCAGGGAGAACTTTAAAAGGAGAAGCAGGCAAAATAGAGGCCTATTGTCAAAAGTAATTTAGAGGAAATAAGGCCATGTGTTATTTTATTTTTTAAGTGTGTTTATAAATTAAAATTCATACCTGCTGCAGGTGTTTTTAAATAGCCAGTGCTTTTACTTATAAAATCTAAACATCACTCAACAAATTCTGCGTTTGGTGACTCTTGCCCAGGAGCACTACCCTTTCTTTGCCCATTATCACCACTATGGTCAGTGGTTTCAGGTTGTCCAATGGTTTCATGAAAATGTACCTTGTGGGAGAAATACCTGACCATGTTTTCTTCTAATGCGCTCTTTTTGGGTTTTACTACTGGTAATAACATTTTTCTGAAGTGGGAAGACATAATGAATTTAAGCCAGGGATCCCCAAACCTGCCTGTGCATGTGAATGCCCTGTGAGAGCTTTTGTTCTGTTTTGCATACTTGTCTCCCAGCTCTACCCCTGGATACCCAGATTCGGTAGATCTAGAGTGGGGACTCAGGACTCTGTCTTTACAAAGGTTTCACAGGTGACTGATAGGTTGTCAGAGACTAGAACTATAATGTTAGATAGTAGACTTGTTCTTTTTGAGAAAGCTATGACTTAGTCACATTTTTGAATTGCACTCTCTCTTTGAGTACTATTGAATACAGGTATTGCTCTAAAATGTTTTGACTTGATAAAAATGTGCTGATAAATATTAATATATGTCGAGTATAAATCCTATTTTTTTCCTTTTTTTTTCCTTTTTATTAGTTTCAGGTGCACAAGACAAGGTAATACTGAGACGTTCATCATTTATATCCCTCACACTGTGGACCCCCCTCCCGTCATCCCCCCATCCACTATCCCTCCGACCTCGCACCGAGCCATCACATTATATATATAAAATTATAGTTGGCATTCATTATTGTTTAGCTTCTGGTGTACAATGCTGTGATCAGGCATCTACAGCATCCCTGAGGTGGTCTCCCAAATGGGACACGTGTCCATTAAATCCTATTTTTTTAAGGAAAGGTAAGAAAAACTACATTTCATTATCTCACCAGTGAGATATATATATATGTATATATATATATATATATATTGTATTAATCATTATTAATATGTATATATTTATTTATTTTATGTATTTATATTATTCATATATATATTTGTACTAATCATTATTAATGCATTTATATATTTATTTATTTTATGTATTTATATTATTCATATATATGTGTATATATATACATATGCAATTTTTTAAGCAGAATTAACCGTGTATTTCTCTTTAAGCTACAGAACATGGTGGTTCTGGGGAAGATTCTACTTTACTTTGACCAGGGAGATCACATTCTTGAGTTCCATACTCGATTGCAACTCTTGCATAGCTTCCCTTAGTTCTCACAATTTTAAATTCAGTATAATCTTATTAAAGCTACACTCAGCATTACATGGATTTGGATGTATAGCGTATGTGAAACCTTGTTCAACTGTCCATGGTTCATCTAATGTTATACACTGAATCCATGGAATTAAAGCTACCCCCAGGAATTGGGAGGCATCATTACAGGTGTTGCTATGTGTATATATTTGATTTCTGTGCTCAAATCATGAGTATGTAAAAGCTGCATTCATTTAAAAAAGTTTTATGATACCTCCATAGTTAACGTGAGTATTGAGGAAGGTATATATTTGTGTTTACTTAACATTCTAGAATTTTTAAATTAAAATTCAGTTTCCTTAACACAGACTTTTTTACATATCTTTTATAGGTAGGCTTAGTTTTGAGTAGATTTTCTTAATTAGGATCAGTACATACATATTTTAAAAGACATTGAGATATAAAGGAAACATCGCTACATCATTACAAAATCTCAAAATCTACCCTGAAAGGCAAGTGTAAATACAGTGTAAATCTGTTTTATTAGGCTAACTGGAAGCATATGAGGTCTGACAATTAAGTACGCAAATTCGCCACTGTGCGCTTACATTGGCAGCACTGTACAAACAGCTCAGTAAGGTTTCATAAACTTGGTAAATCACTGTCTCACAGCTGTGTTCGTTTTGATGTGTGGCCGTGTCTTGCTGAGTGGCATTCATTATTGTTGCATGTTTTTGTGTGCTATTGCGAGAATGTCTGAGCTTGAATTAGAACAATGAACAAACATTAAATTTCTTGTTAAACTTGGCAAGAGTGGAAATGAAATCAGGGACATGTTAGTCCGAGTTTATGGGGATAATGCCATGAAGAAAATGGCAGTGTACAAATGTTTTTCTGAGGGGAGAGAACGAACCACTGATAAAAAGAGGTCAGGGTGGCCAGTAACGATCAGAATTGACTAAAACACTGCAAAAATTCATCAAATTGTGCATTAAAATGTGGGCTTGACTTGAGAAGCATAGCAGACCAAGTAAACACTGGTAGAGAAACAGTTAGGAAAATCTTAACTGAAAATCTTGGCGTAAGAAGGTGTGTGCAAAAATGGTCCCGAAGGAGCTCACAGATGAACAAAAGCAAAGGAGAGCAGAAATTTGCCAAGACCTTTTGGAGAAGCAAGACGATGTTTTAGGCCATGCTATCACTGGTGATGAAACATGAGTGTACTAGTACGACCCTGAAACAAAGCGTCAAAGTGCATAATGGAAGTCAGCCAATTTTCCACTACCAAAAATGTTTCATCAGTCCAAATCCAGATTCAAAACGATGTTGCTAAACTTTTTTGATATATGAGGGATTATTCATTATGAATTTGTACCAACTGGACAAACATTTAACAAAGTTTACCAATTGGTAGTGCTGAAAAGGCTGCATGAAAAAGTTAGATGACTTGAACTAGGTATTCACCAATAATTCATGGTTCTTGCATCATGACAATGCGCCAGCTCACCCAGCACTGTCTGTGAAGGAGTTTTTAGCCAGTAAACAAATAACTGTATTGGAACACCATCCCTACTCACCTGATCTAGTCCCCAATGACTTATTTCTTTACCCGAAGGTACAGGAAATATTGAAAGGAAAACATTTTGATGATATTCAAGACATCAAGGTAATACAGTGACAGCTCTGATGGCCATTCCAGAGAAAGAGTTCCAAAATTGCTTTGAATGGTGGATTAGGCACTGGTGTCCGTGCATAGCTTCCCAAGGGGAGTACTTCAAAGATGACTGTAGTGATATTCAGCAATGAGGTATGTAGCGCTTTTTCTAGGATGAGTTCACAAACTTAATTGTCAGACCTTGTATTTCCCTTTTCACCTGCTTTTTAACATCATTCTACAATCCCTAACTGCAACCAATCCAGTCCTATAATCACCACAACACTCTGGACTAGAAGTCAAAGCTAATAATAATAAAATAACAATAATAATTAATAATAATAACAAAATAGCTAATCTGAGTATAGTTTATACCAAGTTCCAGGTTCCATTCCAAGTGTTTTACATAGATAACTTAATTAATATGGATAATAACTCATGGTACAGGAATCGTTGGGGAAAAACATACAAAGAGGTTACTTAAGTCATCCAAAGTCAAACAGGTAGTAAGTGGTGAACCCAGAATTATTGTGACTCCAACATCTGTGCTCTTAACCAAATGCTACTGTGTTTCTGGATTCTGGGTTCTGGATTTGCAACTTATTTTCTACTGGTTGTAGAGGAAATTATGAACTCTTTACCATCTTAGATTCTCAATCTGTTAAACAGGTATAACAACATTTCTCTGCTCATTTTGTATGGTGTTATAGGAACTAAATGAAAAACAGAAAATTTTTGTGCAGACTAGACAGCTATAAGGATTTACTAATACTGTTATAAATTCAGAGCAAAGCCTCACATGATTGGCTTTGAAATCTCTGGCTATCACATTTATTTCAGCTGTTTCATACTTCTTTCATCCGCTGTTTCAAAGTGGTAAATGCGACTTTAGAAAAAGATTAGGGGAGGAAAAAGAAAAACATAAAACTAAACATCGGGCTCCAATGGATCAGTCGACAGCATTTCCATTAGGATGCAGTCTCCATGAGAAATAACTCATGAAGTAGTTAACAATAAGTAACTTAGTTAATAATAAGTAAAACAAACTCATTGTTTTACTTCAAGGGCAATATAATTTAAAAATATGTAGAATAAGGGTTGATATTTAAATGTTTACACAGAAGTACATGCACTTAGAGGGTCTGCTAAGTTTTTTCAATAAGGACTTAAAACATTCATGAAGTCATTAGGGACTGAACCCTTGCCTGAAATTGTACCATCCAGGAAGCCTCATTTCTTCCTGAGAAAAGCTGATCGCCTCCCTTGTATAGGGTGTAAGTGTTGCTGAGAAGAGGTAATGATATAAAACTAATTCTACCTGTATGGACAAAAGAAAAAACAGACTAATTTGAAGCACAGAGGAGATTCCAGAAATCTTAAAACTAACAATGCTACCCATGTGTTAGCATTATTAGTGGCACAAGGAGCCAGACTTTGGAGTTAGTCTGAATCCTGATAGTATATACCAGTGCATGATCTTTAATAGCACGGTCAAAGATAGGGATTCTGGAGTCAAGCTGACAGTGCTCAGATTCCAGCTTTGCTAATTACTGCATCCCCACTGCCTAATCAGTATTTCACCGGATTTCCTTACAGACATCGTGCATTTAACATTTCCAAAAATGTACTCTTGATGTTTGCACCCAATCTTCCTGTCCATGGTTTTCCCCTTCTTACCGTGTTTCCCTGAAAATAAGACCTAGCCAGACAATCAGCTCTAATGCATCTTTTGGAGCAAAAATTAATATAAGACCTGGTATTATATATCATATCATATCATATCATATCATATCATATCATATCATATCATATCAAAGACCCGGTCTTATATTATAGTAAAATAAGACTGGGTCTTATATTAATTTTTGCTCCAAAAGACACATTAGAGCTGATTGTCCGGCTAGGTCTTATTTTTGGGGAAACACGGTAGTACTAATGGCTCCACTCTGCTGTTGCTCAGGAGACAAACTCTAGTTTCAGTACCGCTGTAGTTTAAACATATTGCTCTATTGTGTTCTGGCTTGCATTTGTTCTGCCAAGAAACCTGTTTCTATTATGTTCCTCTCTTCGTAATATCTTTGGGTTTGGTTGAGACTCAGATCAAAATGACCGTATTTCTAACAAATTTTTAAAAAGTCTATTTGGTACTCCAAAGTCTGCTTTATCTGGTACCACAGTCCCTAGAAGTTTTTTGTGGTTTTACTCTTTTTACTCTGAGTGTTTCATCTAAATATTGCTATGCCTTAAAGATTACAGTTCTTTCTTCTGCAGTGCCTTGTGTGATATTAATTTTCATTTCAGACACTTTGTTGTCACTATATGTTTAGTGTGGGTTTATTTCATAGCTTCCATTTCTCTCCTTTTTATTTATATTTCTTTTCCTACTTTTTTGAGTGACTGACACATTTTAATAGCTTTTAAAATTTTGTCTTCCAGTTCCATCATCTACGTCATTTCTTAGTTTTTCTTCTGTTGGTTAATTTTTCTCTTGATTATAGATCATCATATTTTCCTATGAGAGGGAAGGTTGAGGACAAACATCAAGAATTTACTTTTAGAAATGTTAAATATGTGACGTCTAGAAGGCAACCAATTGAGGTGTTGATTAGGCAGTGGGGATCTAGGCATTTATCTTAGAGAAATATATAATCAAGGGATGGTGTCAGAATGATTGTACAAGCATTATCTATAATAAGAAAATCCTAGAGACAACCTAAATATTCAACAATATGTATATAGGTAAGTAAATTATGGATCCTCTATAGTAGACAGCTAATAAAATTATGTTTTTGAAGGCAGAACATGAGAAAATACGCAAGTTATAATGTTAAATTAAAAAAGAAAAAAAACATTGTACATAGTATGGTCCAAATTTTACAAACAAATATATAGACATAGAAATAAAAACCTAAAAAATGTAACAAATATTAATAATGATTATATTTCTGTGGTAAAATAGTATTTTTTCTTTATATTTTTGTTATTTTACAACTTTTATACAAATAGATATTATTCAACAATTAGGCAGAATAATAAAATAAGATAGAACTTATTGGAAAGAAATGATTATAGAAGGACCCAAAGTGAAAAAGTTGAACTTGACACTCCAAGCAAATGGTATTAAGAGAAGATCACGTGTAGCCATACTGATATCAGATGAAACAGACTTCAGGATCAAAAAGGTAACAAGAACAAAGATGGACATTTCATAATGATTAAGGGGACTATATAACAAGAAGATATAATAGTCATCAATATTTGTGGTCCCAATCAGGGAGCACCGAAATATACCAAGCAACTACTAGCAGAACTGAAGGGAGAAATTGACAAAAACACAATTATACTAGGGGACTTAAATACATCATTGAGAGTAAATAAAGAAATAGCAGCCCTAAACAACACATTAGATGAAATGGACATAATTGACATTTATAGAGCAATTCATCCTGGAACATCAGAATATATATATATATATATATATATATATATATATATATATATATATATATATATATATATATATAAAACATTCTCAAGGATAGACCACATATTGGGACATAAAACTAGCCTCAGCAAATTTAAGAAGATTGAAATCATACCAAGCATATTCTCTGATCACAAGACTTTGAAATTGGATATCACCTGCAAAAAGAAAGCAAGAAAACCACAAATATGTGGAGATTAAACAACATACTTTTAAAGAATGACTGGGTCAAAGAAGAAATTAGAGGAGAGATCAAAAGATACATAGAAACAAATGACAATGAAAATACATCCTACCATAATTTTTGGGATACAGCGAAAGCAGTTTTAAGAGGGAAATTTATATCATTACAGGCCTATCTCAAGAAACAAGAAAAATCCCAGATAAATAATCTTATGTTACACCTTAAATAAATAGAAAAAGAAGAACAAATGAAACCCAAGGTCAGCAAAAGAAAGGAAATAATAAAAATTAGAGCAGACTAAATGAAACAGAGAACAAAACGACAATAGAAAGAATTAATGTGACAAAGAGGTGGTTCTTTGAAAAGATTAATAAAACTGACAAACCGTTGGCTAGACTCACTAAGATAAAAAGAGAGAAGACACTGATAAACAAAATTACAAATCAAAGAGGGGAAGTTATCACATATGCCACAGAAATTCAAAGGATCATCCAAGAATACTATGAAGGACTATATGTCACCAAATTCAATAACCTAACAGAAATGGACAAATTCTTAGAAACATATACCCCTCCTAGGCAGAATCATGAATAATTGGAAAACCTAAATAGACTGATCACCAGTAAGGATATTGAAGCAGTCATCTAACACCTTCCCAAAAGCCAAATTCCGGGACCAGATGGCTTCACTAGTGAATTCTACCAACCTTCAAAGAGGATCTAATACCTGTCCTATTCAAACTCTTCCAAAAAATTGAAGAAGACACAATACTCCCTAGCTCATTTTATGAGGCAAACATTACCCTGATACCAAAACCTGGTAAGGATAACACAAAAAAAGAAAACTACAGACCAACATGTCTGATGAATACAGATGCAAAAATCCTAAACAAAATCCTAGCAAATTGAATGCAACAATGCATTAAAAAGATTATTCATCACGACCAAGTGGGGTTCATCCCCGGGGCACAAGGATGGTTCAACATACGCAAATCCATCAATATGATACATCACATAAACAAAATAAAAGACAAAAATTATATGATTATATCAATTGATGCAGAAAAAGCGTTTGACAAGATACATCATCCATTTATGATTAAAACACTTAATAAAATAGGTACAGATGGAAAATACCTTAACATAATAAAGGCCATATATGACAACCCCAGGTAATCTCATAATCGATGTGTAAAAACTAAAGCCCTTTGCTCTATGTTCAGGAACACAACAGGGCTGTCACCTATCACTTCTGCTTTTCAATATAGTGTTGGAAGTCCTCGCCAGAGCAATCAGGCAAGACAAAGAAATAAAAGGCATCCAAATTGGGAATAAAGAAGTTAAATTGTCACTCTTCCCAGATGACATGATGCTATATATAGAAAACCCTAAAGACTCCATTAAAACGCTATTAGAAACAATAAACAAATATAGTAAAGTTGTCGGCTACAAAATCAATGTACAAAAGTCCACTGCATTCCTATACACTAACAATGAAATCTTAGAAAAAGAAATAGAAAACAAAAACAAAAGAATTCTTTTTACGATTGCACCAAAAATAATAAAATACCCAGGAATAAACTTAACCAAGAATGTGAAGGACCTATATGCTGAAAACTATAAGACGTTTTTAAAAGAAATTGAAGACACAAAGAAATGGAAAGACATTCCGTGCTCATGGATTGGAAGAATCAACACAGTTAAAATGGCAGTATTACCCAAAGCAATATACAGATTTAATGCAATCCCCATCAAAATCCCAATGGCATTTTTTAAAGAAATAGAACAAAAACCCATCAGATTTGTACGGAATCTCAAAAGACCCTGAATAGCCAAAGCAATCCTAAGAAAAAAGAACAATACTGGAGGTATCACACTCCCTGACTTTAGCTTGTACTACAGGGCAACAATAATAAAAACTGCATGGTATTGGCAGAAAAACAGACACATACACCAATGGAATAAAATTGAGAACCCAGAAATAAACCCACGTAAATATGGACAGTTAATTTTTGACAAAGAAACAAAAAAACATACAACGGAGAAAAGACAGCCTCTTCAATAAATGGTGCTGGGAGAATTTGTAAGCCACATGAAAAAGAATGAAACTGGAATGCTACCTGTCACTATGTGGCAAAATTAGTTCAAAATGGATTAAAGACCTAAGCATAAGACCTGGAACAATAAACTGCATAGAAGAAAACATAGGTATTAAACTTATGGACCTCGGGTTCAAAGAGCATTTTATGAATTTGACTCAAAAAGCAAGGGAAGTAAAAGCTAAAATAAATGAATGGGACTATATCAAACTTAAAAGTTTCTACACAGCAAAAGAAACCATCGACAAAATAAAGAGGCAACCAACTGAATGGGAGAAGATTTTTGCATCCGCTAAAGGGCTGATAGCCAAAATACACAAGGAACTCATACAACTCAACAACAACAAAAACAAACAACTCAATTGGAAAATGGGCAGAGAACCTAAAGAGACATTTCTCCAAAGAGGACTTACAAATGGCAAATAGACATATGAAAAAATGCTCAACATCACTAATCATCAGAGAAATGCAAATAAAAACCACAATGAGATATCACCTCACCCCAGTCAGAATGGCTATCATCAACAAGACAAATAGCAACAAGTGTTGGAGAGGCTGTGGAGAAAAAGGAACCCTCATACCATACACCGTTGGCGGGAATGCAGATTGGTGCAGCTGCTATGGAAGGCTGTGTGGAGGTTCCTCAAAAAATTACGAATAGAATTACCATATGACCCAGCAATTGCTCTCCTGGGTATCTACTCAAAAAAATCTGAAAACATTTATCCATAAAGACGTGTGTTCCAATGTTCATTGCAGCTTTATTTACAGTGGCCAAGACATGGAAACAACCAAAATGTCTTTTGATAGATGAATGGATAAAGAAGTTGTGGTATATAAACACAATGGAATACTATCCGGTGGTAAGAAAAGATGAAATAGTACCGTTTGTGACAACATGGATGGATCTTGAGAGTATAACACTAAGTGAAATAAGTCAGACATTAAAAGTAGAGAAGCATATGATTTCACTGATATGTGGTATATAAAACTGAAAACAAACAAATGAAGAAAAACTCATAGACATAAACAATAGTTTAGGGGTTACTAGTGGGCAAAGTGGGAGAGGGGCTCTAGAAGAGGGTAAACGGAGTCTAAAATATGGTAATGGAAAGAGAACTGACTCTGGGTGGTGAACACATAATATAAAATATAGATGACGTATCACAGAATTGTATACCTGAAATCTATGTAACTTTACTAACAATTGTCACCCCAATAAACTTTAAATAAAATAAAAAAATAAAAAGAAAATGAACTCCCAGGAAAGGAGGCCATGTCTAGTTGTTTTGAGTTATAATGTATAGCTTGTTTCAATATCATATAGATAAGGGTCAGAAGTAAGCAGTGCATTCATTGTATTGGTGAGAGCCATTGACTTGCAATGCAAGGGGCAGTGGTCAATTAATATTTGATTGCTTCTACAGTGGTCCCTACAAAATTTTCCATCGCCCATTATTTATCCTTTTATGCCTCAACCAGCCCTGAAGACTAAGGATGAACTTATTCTATTAAAATTTAATACAGCATTGACTAATCAACAATAGTTTTAGATGTGCAATGACTGTCTTCCTAAAATTATAAGGCTTAGTGTTGTACGTTTATGTCTGGCTAATTCATGAGGTACATAGGAAATGATAAATATCTGTGAAAGACAGTTTTAAAATACCCATTACTATTTCACTTTTCTAACATTAAATTCATTTCCCTGACAGCAAACAGCAGGTCAACATGTTTTCCAATACGTATTTGGATATCTTCCTTTAATTAAGATTTGTCAGCTTCCCCATTAGCATACCCACTCTCTGTTTCTAACAGGTATAGAGAATAGCTCTAGCTGTCATGCCTCCCAGGTTATGTAACTAAACCTAAATGGCTGTGTGCAGCTACCATTAATAAAGAGAAAACTCCCCTTGAGGCTTTCACTCACTGGTATATCCTCCATCTGTCTCACTAGTTTTTCCCCTCTTGCCCATTCCCATCACTATGCTTTGCTTCAAAAGAGGCATGCTAGTGCCAGGCTCTCCACAGGAGAAACCAGGCATGCAGCACAGGGCAAAACGGATAAATCTGCGACACTGCTGATGAACCTTTGATTTGTTTGCTTTGTAATGCACTTTATAAAAGTTGTGAGGAGTCTGATGCCATGTTTTGCAAGATTTTTTAAAGAGAAAAGCTACATGGTAACAGTTGTTGAGAGTAACTATGACTACAATAGGTCAAAATCAAGAAATTATCCAGTGGAAAATTATATTTAGCCACAGAGGCCAGACAGATAGACTGGCTTCTTTTTTTTTTTTTTTTAAATCATATTTGGTTCCTATATTAGATTGTAAATGCATGTAGTACTAGATATTTGTTGTAGTCATAAAAATAAAGACCCTTAGTAAAGCATTAAGACTATAATGGCTTTCTGTAATAAAATGTTCTAATGTGCCCTGTAAGATAAATACATTGAAAAAAATGTATATGTACTGAAGATTACTTTTGAGCAGCTACATAATATTGTTGGCTACATTTCCATTCCATAGAGGATATTTACCAAAAAATGACTTTATTTGTGGAGTAGTTCATCCTAAATTCTTGATTTAAATAATAGTAATAATGGCTAACATTTATTAGGTACTTACTTTTTCCCAAGCCCTTCACATGTATTAACTCAGTTTATAGTCACAATAAACCTATGAGGTGGAAAGTATTGTTCTGCTCCTTTTATAAATGAGAAAACTGAGGCAAAGCGCAGTGACGTTGCATACCCAAGGTCACACACAGTGAGGAAGTGATTAAGATGGGCTCCTGAGCAGGGTGGCTCGAGGGCCCACATACCTATTCAGTGCTCTAGTGATCCTAATTCTAGAGCTGGATTCCTTAACTGTGTAGGGCTTACCCAAGTTCTTTTCTACTTGGTTAAAGGTGTATAAGAAAACATATCTTTCCTGTATCAGAAAGAGCATGCAGTTCATCTAGAAATGGTTTCAAGTCATTAAACATAAGTTAAAAAGAAGAGAGTCTAGCACCTGCCCACACTTTAATCTGATGGAACATCCTTTGAGAGCCTGTCCCTAATGGTGACCTACACCTTGAACCGTTATTAAGAGGCTGTTTCTATTACACAGAAATAATAACTGACAAATTTAGGTAATTTAGTTCAGTGTTCCTCAAACGTGGGCACTCACACACACCTTGTGTGTATTTGACAGGGACTGAGAATCCCCAGAAAAATCCTATCTGGTGTGTCCATTATAAGATTTTGGTTAAAAATAAGTTAATTTGTTATTAAAGTGTTTTCATATCAAAGCAAATAAGGCTATTTCCCAAGCTTTTATGAAAAAATAACAAGATTTTGTGTTTCCTGCTTAGACAGAAATTTCACGTTCTACTCCAGATCCCAAGGAGAACAAGTTGATTTTTCAAGGCCTGTATGTGGTAGAAACATTTGAGAAACAGTGGGTGGTTTAGCCTCTAACTAATCTGATCTACAAAGTTAAACACCAAGGGGAAAAAAAAATCAATAACCATGACACTTATTTTGTTCCTGAATGATTATTCTGTGGGTGATAAAAGTGTATAAATGGTCAATAGTAAATAAGCCTGACTGAAGCAGGCCTGATACGCTTATACAGGTTGGTTCAAAAATAATTGCAGTTTTTGCAATTATTTTTAACCTTTTAAACTGCAATTACTTTTGCACCAACCTAATAGACTATTAGCTGGTGAATAAAGCTCTAAAGTGTAGTTCAGATTCCTCCATTCGTTTTCTTTTCCACTGCTGCTTCTTCTGCAGTCTCCTCCAGCTGCCATAATTTTTCCTCTTTCTTCAATGTTCCCTCTACTCCATACAGGAGTCAGAGGTTTTTTGTTTTTAAACATAAATCAGATCATTTCAGTCTACTGGTTAGTACTGTTTAATAGATTCTCAATGCATTTTAAGTTAAACCTACACTTTTTCATCATTACCTCCAAAGTCTTATGTTGTCTGGCTCCTGACTTCTCCAACTTAATTTTCTGTCATGCTCCTATTAGCTCATTTCTTTCCAGCCACATTGGACTTCCTTATATTTTGGGAACATGCTAAACTTATTCCTACCTCAGTGATTTTGGTCTTTCTATTTTCTCTTCCTGGAATGCTCTTTCTCTGATCTTTATATCACTACTTTTTTTTTCCTTTTTATTTCTATGTCTCAGTTCATGTGCTTTCTCCCCAAAGAAGCATTCCCTGGTTATTCTATTTAATATTGTTCTCTTCCCCAATCACTGTCTATCGTGTTATCCTTATATATTTTTTTAAAGCATTTATCACTATCTGAACTTACCTCATTTACCCATACAGCTGTTATTCAATATACTAGAATGTAAACTGCACGAGGACAAGAACCTTATCTGGTTTGTTCACCATTATAGCTTTGTGACTTATTATTAACTGTGCTTGGCACATGATAGAAACTGAATATTCATTAAAGAGTAAATGAATGAAAGAAAGAGGAAAAACAACTGGAATACATTCTATATAGTATATCCAGTAAGCTAGTGTTCTATAATTTGGGGAGAAGAGAATGGAGACAGATTAGTCTAATGGGTTCATATCTATTTGGTAAATAAGGGAGTCAAACTGGTAAATATCAGAGTCACAATTTGGATGGTCCTCAGAAGTTTCCAGAGACAAGAAATCTTTCTTGAGACTTTATTTAGTTTTTGCTTTTTGATTAACCAAAGTATGTGAGGGGACATTGTATAGAGCCAGTCAGAAAGATACCTGGATATTCTCAGTTCAGGGCCAGGTGAACTTGGTTTCCTTCATTGGGAAACATATCACTCATAGATACAGCTTAGGTCTTTGGCTTTCATAATGATATTTATCATACTCATAACTTGGAAATTGTTCCCATATCTTGAAAGATAAGTTTTACTTTGCATCCCCACTGTTTTTTCTTGGTGTCATTTTAGTGCCGATGATTTGTTTGTATATCTTGTGAATATTTAGCAAATGGTGAGAGTGTGTGGTTGCATGTCTTGAGAATGACCAGGGAAGACTTGACCCAGTAGAGGTGGAATCCATAGCTATAGGTAATATACAAAGTGGGCACTGCTCATTGATGATTATTGACTGATTGTAGTTTCTTTTTGTAATTGTGAGCTTCTTATTCCACCCAAAAATCAAACAAAAAGTGAACATCACTTTAGAGGAATAGAAAGAATACTGGATTGGGAGTCTGAAAATCTGGGTTCTAAATATGATTGTACATCTACACGTTATGTGACGTAGAGAAAGCTAACAAATCATGATGAGCCTTGGGTTCCTTACCCACTAAATGGAGGAAGATTAGATTCTATATTCATTTATGTCCCTTCCAACTATGATAGTCTATAATTTTTTGTGCCAAGAAAACATCTCAGCCCCATTATAATTGCTTTCTTTTCCAAAAATCGAAGACCAGAGTATTTATATCACAATAATTTTGATTTACAGGGGACTCAATAGGCTTTCTATTAAGAAAATTTTTCCCAAGGGCTTTTTGTTTATGTTCCCTTTCTTTAAATCAATGGAAAAACAAAATTTCCTAGTTTACTCAGGTATACATTTCCTTTAATAGTAAGAATAGATTTTTAAAAAATTCTAGCTAATAATCAAAATTCTTTTAAAAATCCTTATATTTCCCAACGAAAGTGAATATGAATCAGGAAAATAGAGAAATGTTTCTTGCAACAAAATAAGATATTATGAGCATATGGAATCAAAGGCTGATAATTTAATATGATTTTACAGATTGAAGATTCCCATTTTCACTGAAATGTTTCCCCATCAGCTTACGTCCAATCATTAGAAATTAATTGCCTTGATTTATAGGAAAATAAAAAAATATAGATCTTAAATATGAGCTACTACTACTTTAGCAATTTCAATATTAAATAATAATTTTATACGGCTATCTAACAATGACAACTTTCACATATATTATCACATAGAAACTTCACAATTCCATGAGATTAGAAGACCATGTACCTCAAATTTGTAAATGAGAAAATTAATATTTTGAGAGATTAAACAACTTGTTCAGGGTCATCTAGGTAGTAAGTGGTAGGATCAGAATTAGAACTCAGTTTCTGGGTATAAGTCCAGTCCTTTTAATCTATTTCTCTATGGAAAGAGACTGCATGAGATAAAGGTTTGGGGATGAGTCCTTTGAAGACAGACTGACTGGAATTCAAATTTTGATTCTGCTATTTGTTTGCTGTACGATATGAAGGAATTACTTAAACTCACTTTCGTTATCTGTAAGAATTAAGACTAAAAATATCGTATATATAATACAGCAGCAATAATATACATTAAAGCACTCAGTGTTTGTAGTATATAGTAGTAATGTTTGTGTTTTAACTACTCTATGTATATGTAATCTTACAACTAGTTTGCACAGGAGAGAAGGGATAGGAATATAAAGATAATTTAAAGGTAGGTACCAGTTTTCTTTCTAAGCCTTACATTTCAAACTGTAATATTAATAGGACCATTCATTTTATTCTATTTCATATTCTTGAGTATGCGAGTGCTATCCTCTACCACAAATGCCCTTTCGGATCTTTTGACTCTCTGATGAATGCCTACACATTTTTTTGAGCTCAAACTCCAGATGAGGGTAAAAGGGATCAACTATATGTTGATAGAAAGAATACTGAATCTGGGTGGTGAACACACTCTGTGGTATATAGATAATGTATTACAGAATTGTACACCTGAAACCTATGTAACTTTGCTAACAATTGTCACCCCAATAAACTAATTAAAAAAAGAAGAAGAAAAGAAAACAAATACTTTCTCTGATGACATAGGCTGTTCCTGTGACATTCATGTTAAGCTCATATTCACTTATAAATCTTTGCTAAGCACCTCCTGTGGTACCGGGGAACTCTGCTAGGGCTACATGAGAGGACGTCATAGACTGATCTAATGTTTGTTTGTTAGTAGTTCCCCTATGTTGGGGTTTTATAGACCGTTTACATTTAAACGTGAGGACTGATGAAAAGTTGTCAATTTTTAATGTTTTTAAATAAGGATATAATAAAATAAGAACCTGCCATTGACCACTGCAAAAGAAATGGCATTTGACACCAAAGCCTAAAATCTGAGGATAAAAAAATAATAATGATAGATTAGGCTTTATGGAAAACTTCATGGAGGGGGGTCTGCATGAGAACAGGCCTTGGGGATCCACTGGTTTAAATATATTTTTCTTCTAATTTGATCGTACTTAGAGATTTTTTTTTTCTCATTCAGTTTCACATTCCTGGTGACTGCACACTGTCTAGTAGGAAGTATCAATAAATATTTATGAATGAGGCAGCAAATTTGCCTCTGAGCAAATATCTGAGAAAACAGCTGCAGCACAAAGCACTTGTGAGAGGACACAGCAGTGGTGAGAGAGTGGAAAAGGGGTGTGTGTGTGTGTGTGTGTGTGTGTGTGTGAACTGATATACCTAATTTACTTTACAAATTTGCCAGGCATCAGCCATTTAGAAGATATCATGCAGTTATAAGTGAGATTATCCTGTTCTAGAATAAGGGAGGAGGTGGGGCAAGAAGTAAGATACTGAGGCGTATCTCTGTAAGAAGAAATGGACTCTCTTCCTGGGACACCATTTAAAATATTCCATGTGACATCTTAGGTGGATTAAGAACTATAACAAGTAAAGCTATAGTAAATAGGTGACATTAATATTCCTTATGTGTTAGGCACTGTTATAAGTTGTTTGCATGCATTATCTCATTTAATCATCACAACAACCTGAAGTAGATGCGATTACTATTCCCATTACACAGATAAAGAAACTAAGGCTTGCAATGGTTAAATGATTTGCCCAGCATCACACAGCCCATGGTAGAAGTAGGTCTTAACCCTAATATAGTTATCTTTAGAACTTACCAAAACTCTTGGGTCCTTTTCTAGCCACATATTTCTACAATAAGCACAGTTTTATGAGAGTTGTTATTCATTTTTAAAATGAGAAAGTTAAATGTTTCTTCCAAACCAGGATTTTAAAGCTGGCTAGGCACCCAGTTTTTCTACTTGAAAGCTGTGTGACCATACGGAAGTTCCTTAACATCGCTGAGCTTCAATTTCTACATCTCTAAAATGTGGATGAAAGCCCTTCTTTCTGTGTTTTTGGGAGAATTAAATGGATAGAGGACATAAAATAGTTAGCAAAGGATGTGGATTACGAAGGGGATTTAATAAATGTTAATTCACTATGGGGTCTAGTAAGATAAAATATTTTTGGATTCAAATCATACTAAATATTAGAAACAGGATAAAAGCAAATAGATTACTGCTCAGGAGAATAGAGATGCCTATATTTACACAATTTTTTAGAGAGCCATGAAGATTTCTTTGCTGCAGCCATCGCCCTAATTTCAATTAAGAATACAGCGATTAGATGTTTCAGCACAGGGATAAGTTTGTATTTGATTTCTCCACAGATGCACATTTCTAGCATCTCAACATCCCGTTCATTGGCTAAAGATGTAACAAGCTACTTCAGCAAACCTGAAATTGCAAGATAAATGGAAAATGCTTAATCATTTAAAAAGAAATAGCAAAGGAATGAAAAGACCAAAGCACGCATGGGTACCAGTGAGGAAATTTGTTAAACGGATGGAAGTCTCCTCTAATTTTTTAAAGGCTGACAAATAACTTCATTAGACAGTCAAGATATAAAATCAAAAGGGTTCATCTCTAGTATTTTTACACACAAACACATTAAAAAAAAGTGTGCATCTCTATATATAATCTCATTTTAGGTAAAAGTATTGTTTACTGAGAAAAGCAAGTTCACAGTAATGTGTAAAATGCAAATTTACCTTGTAAAAACAATATTGAGCCCCACTTATATTTGAATATGCATTTGTACAGGTTTGTGTGAACATGGAGAAAGGATGAAAAGCTCATGCCAAAATGTCACATTGGGAACCTCAAGACTGGTGCCTTGGAGAGAGTTTGGGGGAGAGTTTTATTTCTTCAATATCTTTGCATTATTTCACAAAATGCAAGGAGCACATATTACGTCGCGGGAAAAAATTTAAAGATAAAACAGAAAAAACGTACATTATTATTGATCCATCTATTCATTCATTAATTTATTAATTATCCAATATTTATTGAATCCTTAATAGTGATGATTAAGTAAACTAACTTGATCTCTGTGAACTGTCAGACTTGACTTTTTCAGAGGTGTGCTGGCTAAATGTGTGGTTTTACTTTGTGGGATTAGCAGTCATTCTGTGCTCTGTCCTAAACTCCTGCCCTGTTCCCTTTTGGGATTAATGGGACATATTAAATTCAAACCATTTGTACTTAATTTCATTCCTTTCTTTTGCATTGTAGTAATTGCACTACAGGGAGGGTTGATTGACTCCCCAATTCCACCAAATTGTGGGTGGCTATTGGTGGCAAGAACTGGAATTTAGAGACAAAAGACAAGAGTTTTAGTCCTGACTCTATCACTCACCAGATATATAATATTGGTATGTTAATTCTTTCTTTTTGAATCTCAGCACCACCTTCTCCCCTCCAGTAATAATATTACAGTACAGCTATAAAGCTCAAATAGGATCAAATATTGAAAGTTTAAAAATTGCAAAGTGATGGATAAGTATATACCATGTTTCCCCGAAAATAAGACTTAGCTGGACCATCAGCTTTAATGCGTCTTTTGGAGCAAAAATTAATATAAGACCCGGTATTATATATTATATTATATTATATTATATTGTATTGTATTGTATTGTATTGTATTGTATTGTATTGTATTGTATCGTATCGTATCGTATTGTATTGTATTATTATATTATATTAGACTCAGTCTTATATAAGATCCGGTCTTATATTATATAAGACCGGATCTTATATTAATTTTTGCTCCAAAAGACGCATTAGGGCTGATGGTCCGGCCAGGTCTTATTTTCGGGGAAACACAATATTACTATTTCTCCACAAAGAATCTGTGATTCTGCTTCCTAACAGAGAACAATGAGACATATTTCCATGTATTTTCAAATTTCCACTGGAAGCAAGACTGTAATACAAAAGTTTAAAAGGCGCTCAGAAGTCTCAGCCTCAAAGCAACAGCTGACACCTTAGACCAATGCAATTTCTTCCTGGCCATGATCACAAACCCAAGTAACCAACAAGAATATCTGACCTGGTGTAATCATCTTCAACAAGCATGTGCTTTGGAATTGGTGAGTACCTTCCTGGAGAGATGGGCGGCAGGGAGGTTTTATATTCTAAAGTGCCATTGTTGCCAGAAAGTAGATGGTTTTCCATTGGTGGAGAATAAGCTAAGGGGTGAAAAAAGAAGAGAGAAGAAAAGAAATCTGTTATGTGGGTGCTTCAATGTGTCATGCTACAGTTCTGTTAAAAATAGAAAGGCTTTGCTACATGCTCAGGATTTTCTTGTCCTCCAGGAGGGGGTAGTTGCTGTTTGTTTGCCTTCAATATGTCTAGGCACGGAGTGACCTTCAGGACTGGAGAGTGTGATAATAGTTCTATCTGTGAGCCCTGTTAGTATAACTAGGTGAAGAGAGGAATTGGAGGAGAGACTCAGCACACACTTTTTTAGAATGATGATTAATTTTCTATTAAAATAAAAATGTTAACTTTCTAATTGCAGAGCTCACGTTCTTTTCACATACTTAATATCCAACCATCAAGAGCATAAGGTTCCTAGGAACAAGTTCTCGTATAAGACTTTAATCCCAAAATATGCTGTACTGTCATCCTAGAAAGGCTAAGAACTCTGGCCTTTCTTTTCTATTCTTCTACCCTACCTCATCTCCCTTTGGAGCAACTGAAAACACCTCCTAACTGGGTCTCCTGCCCTACCCCACCTATTTTATACATTGAGAAGTCCAGCTCTGATCCTGTGGTCCTTTTGCTTAAATGTTCTCCATCGCCACTATTGTACTAAATATCAGCTTTCCCTTTCACCATTCTTTCAAGATTCATCCATTTCAAATCCCCCTTACACATGTCCTATGGGCTTCAAACAAAGCCTGTTCTTGCCAACATCTTTACCTTTGTTCCACTGTACCAACTACTACAATTTTTGTCTCCTATCCCATTTCTGATATTGGAATCTCGCACAGTCTTCATGATAAAATTCAAATGCCACCTTCTGCATAAAATTTATTTGTTTTTATCTTCTAAAGAGAGATGATACCTCCTTCCTTTGAGTGTCCAAAGGACATTTATTTTTACCCTCCTCCTGGCATATACATCTGTCTTATTTTGCCACATATTGCTGCCATTTATATATCTGAATTAGTCTTCCTTCCAATGAAGGCTATGATTGTATCTCCTCTGTAACCGACCTATTACATTTCAAGGTGTCGTGCACATATGAAAGACATATATCTTGAAGAATATGTCTTCATATGTATTGAAGTTAGTCAATACATATTTCTTAAATTGAAAGCAAGTTTTGTTTTCTCCCTTTTTTCTCTTTGACTTTCACCTTATATGCCCTTCATGAAGTGGCTCTCAGAGTCTCAGGCTGATCTTTCTAAATTCATCCAGTTTGAAAAACTTTGAAAGTTCAAACTCATATCCTAAGGTAAGGGTGATACCTCACCTTATGGCCTGCTTGAAAAAAAAGACATACTTTGCAGGAAATCATTTTAGAATCATCATTAAGAAAAGCAATAGCTAACATAATGAGCAGGTAACAAATTATTCAACCTTTAAATTTCTCTCAAGAGGAACATCTAAATCTAAGAGAAGTTAAATGACTTGCTTAAGACTCTAGTGCTAATTAATGGCAGGTCCTGAAGCCATTCTGAGTTTCCAACCTCAAAATTTCAGAACTAACAAACTTACTGATGTCAACAAAACTGTCCCTTAAACTCACAGCAAAAAAATGATTTGCTTCTAAATCTAGTCTGCAAAGACAGAACCTTAGATAAGGTTCTTGTTGACCTACTAAGAAAAGGAGAATACATGGGGGCATATGTAACAGCACAGCATCTCATTTAGTTTTTATCCTAGCAACCCCCACCCCTAACCCATCTCTACTGCCACAATGACTGACACTTTTCTCTGGCTTTCCTACCAACATAAATTCAGCTAAAGGTTAAGAACTTTAATGATGGTGATTAAGGATCATAATTTCACCATTCAACTGCAAGATTTTCTCCCCGAGGAAGAGGCAGAATGCTATCTTGGGTCTATTTTGCCAACCTCTCTTTTCTACTCTGCTACTACATAGATTTGAACTAGGAAGAGAGAACATTATGGCATGAGAGCTATCATGCTTTAGGGGCTTAAGAAATAGCCTTTAAAAATGTGTTGCCCCTAATCTACTGTAACCACACTATCCACAACATATCCAAGGCATATCCACAGGCTTATCCACAGTTAAGCTTCTCCATAACTGTGGACCTGCCAACTCCTCAGGGTGTCTCCCCAAACAGTAGGTGACGCCCTGTAAGGCAACCAAGGAGTAAAGCACAGGATCCCTGTGAAGTATTTCCACAGGCTTAACAAATGTGAAGGTGCAAGCATAGGACTTTGCCAAGTTTTGTAGAATTCAAATTTTGCAAACCTGGCATGATGTGCAAAGATGACACTGTGTGCGGTACTTACAGTGAGTAATATCAGGTGGGCCATAAGGATCAGTCATATAAATGGTGGTGGGTTTGCCAACTTTTAGATAAACTACATCTGACGTGTTCTTCAATATTGCTACCGCCTCTTCATGTGTTACTTCTTCTAAACTGTAGTTGTTTACCTTATGGGGGGAAAAAATCAATATTAGAGTCCGATCTACACAGGTGAAGAGAAATACCCAGCAAGAAGATTTATAGAATTATGACCTTATTTAAAGATTAAATTGCAAGGATGACAGTTCAGCACCTATATCATACTTTGACGGAACAGAAGGATTAATGGCATTAACCAAAGCAGATAAGGTACAGTTGTTGATGCTAAAAAAACAAGGTTGCTTCTGCCTTTTTCTATGAGGGAGCAATATATTATAATGGCAAACAAAGCAATATTTGTGGAAAGAGGAAAAAGAGGGGTCAAATGTCTTTCTTATTATGCTATATTTTTTGTGATTACAAAACTAATACATATTCATTGAACTGAAAAAAAAATAAAAACCATCCATAATCTCCTTGTTCGGATATATTTCTTTAAACAATTGTGACTATATTTTACACATTGTTTTTCAATATGCTTTTGAAATCTAGAGTGACCATTCATCCACATCTTGAATGTACTTCAACATGACTTTTGTTTTCTACTGAGCAATGTGCTGCCTGGGTATAACATAATGATTTAACAAATCTCTTATTGAAGCGTGTTTAGTTTGCTTCTAACTATTTCCTACTGTAAATAATGTTGCAGTAAGCCTTTTTTTCTATATTTGTCCATGGCTTTGATGATTTCTGCAGGATAAATCATACAAGTGGAATTGCTTGACCAAATTATATGAATACTATGACCCTTTTGATATCTATTCCCAACATGCTTTCTGGAAATACAAACAAGTTTACTCTTAAACCACAACTATATGAGAGCTCCCATTTTCCTACAGCTTCACCAAACTTGGCTTTTTTCACTTTAGGAATTGTTCCCATCAAAATGTCATTTAACCTGAGTCTGTTTTCTAAGGAAGGAGTGATGATGTTGGAACACAGGCCTTTGTACGTAAGCACATTCAAGGGTAAGCCTATTGTCATAGACTTTAACAGCAACTTCTCTTTTTATTTGAGTAAACGATTAAATTTTTTTTTTCAATTACACTTGACATTCAATATTATATTAGTTTCAGGGGTGTACAGAATAATGGTTAGACATTTACATAACTTGCAAAGTGATCCCCCTGATAAGTCTAGTACCCATCTAACACCAGACATAGTTATTACAATATTACTGACTAGATCCCTGTGCTGTACTTTACATCCTGTGACTATTTTGTAACTACCATTTGTACTTCTTAATCCCTTTATCTTTTTCACTCATTCACCCCGAAATCCCCCTTCCATCTGATAACCATCATTTTGTTCTGGTAACTGTGAGCTTGTCTCTCTTTTGTTTGTTTGTTTATTCCGTATTTTAGATTCCACATATAAGTGAAATCATATGGTATTTGCCTTTCTCTGTCAGACTTACTTCACTTAGCATAATTCCTCTTTCTTTATCGGACAGTAAAGTCTGTGACACAAGGGCGATTATCTCATGGCAGTGGCATTGCATGGATCTCAGCAGCACTTCTCTTAAATGGTTTTAGAATATTCAGGCAGTATTTTAAATACCTAGGTCATCCTTATTTGGCTACTTTTTTTTTTTCATAGAGTGATTCCATAGTTAGTTTCTGCTGAAATGATGTAGAATTAAAATAAATGTGCCAAGAGCATTAGATTGGATCCCTGCATATTCTTGGTAGTACCTATTTAGCACTTTAATAATACAATGCCTTGCAACATTGTCTTTTTTCACTTTTATTTTTTTGGCCTCATGTTGTTATGTAAATCCCATGTGCCAGCTAACCCTTGGGGGTGTAGCCCGAGTTAGGAACCCTACAACTGAAGGCACTTGAACCTGACTGATATATATATAAATACTGACTGTGAACCCTCTGTTAAGCTGTAAGCCTCTGCACCAATTTCTATGGTGCTTTTCTAGACAAGTGACATTGTCTTAAATTCTTTTTTTCTGTCAGTGTCTAGCACTTGTTCACTCATTGATCAAATGTTTGTTGCATACCTATTATATGTCAGTCACTGTTCTATGTATTAGAGAGACAGTGATAAATGATAAGAATGGCAAGCATAATCATAGCAGACACTTACATAGTCCCTATTACACATCATTCTAAATGTGCAATACATCCTATCACACACTATTACACACTATTCTAAATCACTTTACATGTTTCAACACAATCAAGCTTCACAACAACCTGTGAGGTAGCTATTATAATTACCTTCACTTGACAGGTGAAAAAAGCATGTCTCCAAGAGGTTAAGAAACTTGTCTTTGATTTAATAAGTGGCAGAGTTAGAATTAAAGCCAGGCAGTCTGGCTCCCGGGACAATGCTTTTCATCACTCATCTATATTGCTTCTTCCAAATAGACAAGGTCCTGGCCCTTCTGAAACTCACATTGCAATGCATTCTAAGGACACATTTATAGAATGAATTGAAAGTATAGACCCATGCAGCAGTGCATGGCAGAGTGCATGAGAGCAATGCATGAGAATGCAGAGGGAGTACCAGTATGGGAAACACAGTTGATGATGGTAGCTCTTTTGTAAGAGACGGAGAATAAGAAAAACAACAGCAATAGTAATAAGAGCTGACATTTATTTAACATCTAGATGTTATGTGTTTTGGGGGTATTATGTATATATTTTGACATAAATCACATAACTGATCCTGGTTATAGCTTCACGAGGCAAACATTAATATGTGGGCTCATCCCAGATGAGAAAAACTGATGTATAAAGAAGTCAGTGTGCAAAAAAGTGGTCACACAGCCTCCAAATTGCAAAGTCATCAGTTGCATCACAACCCTCAAAAAAAAGATGAAAATGACACTGCCCTTGGGTGTTGCTTCACTGAAACCCAAGGCTTACATCATTTATTCTTTCTCCCTTTAAGAGAATAGAGTCTCCTTCCAAGTTTACATATAGAAGTAACATAAATTCCAAAGTGTTATATAAGCCTGATTAGTCATTCCACTTCTTGCTTAATCCAGTGGTGACAGTATATTGTATCATACAAATACATTGACATAGTTAAAAAATAAATAAGTAAAATGGAACATAGCTTGATATAGCTGTCTCTTCAAAACCTTTTTATGTATTTGATTAATCACTTATTTCAGGGCAGTGCCACTTGTACCTAGGTAATGAATGTTTATAAATGCTCCTATACAAAGGTCTAAAATGTGTATGGCAGTGGGTATTTTCTCTAAAAAGATTGCCTAAGGTGACTCTGAATATTGTGACCATGGGCTCCAGAAACACATGTATTGGGTGGGGGGTAAGGGGGAACACACAGAAGCAAAACAGGGAATGTGCTGGGATATGACAAGTCAAGCAACAAAGACCCCAAAGGCTAGAAACCAACTGGATTAGATTACAAGTGGCACAGAAGATGTTTCTGACAAGGATTCATTGTAACATGTAACTCTCCCCAGGGTACAGAAAGCACATAGCTCATTAGATTATCAGTGAAAGAGAGATGTGGCCAGGGCTCATTAAACTGCACTCTTACTATTTCCAAGATGAGCAGTGAAACAATCTAGAAAATGTTACCTTCAAGCTTGTTTTTGGAGAATGACTTTGACAACAGACTCTTAGACCACAAGAAAATCTTTAGACCAGAAAGCAGAGGTTGAGGAAAGAGTAGAGGTAACGAGTGGGGAAAGAGAGGATATTGGGGGGAATGATGGTAGTTTAAAATAGTGGTAGTTCAGTTTGTTTTTATTTGGTGACTAGGAAGTGTTGGAAATTTTCCACAAGTTTTAGTCATGGAACAAGTGGTATAAGATTGGAACAGGATGTAGTCATTAAAAGCACATGCTCATGTGTCATGCAGAGCATGATCTGAGTCCTGCTCCTGGTACATCCTAGCTGTGTGACCTTGGGGAACTTAACCTTCTTAGCCTCAGTTTTGACATCTGTCAAATAGGTATGGTAATATAACTGTGTCAAAGGGTTATTGATTTAAATGTATTGATCTATGTAAAGTGGCAGGCACATTAAACTACTTATTAATCTTAGCTCTTATTACTATTACTATTATCATCATCCATCTCTCTTCCCAGGAAACAGAAATTCTTGGTGAAATTTTTCGCTGAGCATTTTCCTGTAAACATCTGTGAACTGATTAGTTTAATTAGGGTACTGTTGATGAGGCTTCTGTGTGGTCTTTTTAAAAATTCAGAATAGTACAGGATCTGGACCAAAAAGTGCTCTTTTGTGCTGAAGTCTTCAAAATGTTTTTCACGAAAGTGGGTTTATTTGGGTTAATTATGTGTGTGCATTATCCTATGAACTCTCAAGATAAAGGGCCTACAGCTGGAGCTGATTGTACACAGAGAGAAGAGATATTATACTGATTGGTTAGTTTCTCTTGTCATTGTTTTTCATTGTCATTTTTCTTTTTCTTTTTTTTTTCCTTTTGCATCAAGTATCTGCCCATAATGGTGAACACTGAGTAACTGGCCTGGTTTCAGAAAAAAAAAAAATCACGTGCATTTGAATGAAGTATTTCTGTGGGGTATGGGTATGCTACAGAGGGGGGGAATATGTGCAGCCTGGCTGTATGTTTGCAATAGGACAGAAGACTGAGGCCAAGAAACAGAGGTTGGAGGTGAGATGACTCATTTTCTCAAAAGGGGAGTGCTGAATTGGAGCATGATATAGATAAAAGAGTGCAGACCAGTTGAAGAAAGAGGTGGCAGGAGATTTGCAAGAAGGAAACGGTAAATGTGGTGGAACTTCAAATGAGTGTAAGCAAATATATAAGTGCTGGTACAAAGATGGGAGGTGTGGGAGCATGAGAGAGAAGAAGCGGTAATGTTCTGATGGTGAGACACTGACCTTTCCAATTTATTCAGGAATACCCACGTGGTGGGACAAACTGGGAGATGACAGGGCACATAAAAGTTACCTAAGACATACTGCAAAAAAAGTGAGACTCTAGAACACTGTTAAACACAACAACAACAACAAAAACAAACTCCAAAGTTAACTTTTTAAAAAGGATACAAAGTCAATCACTAGATTTTAAGATGGGTTAAAAAGGGGACCAATCTAATATAGCAATATCAATGATATGAAAATAAATATGCATAAACCAAAGATTAAAATCTCTGCAGCACATTGAAATTGTTTTAATAAAATTTATTTTAAAACTATCCAAAAATTATAAAAAGCTCATTCAACTCAACACCAAAAAAACCAAACAACCCAATTAGAAAATGGGCAGAGGACATGTTCTCTAAAGAGGACATACAAATGGCTGATAGGCATATGAAAAGATGCTCAATGTCACTAATCATCAGAGAAATGCAAATAAAAACCACAATGAGAAACCATCTCACTTCTGTCAGAATGACTATCATCAATAAATCAACAAACAATAAGTGTTGGTGAGGATGTGGAGAAAAGGGAACCCTTGTGCACTGTTGGTGGGATTGCAAATTAGTGCAGCCATTATGGAAAATAGTCTGGAGATACCTAAAGAAACCCCACAAAAAACCAGAACTACCCTATGATCCAGCAATTCCACTCCTAGGTATTTATCCAAAGAAATCCAAAACACTAATTTGAAAAAAAAAAAATGCACCCCTATGTTTACTGCAGCACTATTCACAATAGCCAAAATATGTAAATAACCAAAGTGCCCATCGATACATGAATGGATAAAGAAACTGTGGTACATTTATACAATAGGTTATTACTCAGCCATGAAAAAAGGAATGAAATCTTACCATTTGTAACAACATGGATAGATAGACCTAGAGAATATTATGGTAAGTGAAGTGAGTCAGACTAGTCAGACTGAAATAGACAAATACCATTCTCACTTATACGTGGAATATAAAGAACAGAATAAATGAACAAACAAAACAGAAACAGACTCAGAGGTACAGAGAAAAAACTGATGGTTGGTAGATGGGAGCGGGGTGGGAATAGGGAGAAGGTGAAGGGATTAGAAAGTACAAATTGGTAGTCACAAAATAGTCATGGTGGTATGAAATACAGTATGGGGAATATAATCAATAATGTTGTAAAGATCATGTAGGGTGCCAGATGGGCACTGGACTTATCAGGGGATCACTTCATCGACTGTGTAGATGCCTGACCAATGCGCTGTACACCTGAAGCTGAAGTAGAATAATATTGAATGTCAACTATAATTAAATATATAGATATTTCATGACATACATAGTCATGGCATATAAATACAGCATAGGGAATAGAGTCAGTGGTATTGTAACAGCTATATACGATGTCAGAGGGGTAGTAGACTTGGGGGGGGTGATCACTTTGTGAGGGGTGTAAATGTCTAATTATTATGTTGTTTTGTACACCTGAAACTAATCAAAAGTTAAAAAAATAAAAATAATGACTATGAATAAATAGGAAACACTAATAATAGTTATCTTTGGATAATGTATATTTTCTTATTTTTCTTTTCAGCAATGAGCATGTATTAGTTATTGTTAAAAACGAATTAACTCTATTTTTTAAATGAACAACAAAAAAGTGTAAATAAGGAAGAACAGAAACTAAGACCAGTGGCTTCGTTATGAAACACACACAGCAAGATCTCACAAGTGATGGAAAATTGGAATGAGAAAGAAAGAAATTGATTTTTCATGCCCAGTGAATTGACTTAAATTTATTAGAAATAATTAGCCATATTTTAAATTTAGGTATCTCCTGAAATGAAGTCAACTTGGTATAATAGAAGTAATTTTGAATGTAGAATCAGATCTGGTTTCCATTCCTAGATTTATGAACTTTGATCTGCTAATATATTTACTAAGCATTAATTTTCTTATATGTAAAACGTGGTAATACTACTGATTTATTTGTTTATTTACTTGTGTTTACAAGAAAGAAATGATACCATGAATCTGAAAAACAACACTGTATAATATAAAGCAGTATATAAGTAGTAATTAAATATCATAATCAGATATAATATTTCTGCTGGTCCTGCTACTGGACATAGTTTCTTCCTGTTTAAGGCTCATTTTTCAAAATGATCACCCCCTAACCTATACACCACTTACTCCCACAGTGTCTCAAAGTGACTGACCTTCTCAAGGGCAATGAATAGATTGTTTTTATCTTTGCATTTCCCTGGCTGATACACTGTAAATAGTGGGCACTTAATAAATGTTTAAGTAATAAGCTAAATAAGTTAAAAAATAACAATGTGGCATAACAAAGGAAAAATGATCAAAATTCCCTATTTTACAGAGAGAAGGACGCATGTGTGTTGAGTCAGAGGAGAAACGATAAGGAATGAAGGTCATTCAACCAATAACACACAATCATTGGACACTCACTCTGTGTCAGGCATGGGATATAAGGATGAAAGGCTGGTACAGAATGTGAGTACCAGGTCACATCAGCTTAAAAGGGACAAGATCAAAGCTCCAACAGTGTGAATTTCTTCCTCCTCTATTAATCATTGATGCATTTCTTAATCTTATAGTCCATAGAGAGAGAGAGAAAGAGAGCAAGTGACAGTGATTTGTTGATTGACTCCAGCTTCCTCTATTGCAATGGTCACCAAAATGGATAGTATGATATAAACCCCTGGGCAACTCACTGGGTATAGGAAAAAATATTTGAACTTGTATTAATATTTATTGCATTGATTTTCATTTTCTATTTTTGTGTATGTTTTAAAATGCGCATAATATATAAGCATAGTGATGTATGCATACAATTTAAAGTAGAGAAATGTATACATATTGTTGTTTTTTTCTTGCTTATATATAGTTTAATGACTCTGTTTATAGAACTTGCTCATAGTTTTCATATATCGGTGCCTACGACAGAGCAGTGGTTTTAAAAGTCTTTAATAGCACACCTATCAGTAAAAAAACAACGATATGGTGGAAGGCTTTAACTCTTCCATAAAATGTCATTGCAACAGCATTGCATTGTAATTTTATGACACTTGAGAGAAATTAGAGGGAAGAAATAATTATCCTAATTTTTTTTTCCCCTGGTGCTTCAAAAGTGACTCTAACTGCAGCGAACAGAATTTAAAGAGTGAACTATTTGTAAATGCCTTTCAGCTTGAAATTGCTAAACGATGCTGAGTCAGCTTGACTACTGATCATCACCACCAAAGTCACCTCTGGAGAAGGAGTGGAGCAGCAGCAGAGTGGGCTAGGAGGTGATCCGGTAAAGGTAGGGCCGTGATTCTTAACCTGGCTGCATATTAGAATCATTTGGAAAACTTAAACAAATACATTAAGAAAAATGAAGCGTGGCTCCTACTCCAGAGATTCTGATTTGATGGTTCAGGGTTGATGGAGGCCTGGGGATCCGCAGTGTTCAAAAGCTTACCGCGAGATTCAAATGTGCAACCAGGATAAAGAAGCAGAGAGGCTGAGTAAACTGGTGAAAGAAACGTGGTTTGAGGACACGGATATCTAGGTCTGAACCTAATTTCACAATTTATATTAGAATATTAGAAATTCTTTTATTAGAAATTCTTTTGTCATCTCTGAGTTCCAATTTTCTTCTCTGGAAAACAAGAATAATAGTAATGATGGCCCTATTCATCTCTCAAAGGTTGGAGTGAAGAGTCTGTGCGATGCTGCTGTAGCTGAGAGCTCTTTTTATGCTGAACGAGTGCGCTCGTGGTAGGAAAGAGCCATGTGCACAGAGAGGGCAGCTTCTGGTTCTTATTTAAACTGGGTCTAATCAATGAAAGCATTTTAAAGTCCTGTTCATTATTCAGATAATTTCTACATATTTGCATTGTCTTCAAGATGATTTTCTTATTACTATTTGGATAAAACTAGGCAATTTTGTAAATCTACCAAAACAAAAAAATAATTTAAGTCTTCACAACTGATATTCAGAAAATTGTATTGTCTCCAGATTTCCTAAATCCATTTACTGTCCTGACCATAGGATATTAATTTTGGAATAACAATAAGAGATAGGACATCCCAGAGTATACTCCATTGAACAACAGTTCTTGGTGTTTTAGAGGCATTTCTTTAAGAAAAGGGTTTCACAATAAAATAGTTTGAAAATTATAGTATCAGTCAAAGTGAAATTACTTCTTTGACTGCAGGACTTCACAGTCCCTTTAATATGCTAGAGTTAATTAGAATCTGTAGGAGAGATAAGATACAGGTTGCAGTATTTCCCAAACTTATTTGACCACAGATTCTTTTTATGTGACACAGTGAGTAATCTCGTACTTTAAAATACACTTGGGAAACACTGATCTAAGGCAATGCTGCCATGATATAGAGGCCAAAACGAAGACCAAAGATGTACATGAATTGACATCTTTGGTCAATTAGGTAGAGTTAGTGCTAGCTTCCTGGGACTTGAATCCAGTTATCCTCTCTCTGAGTCCATTTTGTTTCCATTCTAAATCTGAACAATAATTTCTTTCTTTATGAATAAAGAAACATATAGAGAAATATATTTTGATGAAATCTTAAGGAAAAGATTGCTAATGCCTGTGTTTTTTCCTTGTCTACTGCTTCCCTTTAAGAAAAGAAAAACAAACAAACCAAAAAAAAAAACAAGTCTTTACAGAGGAAAGACTGATTCTCCGTAAAAGATGTAAAAATTCTCTCACTGACAGGTTTGTTTTTTTTCTTTTTTTCCAAATGTCAAGCAAAGGCTATGGAAAAAAAAAAAAGAGACTAAGACTGAAAAGTTTAAAATCACAAAGTCCCAAGGAGCTTTGACAATTAACAGCTCCTTATATGTTATCCCTGTAGAGAAGACAATCAGATGACCTTGGATTCAAAGTTTCTGGTGTCATAGAAAAAGATGAAGAATATCACATTTCTGTAATATATGGCTCTATGTATCTCCTTGGTAGGGCTTTATAAAACCAGTGTGTAAAAATATAGAAAAGAATTTGAAAATGATCAATACTATTAACTTCTGACTATCTCTCCCATGAAGTTCAGGGCCAAAAGGTAACCTATTCAGTTTGAAATTACAACATTAAGCTACTGGTACCATCCACAAAAGTCAGATGTCATTGTCATTTGACAACAAAAAGAACAAAATTCTAATGAATGATAAGTTCCAAGTAGCAGGAAAAAATTTTTAAATTATTTATTTAAAAATTTTTAAATTATTATTTTGATAAAAAGAACATATGCTATACATCTGTGTGACCCATGAAACATCAGAGAGTTCTGACAAAATCATCTTATTTGAAATACTAAGAGGCCTATTCCAAAGGTGACAGGCAGGGTAATTTGTCCTTATAGTAGAATAAATGTAAAGGTCAGATGGAGGAATAACATTCTAAGAAATCAAAAATGGTTTTGTTAAAAGGGTAACCTATTTATATAAGATAAATGGATTATGGTAAAATTTACTGTAAGAGTGAGAGAAAATGTGTGAAACATCTTAAAAGACTGACAAGTGGAGACAGGTAGGGCATAACTTTTCAAACAAATGTGGGAGAGGAATTAGTATTCACTTTTCCAAGGGACAGAGTTATGAATAAAGAAAGAAATATATAGAGAAATATATTTTGATTTTAAGGAAAAGATTGCTAATGATGGTTACTATCTAATGGACAGCTTAGAAGAGACATTAAGTCCTCATCCTTAGAGTTTTCTAGTGAGCGGTGAACGACTACTTCCTACTTTTCTGGGAGATTCTGATGTATCAAATGTGAGTTGGAATAAGATTATATCTAAGATGGAAATTTTTCAATTCTGAGATATGAGAAAAACTTAGGGGAAAAAAAATAGTACCCATATAGTATGTGGTGTGATTCAGGTGGTGTCCAATATTGTATTTATTTTAGTTGAGAAACTTGAAAGGGTTTTTAATAAGACTCCGGAAAAAAAAAATTCTGTCACTGCAGGGCAGATGATGGGAAACTTCCTGAAGTTTAGTGATCTAGCCTAAAGAAATTTCATCTTAGACCAGTTTACTTATAGAACTTTGAATATATGGGGGGAATTTGTCCTTAGAAATGAGAGAAGGGAATGGTGCAAACTGATTTAGAAAGAAGAATAGCTATTTAGAGAAAAATATAGTGTGATACATACAGGTGGTAAATCACAGAATCTAAATTGTTTGTACTTCCTTTGGGAGAGGAGAATAGAAAAGGAAGAAGAGAAAGAAGACATGAATGTAATAAGGTAGTCAAGGGAGGAGGAGGTGGAAAGAAATAACAGGAGGGCATTAATAAATATTTTTGAGGTGATGTAAGAAAATTAGTCTTTTGGAGTGGCTTCCATGATATTTTTTATTTCTTTTTTTTTTTTTCCCCAGGGTCATTTTTCTTTTAGAATGTTATAAAATGAATCTCTTTCATTTCCAAATTCAGCCTGCAGTTGCCTTGGAAGTACTAATTATGTTTTCCTTACATAAGAGAGGAAAGACCTATTATTGTTGAAGGTTCATTTTTTTTTTTAAACTATGCTCTAAAACTCAAAACAGTTAAGGATTATGTCACAGCTATTTTTGAAACCATTATATTTATAATGAATATCAAGAAATGGTAATAAAAAATAGTATAATGCCTGAAAAATCCTTTGACAAAATTTAGACTTTGAGTTTTTTATAAAAGAATTTGAAAATAAAACTAGAAATTTAAACAGAACCTGAAGAAATTGGCACACAACACCTAACATATTGAAGAAATACCAGAAGAGTTGCCTACAACCAAACTCTTACAGAATGAGTCAAAGGTCAAATCAGTCACTCTCTTTAAATCATTACTTTAGAATGAAACTGTCCTCTTTATTTCAATTTAGCAGTACGTAGAAGATGGATAGCTCAGTTTATTTTATTACTAAGTCAATAAACAATAAAGTTTATATTCTTGAAATGAACTTGTTAGGTCTTTACCCCCAAACAGTTTTCTGGTTTAGAAGACATAACTTCATAAGACCCAACTTTTACATGAAAGACAAAAAAAACCCAAAAGTTCAAAAAACCAAAAACAAACAAAAAAGAGTAAGCAAACAAAAAATAATTCAAAATATCTTAAGAATGAAAATGTGGTAGCGCTGTTATACAACATAGTGCCTATTCTTAATGATACTGTATTAAATACTTAAAATTTACCAAGAGGGTAGATCTCATGTTAAGCGTTATTAGCATATACACACAAATAATAATAATAATAATAATAGGGATGGGAGGAAACTTAGGGAGGTGATGTATATATTATGGTTTTAACGGTGGTAATGGCTTCGTGGATGTATACTTATCCCCAAACTCACGGAGTTGTATACATTCAATATGTATAGTTTCTGACATGTCAACCACACCTCAATAAAACGGTTAAAAAGAGAACATAACATGGTAGGGACTTTAGGCAGTAAAGAAGCCAAAATCTCATAGTTGTAACTCTGACTGAAATCATTATGCCACATTTTTTGCCCATCCAGTTTGCCCATACATTTTCCACTGATAGAGTTCCTTCCTGAGTAGTGGCTATTGCCTGGGACATGGTAGGTGCTCAACATGTTACTTGTTAAATAAAGGAATTAATGAATGACTGAAGGATAACCAAAGGAAGGAAGGAAACAATGGTCTGACAAATTCTAGGAAACAAATGCAAACAAAGACCATGCTTAGTGGTTACAAGCATGTAAAGCCAGATTGCCTGGATTTGAAACCCAGTTCTCTCCATTGTTAACTATATGACCATGGCCAAATTTCTCTATTCCTTAGTTTCCTTTTGCTTACACAGGATAGGCCATTGTGAGAAATATATGTTACATTACAGAAAAGCACTTTCAAAGCACATGGAAAATAGTAAATGCCAGATAAATGTTAGTAATCAAGACTATTATAAAGTTCTTACCCAAATAATTCCACACAAAGATCATTGATAGCTATGAAAATAGATTAGTGGGACTAAAACCTAGCTGTCCAGAGCAGGGAAGGGGGCACAATGTACTTTGAGGTTCAACCTACAAAACTTGCACATGTCCTAGAAATTAGCATCTGTTGAGACCGTATAGACTGATCCTCCCCAAACAACTCATGAAAACGTTGGAAACAGTGGCTCTTTACAGACATACTTTAGAGGCTCTATTTTATAAGGGCAGCCATATGACTAGATATTTTACTTGAGTGCCATCTTCTATTAATTTTCACTATTTGATTATTACCCTGTAGATTTGGTATAAAACAGTAATGGAGACGAAGCAGCTTTATTAAGTGTAATCCCAAGTGTTTTACTGCTTATAATTGCCTTATTTTGCCTTTGTTCATCATATAACTCCATGGCTCAGAAAGGGTGGTCATGTGTTGGTGTCAATCATTTCCAGAGCTCCTGATGCATGTGGGCAGCTGGCAAATAAAATAGCTGAAATTTTGTCTGAGGGGAGAGGAGGAAAAGAACCATCTACACATGTGTCAGAACTCAGATTATGAATTATTGGAAATTAGGGATTGTGTCTACACTGGTTGAACAAAGGACCACCAAGAGACATAGAAAAGTACATATCAGTAAACCAGATAGCATCATTCCCTTTGTTATGAAAAGCCCTCCTCTCTAGCAGTCTGGCTTTAGCAGTCTCTGGCTAATAGGAGATGGATTACATCGGAAGAACAACGTATAATCTCTGTGTTTTGTGTGTCTATGAAAATTGGTGATAATTTAGATTTCTGTTTTCAAAATATCAACAGATCAGATGCAATGGTACATGTAATTTTGAGATCTCTGACCAAAAAAATCTGTTCTCCCTTCTTTTCTATTTCTGCCCATGGTCACTGCTATGGACTAAATTTTGCCTCTTCCCCACAAATTTATATAGTATTTAAGTTCTGACCCCAATATCACTGTATTTGGAGATAGCGTATGTAGGAGTTAATTAAGGTTATTAATTAAATGAGTGAAGGGTGGAGCTATAATCAAATAGGGCTGGTGATCTTATAAAAAGAAAAAGAAGAGAGCTTTCTCCCTCAGCACAAGCACAGCAGAAAGGCCAGGTGAAGACACAGAAAGAAGATAGTTGCTTAAAAGCCAGGAAGAGAGACCTCCCCAGAAACTGAATGGGCCAGACCTTGATCATGAACTTCCCAGCATCCAGGACTGTGAGAAAATAATACTTCTGCTGTTTAGGCCACCTAGTCTACGGTATTTTGTTATGACAGCCTGAATCGACTAAGATGGTCATACTCGGGGAAATAAGAGCTTCATAAAATGTACACATAGTTTTGCTTGAGTCACACTCACCATTAGTAGTCTGTCTCCTACTTGCAACCTTCCGTCCTTTTGTGCAGCTCCTCCATCTATAATTTTAGTTACATAAATGCTGTTGTCTCCAGGAATGTGTTGGTTCCCCACACCTCCTGCAATACTGAAGCCTAAACCTAGGGGGAAAAACAGAAAAAGAAAAATCTTGTTTTTTGTTTTTTTCTTTCTAAGACAATGCCATTAGCCACAGTTCATCAGTCTAAGAAAATTAATCCTCAATTTAGTACAACATTAATACATAACAGTAATGATTCTACCTCAATTGATTTTGTTCTTTAAATATTTGAAGGCTTGGTGATTAATGCCAATGAGGCAAAGCTCTTGAAGTCAATCCCACGAGGACATTCGTTTCATTCTTTTTCATGATTGTACACCTAATTGTTGTTCCCTAGCTAATGAGCTCTTAATGGGTGACTAGCCAGAACAGCCACCTGTCAAAACAGGCTGTGGAAGGATTATAGGTGAGCCAGGCAAAACACATGCACGTTCCTGCTTACGTTGGGTCTGTGGGTTCACCTTCATTGTTGCTACCCTAGCATAGAGAACAGAAGTATTGTCAATCATTTTGATAGAGACCTAAATACTCTTGACATTTCAGGATGAATTTCAGGATGAAAAAGTACAGCTGTTAGAAAATTCTACAAATTTGAGATAAGAGCCACGAGGAAGACACATTGGGCATTCAAGTCATAATTTCAGAGAGACAATAAGGAAAAGAAGCAAGATGTTTGCCCTTTCTGTTTTCTTCTCTGGCCATCTTGTCATATTTTCACACTTCCTGGCACGTACTGTTATTAACTGACAGGCTAGTCACACATAAAAAAATGAATTATCCCTATAAACATTCCAAAGCATAAAAAAATAGAGTATGTACTTTGATTTGATTATTTTTATAACAAACCACAGAATGTCAATTCATTTGAAATGGGAATTTTCTATTTTGAGAGATGATTTTTACTGTACTATGGTTTACAAAAGTTTTACTTGTATAAAACTATGCAATGAAAACAAGAATATAGTTACTCAAAATCATTATGAAGCCATTTTAATAAATGACTATTAGACTGTTTAAAGGTATAAGAATAAAAAATCCTTTTAAGAACATGAGTCTCATTAAATATATGTCGAGTCTCATTAAATATATGTCCAGTATATTACTTGTAGCATATATTTTCATTGTATTTTAAAATAATAATAATTAATGTGGAAATTACTCAGAAAGATAGATATAAATCAAATGATTTTGTTACTAAAAACAGAAAATTTCTGTAACTTAGTTGGCTTAAGAAAAATGTTTATTTTAAATCACGCACCTAATCACATAATTAAAAGGAAAACCACATACCTGTTTTATGATGGAATGATTATAAACATCATTTTTGACACTTTATACAACAGTAATGAAAAACACTTAAAAATATTCTATTTCGCTATGTTTTTATTGGATAAATAAATAGGGCTACATGCTCTTAAGATGGCACAGATAATTAGTTAATGGAAAAATAATGGCATAGTAAATTATAAAGCAACACCCCTAAAATTACAAGTGAAATGATTTTTTTTTGTTAAATTAACTATAATAGTTGTTAAAATAAATGGAAAATGGATTTAAATTGACAAGGTAATTAAAATAAGTGTTATCTAATTTCCTGCTAAAGTGGATAATTATTCTTTATTGATGCTTTGGCTTCCATAGATCTATACATGTATTTATTTGCCTCAGATTAAAAAAAATGTTTATCTATCAAGCAAAAAATGACCAAAAGTAAGTAAAATGTTCCCAAGTGGCTTTCCCTATGAAATTTAGAATACATATCAATTCATGTTTTTTAAAACTATTACTTAATCTGTATTAGGTCGGTGCAAAAGTAATTGCGGTTTAAAAGGTTAAAAAAAAAAATTGCAAAAACCGCAATTACTTTTGCACCGACCTAATATATATGATTACAGAGGAATTTAAATTTAAATTTACCAATGTTTCAGAGCCACATGCTAGGATCAATCTATTATGTTTATAATAAATATTACAGAAGTCATTCCAAACTGTGGAAAGAAAAGGTTAGAACAAATCTAGGGACTCAGATTTACATCTACTATGTCTACAGTAAATGCCACAGTCTGAGTTACAGAAGAGCTAAGAAAACAAATTACCACTGTAAACAAGGTTAAGTCCAACAAAGGGAATAACTATGTGGTTGACATTTCAAGTTAAAGAGTGTACCAAGATAATGAAATCACTATGGATGATGTGGACACCAATATATCACTAAAGAGGAAATGACTTTTTTTCCCCTGAGATTAGGTTTAAGTAATTCTTTTTAATGTTGCTCAAGGTGAAGCAAAGTATTTTTAGCAAGATCCAGAGAATATCTCTGAATGTACAGAACTGAAAAATCTCCATGATTTCTCTTACTTGGATGGAACATGAATACATTTACAAATGATCAACATTTAATCAACAGTCAACCGTATTCCAGATATTTAATTCAACATACGTAAATGTGTAACTTGTGTCTATATCCAGAATACAAGTTTATTTATAGGTGGTAATATCCATCTGTGTTATAAGATTGAATCATTCATTTATTCATACATTCACTAACTCATTCATACAGTGTTTCCCTGAAAATAAGACCTAGCCAGACAATTAGCTCTAATGCATCTTTTGGAGCAAAAATTAATATAAGATCCGATCTTATTTTACTTATAAGACCAGGTCTTATATAACATAATGTAATGTAATGTAATGTAATGTAATGTAATGTAATGTAATGTAATGTAATGTAATGTGATGTGATGTAATATAATGTAATATAATATATACCGGGTCTTATACTAATTTTTGCTCCAAAAAATGCATTAGAGCTGATTGTCCAGCTAGGTCTTATTTTCGGGGAAACACGTTATATCTGTTCATTTAACAAACATCCCCTGAGTACATACTAAGCATTGTTGCTATCAACTCTGGCCAATATAACGTAAAACAATGGATTGACCAGAAACACTATAGAAATAATGATCCATGGGTAGGTTCTTATGAGTGAGTGTGGTTGAACCTAGCTGAAGCAATGTTCTAAATTCAGGTGATTCCAGGGATTTTTACAGGACTACACTATGAAGACAAACGTGGGATAGGACCCGAGCAAAAAGAGGAAATCTTAAATATCAGTTTGGAGGCACTGTGTGTCCTTTGTATGCACTCAGTTAAAGCAGGGCAGACTGTCTAAAATATAGAGCCATTCTCTCCCCTCATTTGTTAATATTCCCCTCCTTCATCCAACTCTGGATGCACTCGCAGGCTTGGTAATTCTAGAATACCTTAGGGTATTTGCTCTAGCTCTTTCCTTTACCTGGAATACACTTCCTTCAATGCTGCGTTCAAATTTCAATTACTCTAACCTCCCTATTTAATACTGTCCCCTAACCACACACCCATTTTGTTATCCTGCTTTACTTTTCATTTTCCCTTAGCATTTGTTGCCTTGTAATATACTATATAAATTGTGTACGCATTTTATTTATTTTTTTGTTTGTCTTCTTGGTGAAAATATAAACCTCACAATTACAGATTTTTGTTGCTTTTATGCTATGCAATAGAACAAGGCCAGTTATATATAGTAGTACCCAGTATTCATGGTTTTGTTTTCCATGGTTTTAATTATCCATGGTCAACCAGCATCTGATATATTAAATGAAAAATTCCAGAAATAAACAATTCATAAGTTTTAAATTGTACACCATTCTTAATTGCATGATGAAATCTCGCACTGTCCTGCTCCATCCAACCTGGAACATAAATCATCCTTTTGTCCAATGTATCCATGCTGTACATATAGTACAATGAGATATTAGCAAGATAGACCACATTCACATAACTTTTATTACAGTATATTGTTATAATTGTTCTATTTTATTATTGGGTCTTATTGTCAATTTCTTACTGTGCTGAATTTATAAATTAAATTTTATCATCAGTATGTATATATGTATATAAAAAACATAGTATATACAGGGTTTGATACTATCCAGTTTCAGGCATACATTGAGGGTCTTGGAACATATCCCGTGTGATAAGGGGGGACTACTGTAGCGAACGACTAAATATGTACTAAATAAAAAAAAAAATAAAAAATGAACAAATATAAGAGGACAAGAAAAGTCACATTTCTCTGAGAAAGACTCCCTTTAAAAATGAAGCTGGTGGCTTTAATGAGTGCAGCATCGCTGAAAAATGAGTATGGCAGTTGGATTTGATAACTGTGTACGGTATTTTCCTGCCTCAGGTGAACTCTGACTGGGCAACAACACAGCTAGCTTTGCATCCTGATTCTTTCATCTACTAACTGTGTAAAACTCCTCATCTACAATGAGAGAATAAGTATATTTATGTTCTATAGTAATTGGCATGTAACAGATGCTTGATAAATAAAAATTCTCTGCTCTCAGTAAGCTCTTGAGTTGTTTTGAAAAACAGATACCTAAACACCTTGACATGATTTAATTGGCTGGGATGACTTTTATAACGGTTCTAGTGTTATGTGAGCCCAGAGGGGCGCATGACTGACTTAGAGGAACAGGAGAAGAATCAACAAAAGGTTTAACTTTGGGGCTGCGTCTTGAAGGTTAAATTAGAATTGATAAAAGAGCATGCACATTTCAAACCAACCCATCCTCTGGATTCCAGACTGACTAAATGACTAAAGAATCAGCTGCCCTGACATAGGTTCCACAATGTTCATAAATCCCAGCTCTACTGGGCGGGATATTGAGACACAGATGCCTGGCATATACTCAAAACATGTATTTATGAGGAGATAAGCCAGTGTGGTCCCTAACAGGATAAATACAATAATACTCATAAAGATTTGAGTAAGGAACAATGAAAATAGCAAAAACACTGATTTGGAGGAAGTACCTAATTTAGACAAATGATCATTGTTTTGAAAAGAAGTGTCCATGATGAAGAAATAAACCTGGATCATCATGTGATGACAGAGTAATCAATTAGAAAATAAACTCAATGAAAAGAGTTGGTAGGTCTCACCAAAAACACTGAATTAAGAATAATAGTAGACATATCTATGTGTGTGCCAGTAATAAACAAAGTGGACACAGAAAATTATAAGTGTTACACATCACAGAAGGGAGTAAAATCCGTGCATATTTCAGTCCTCTAGAAAAGGGGAAGAAAGCATGTGGAATTTAAACATCTATTTCCCCAAGCAATTGAAAAATGATCTGTGTGATGTGCAAACAGAATTTCAGGTTTACATCTATCTATTGAATAAAGGTAGGCTTCTCTTTCCATATTTCTTGCATGTCCCCAGAATGCAATTCCTCACCTTAACGCAGGAGATACACACATAGGGAAGGGAATGTCTGAGCCTTGTTAAAACCTTCAATTTACCCTTTTCCTCCTAAATCTCTACCTCACCCTATTAAAAAAAAAAAAAGAACATGGGAACAGAGTTCACCCTTTCCCCTTGTTGCCTGCCTACGCTGAGGAGGAGGTGTCAGTGAGAAGTGGGGGGTTGAAAGCAGAAGTCTTGGCAACATAGACTGTTACTGTGCTTGGGAGGCTCAGAATAAAACCTCAAATGCTTAAAAGAGTCATAAGATTACAGTGTACCCATATAATCCTCGTGGGTGTAGAAAACGAAACCCTCTGATGGCTTATAACCATTCAATGACTTGGTTTAACTTTATTTTATGTGACTTGACTAGGAGAGCACTTTTGGAGCTTCTCCAAACAATTCAATATTATGATGCAGATTGCTTCTGTCAGAGTTTATCTAGGCTCTGCTAAAGAAGGTGCTTACTGCTTTATAGAAAACACCAGTGGCATGCTGTACCCTTTGACTGCATAGTTTTATTAAAGGAAACATAGAATCCATCTCGAACCCCAACTGGCCCTCTCTTAGAAAACACACCCATACAGACAACTTAACTTCTGAATGTGCATGCATTTCAGTTAAAGACAAAACAAAAAACTTCACCTGTGGGTCTGGTCTACACAGATAACAGACTACTTCACATCTCTTCCCATTTACAAAGAAAACTTAGCTTAAATCAATACCAGTAATGCACTTTTCATTTTCATTTGAGAGACTAAGTAATCTCATTGGCAGTGTAGGTACGATTTATTAAGAGTCAAAACATTATTTTCTTACTTTCTGGATTGCCCCTAGGTTCAAAAACAGTTTGGGGTTAAAAAAAGCGGTCTGTTTAAAATTCCCAAGTCACTGGCTAAGTACATTCAATCCTGCTTAAAGAAGGTCTCACAGGTCACCCAATTAATTGACCACAGCCAATGTTCCAAACTTTTCTCTGAAGCTAGGGGGAATCCAGAAAGTAAGAAAATACCTCATAATGCCCACTCACACTTTTAGCAAATCACTTTAATGCCTCCTATTTTACTATGAAAGTCCCCATGTTTATACATACGCCTTCTGCTTTCCCTTTGTCTAAAGGAATAAGCACCATTCCTCTTCTCCAAACCTAAATCTTCCCCTCCACTCAAGGACTTCACTCATTATTCGTTTTTTTTCCCCCACTACAATATTTTGTCTCCTACCTTCCATGCTTTCCTGACCTTCTGGCTTTGACCATGCCTCTGTCCTATCCTGTAAAGATCTTCTCTTGAACTTGCCACAGTCTCCTCAATGTTAAGAGCTGAACTTTTGAACAGTGACCCATAGTTACTAACTCTGTTTTCTTATCACACACACCCTTCTCAGTCTCATCCATCTTGTTCCATATGCCATAATCTATTCACATGGCATCTGTTATGCTTTGAATTATGCCCCTTCAGAAGACACGCTGAAGTCCTAAGACCCATGAATATGACCTTACTTGGAAACAGGGTCTTTGTAGAGGTCATCAATTTAAGATGAGGTTCTACTGGGTTAGTGTGGGCCCTAATCCAATGACTGGTGACTTGGAAGAAGAGGGCATTCAGACACAGAAACACACACACACAAGGACGAATGCATGTGACAACCAAGGCAGAGATTGGGGTGATGCATCTAAACCAAGGAATGCCAAGGATTGCCAGAAACCACCAACATCTAAGAGAGAGACATGAAACAAACTCTGCTTCACAATTCCCCAGAAGGAACCAATCCTGCTGACACCTAGATCACAGGCTTCCAGGCTCCAGACTGTAGAATAAATTTCTGTTGTTTGAAGCCACACAGTTTGTGGTTATTTGTTATGGCAGGTCTAGGAAACTAATACAGTATCTAATTGTTATGGTCTGAGTGGTTGTACATATATTTAGCTCTTTCATTCTAATGGAAATCTCATTGATAAATATATATATATATGTATATATACATATGTATATATATGTATGTATGCATATTTTATATGTATTATATATTTATATTTATTATACATACATATATATATATTTATTATATATTTATGCCACTCTTTCCTAGAATGGAGGTAACTGCAAACCAGTTTCACCAAGCAAGAAGCCCAGCCAGTCACCCAGACTTTTCCTCCAAAATGCCTGAAAATTTCTATGGGCCGATGCTCTTTCCACATTACATTCCTACCCTCATAAGAATACCCTGCCCTGATCATTCTCTTATTTCTCTTACTACTTCTCCATTTCATTTATCTGTATTTTATAGCTCTCAAACAGTGCTTCTCAGAACGTGGTCTGTACCCCAGGAGTATTAGCATCATATGGAAGCTTATTACAAAGGCAAATTTTGGGGCCCATGACAGACAATCCAGAATCAGAAACTCTGGGGATGCATGCTAAATTTGATGACCACTTCTCTAGAACAATAGTTATTCTCCAAGGCACACTCCATTGAATCCTTTTCTCTCCATAATCTCTTTCTTTTGGAGAATCCATGTTTATCGTTTCAATGACCATTGCTCTGTTGGTAAGTGCCCAAACTTCTGGTGCCTCCAACACTCTCTTGGGCTTGATTCGTCACTTAAATTCACAAGCTTGAAAGAATGTACTCATAAACATCCCTTCAAGACTGGCTTCCTTTCCTGTCTTATGTGCTTTCCAATTAGATTAATATTTCTGATTAAATTGTAAGCACTTGAGGTTGGCATTGCACTCATCCATCATGAACCCCAAGGCTTATTACAATACTTGGCAGAGAGTTGCTAGATGATATTGTAATATAGTATAATATAGCAGTTGTTATGTTTTATCAGTGTATATATTTAAATGTAATTATATTACTCCTCTCCACTGCTGCGTCACTAAATCAAGTGCTTATCCAGTCATGCCTATTTTCTTGTAAACGGCTCATGATTTGTATTACCTGATTTCAGGTTTTCCCTGCCTGATTCTCCCCAATCCATTCTGCAAATATATTCCAGGTTCTTTTACCACCTATAATTCTATATTCGCTATGTTGCTCTCTTACTTGAATGGTCCATTACTGTTCATTTTCTACAGGAATTCTTCACAACCTCCATTCACTATTCCTTACTTTGCCTCTACTAAGCTTCCTCCAGGCAAGCTGATCTTGCTGTGGTGATTTTTACATTGCGATGCCTTTTCCCCACATCTGAAATGCCGTCACCACTTTTATTTTCAAGATCACTCGAGTTTTTGCCAACTCTAAACTACTATGGTGGTTCATTTCCAAGTTGAACTCCAGGAGAACCAATTATGTGTATCAACCTTTTCAATTCTGTTTAAATGGAATGAGTTAACTCATTCAACAAACACTTACTGATGACTACTGTGTGCCAAGAACTGGCCTACACATTGTGGTTATATCCATGAATTACAGATCTATGGTTCTTTTCTAGTGGAGGGTAAGACAAATGAAGAGGCAATAAAAACCCAATGTGGTAAGAGTTGATACAAGAGGAGCAGGGTCTTTGGGAGTCCATAGGTGGGTGGCCTCTCTTGGGTTGGGGTGGGGTGTCACAGAAGGCTAACTGTAGGTCCTGACAGCCAAACAGACCTGGAAGATGAAAGTGATCCAGGAAAAAGAAGGGAATGAGGAAAGAATATCGCTGAAGAAGGAAACATGTATTCAAAGGCTCAGAGTTGAGAGATGACATGGATTATTTGAGAAACTGAAAATAGTTCAGGTGAAAGCAGTAAGTCTTAGGCAGAATCAAGTTTCCATGCGGACAGGAACCATATCTCCTGTACCCACCAATGTACACTTAGTTCCTGATACTGTGCTTAATAAATATTTTGGCATAAATGGAGTTAGGAGGGCAGCAGAAAAGGATGGTGTAGAAAAAGGTGAAGAATATAGGTTTGATGGCACGACACTACAGGAGTTCTCTTCTTCAATTTACTCTGCTAACGAGAAAGTGTCATCCACAGGCAAGAATAAGGATAATAGTGAGGTCACAGATTTGAAGGAAGTACAGAAGTTTTTAAGTAGCTATTAGGGAAAATGGAAGAGATAATTGATTATTGAAATGCAGAAAAGCTGCAAGGAATTGTTGATTGTCTAGTTAGGGTTTACTGCCTATTACTATTCTAGTGATATTTTTTCCTTCAGCAATTCTCAGCAGCCTGGGTATAAACATAGAAATTGTAAATAAATTAAATCACTTTACAAATTAATCTTTTATGAGCATTTATCTTCTCACTTCAACTAAATTACATGATCCTAGAAAGTATGAGTTTCTTAAAATTGACCATGTTAAGCACAGTGCTGGCATACAGTAATTGTTCAACAACATTTGCAGAATGAATTAATGATTGATTTGTTCAAAGCCAAATAACCTCATGGCATAGGCATACTTTTAAATGTCAAGCATTCCACATTGACAGAGATGTATGTGTATTTAGCTGACTGCTTCAAAGGAATAATAATGCTTTTATTTATATTATGAACAAAGTAGATACTCCAAAACTAATTTTTTAATTTAATTAATGCATTCAATAAAGATCACTGTTAGCTTTTTTTCCCCCTGGGATTTTTCTTGTTTGTTGAGATAGGCCTGTAATGATATAAATTTCCCTCTTATTACTACTTTTGCTGCATCCCAATAATTTTGATAGGATGTATTTCATTCTTATTTGTTTCTATGTATCTTTTGTTGTTGTTATTGTTTCTATGTATCTTTTGATCTCTCCTCTCATTTCTTCTTTGACCCAGGTGTTCTTTAAAAGCATGTTGTTTAATCTCCATGTATTTGTGGTTTTCCCTGCTTTCTTTTTGCAGTTGATATCCAATTTCAAAGCTTTGTGATCAGAGAATATGCTTGGTATAAATTCAATCTTCTTAAATTTGTTGAGGTTAGTTTTATATCCCAAAATATGGTCTATTCTTGACCATGTTCCATGTACACTAGAAAAGAATGTAAAGTCTGGTATTCTAGGTTGAAGTGCTCTATACATGTCAATTATGTCCATTTCATCTAATGTGTCATTTAGGGCTGCTATTTCCTTACTTAGTTTCTGTTTGGATGATCTATCCATAGCTGTCAATGATGTATTTAGGTCCCCTACAAAAATTGCGTTTTGGTATATTTCTCCCTTTAGTTCTGTTAGTAGTTGCTTTGTGTATTTTTGTGCTCCCTGATTGGGGGCATATCGATAACTGTTATGTTTCCTTGTATTGTCCAATTTATCATAATCTAATCCATGAATTAAACATAGATCACTGAATCTCGTTCCCATAAGCATGCTTTAACGAACAGTGCAAGACAGAACTCTAGGTGGTAAAATAAGGTGGTGAGTTACTTCATTCATTCACTAAAAAACACTCCGTTCCAGGCTATACTAGTTTTCTAGGGCTGCTGGAATAAAGTACCCCAAAGCTGGGTGACTTAGACAACTGACAGTTATTGTCTGACAGTTATGGAGGCTAGAAGTCCAGATCAAGGTGTCAGTAGGGGCATTTTCTTCCGAGGGCTGTGGAGGAAAATCTGTTGTAGGCCTCTCAGCTAGCATCTGGTGGTTTGCTGGAATCATTGGCGTTCCATGGTTTATAGACGCATTATCTCTGCTCTGCCTTCATCTTCACATGTTGGTCTCCCCGGGTGTGTGTCTGTCTCTCTGTCCAGCTCTCCCTTTTTTATAACAGAACCCATCAGATTGGATTAGGGCCCATATTAATGACCTCACCTTAAGTTGATCATCAGCAAAAACCCTATTTTCAGTTACGATCACGTTCACAGATACTGGGAGTGAAGACTTCAAAACCTTTTTGGGGGACACAATTCAACCTATGACACTAGTACTGGGAAAGATAAATATGAACAGGACATAGTTCCTGTCCTTAAGGAGCACATGATCAGGGTGGAAGGAATGACAAATAAACAGAGTATAAGCCAGTGCTTTGGAGGAAAGGCAGGTCAGGGAAAACTTCTTGGAGATGATGACAGCTGAGCTGAGCTCTGTTGAATGGCTAGAATAAGCCATGCAACAAGGAATTCTAAGCAGAGGGAGGGAGTAATTTGTAAAAAGGCACAAAGAGCCTTGATCATTATGGTCAAAGGAGTGAATGGGGTTATGAAGAAATACTGACAACTGAAGTGGGAGAAATAAAGGCTCATGAAAGTCCAGAGGTGTTGCATTAAGGAGTTTGGAATTTATATTAGTGGCAATGGGAAGCCTTTGAAAAGTTTCAAGCAGGGGAATGACAGGATCAGATTTGGTCTCTCCCAATTTACCTCATTAGTGTTTACTGTTGTTTTAAAAAATAAATTATTAAAAAATAAATAAATAAGTAAATAAATAAATAATATTCTTGTGGTTGGGAGGATGTTCTATTTTTTATTTTTTTATTTTTAGTAAACACACTTTAGTTTATTGAAAGGTGTATCAAAAAGAAACTATTGATACAAGCACTCAAATCTAGTAATAGAAAAGTAAATAGAAACACAATTCTTAATAGCATTCATTGAATGTTCTTTTTTTCATGATAAAGCATTTTTTTCTGTTCTCACATTTTTGCCTTTTTTCTTCACTATATTCAATTATCGCTCATTAAAATTCATTTTGGGAAAACTTTTTTCTCCCCAAATATTGTCTTCATGATTTACTTTGAGATATTAGATTTTCCTGGTTATTCCTCTCCCCATTATCTGTTTGTCACAGCCTATGCACAAAACTATACTTTAAAATATAAAACATAACATCAACAGGCATTTGTAATCTGCTAAGAATCTAAAGAGCTAACCCTAAATTCATACATTCATTTATAAGCATATTGTAATTCACCAAAGATTTCAAAAGGGCATTTTCAGGAGATATTTGGCTTAACTATTTCACTTGATCATTATGATGACACTTTGTAAAAGAGCTAATTGTAAAATCTGGATTCAGCATGGGTCCTGAGAAAGAGTGAAAATTATCCAATTGAGATAATTACACAAGTACCTGTTTTTGCAAGGTGAACAGTGTAGCACTTACTTTGGCTCAGATTTATGGAGTGGCTAACCAATATTTGTATAATTTCAGATATGCCATAGAAGATGTTTGAAACCACTGAGTAACAGAGACTTTCTTAATACATTACATATGATAAGAGATAATATCTTCAATTATACAGCAATGGAACTAAGGCACCTTTGCTTTGCCAAAAAATCTGTTTCACTGGAACTAAAGATCTTTCGTATCAAGTCATTTAATTCTTACAACTTATTCTGTTATATATCCAGTGGCACAGAGCATGTGGCATGTGCCTTTAATCTTATGCTTTCACCCAAGTAGGCTTAATTTTCCCAAAGAAATGCTGCTATATATTTGAATCTCTTTAAGTATTGCTTAACAATTCTGAAAAAGAAGAACAAAGCAGGAAGCATCATACTTTCTGATTTCAAGCTATGATATAAAAGTATAGTAATCAAAACAGTACAGTACTGGCATAAAAACAGATAAATAGATTAATGGAACAGAATTGAAAGCCCAGAAATAAACCCAAGCATATACAGTCAAGCAATATTTGACAAGGGAACCAAGATCACTCAATGAAGAAAAGGCAGCCTCTTCGTAAATGATGTAGGGAAAATTAGCTATTCATATATAAAAGAATGAAATTAGACCCCTATCTTACACCATCCACAAAAAAAGTTAACTTGAAATAGATTAGAGACTTAAATGTCAGTCCTGAAACCAGGAAACTCCTAGAAGAAAACCTGGGGAGGAAAAAGCTCTGTGACATGGGTCTTGGCAAAAACTCAAGGATCTTGGAATTTTTGGATATGACACCTAGAGCACAAGCAGCTAAACAAGTAAATCAATGAATAAACGGGACTATATCAAACTAAAAAGCTTATTCATAGCAAAAGAAACCATCGACAAAGTGAAAAAACAACCTACAAAATGGGAAAAAGTATTTGCAAAACATGTATCTATTGAGTTAATATACAAAATATATGAAGAACTCATACCATTCAATAGCAAAAAACCACAAATAATGCAATTGAAAATGAACAAAAAACATGAATATGCATTTTTCCAAAGAAGAGATACAGATGGCCAACAGGTTGAGAAAAGATACTCGGGCAGAGGATGGCTCAGTTGGTTAGTGCACAAGCTCTTAACAACAAGGTTGCTGGTATGATTCCCACATGGGACAGTGAGCTGTGCCCTCCACAACTAGATTGAAGACAACAGCTTGAGTTTGGAGCTGAGCTGCCGGAGGGCGGGCTCATTGGTTGGAATGCAATGATCATAATACCAAGGTCACTGGTTGCATTCCCACATGGGCCAGTGAGCTGTGCCTCCCCCACAACTAGATTGAAAAAAACAATGAGTTGATATCCTGAAAAAACATACTGTTCCCTAATATTCCCCAATTAAAAAAAAAGATGTTCAACATCACTAGGCATTAGGGAAATGCACATATCAAAACTACAATTAGGTATCATCTCCCACCTGTTAGAATGGCCATCACCAAAAAAAAACAAACAAGAGATAACAAATACTGGTGGAAAAAGGGGAACCCTGTCCACTGTTGGCAGGATTGCAAATTGTTACGGGCATTATGGAGAGCAGTATGGAGATTCTTCAATAAATTAAAAACAGAACTACCTTATAATCCACATACACAAAGGAAACAAACACAAAGGAAACATACACAAAGGAAACAAAAATACTAACTCTAAAAGATATCTGTACCCCCTTGCTCATAGCAGCATTATTTACAATTGATAAGACATGGGAACAACCTAAGTGTCTGTTGATGGATAAAAGGATAAAGAAGTTGTGGTATATATGAACACAATAGAATATTATTCAGTATTGAAAAAATGAGAAAATCCTGCCATTTGTGACAACATGGGCAGACCTTGAGGGCATTATGCTAAGGGAAACAAGTTAGACAGAGAAAGACAAATACTTCATTATCTCACTTACATGTGGAATCTAAAATACAAAAAATAAAAACCCAAAAAACTCACAGAAAAAGAGATCAGATTGGCAGTAACCAGAGGAAGGCAGGGGGTTAGGGGAAGGGGGACTGGAGGAATGTGGTCAAAACATACAAACTTCCAGATATAAGAAAATTTAGTAACGTACAGCACAATAACTACAGATAACACTGATGTATAATATATATGAAAGTTGTTAAAAGTGTAAATCCTAAGAGTTCTTGTCACAAGGGAAATTTTTTTTCTTTTTCTTTCTATTGTATCTATATGAGTTGAGTGCTAACTCAACTTACCGCGATAATCATTTCACAATTCATGTAAATTAAGCCATTTTGCTGTATACCTTAAACACATACAGTGATATGTGTTAATTATAGCTCAAAACTTGAAATAAAAAAAACATGCCATATTTTAGAGGATAAACGATAAGTGGACTGTTGGACCAAGACACTTATTCTCAATAGGTCTGTTGGAGACTAGGTATATCAATGTAAGATTGATATAGTAATATATGCCATGACCACTATGTGGTGTAGTAGAAAGATTAAAAGCACAAACCCTGGTTTTATCACTTAAAAGCTGTGTGACTTTGTAACTACTTATTTTCTTAGCATCAGTTTCATCAGGAGGATAATAATTATCTCATAATATCACAGTGATACTTAATTATGATAATGTATGAAAGGTACCACACAAGATAAGTACTAGGATTCACAGACTATCCATTTCCTTTGTCTTCCCATTCAAGATTGTAATGAGAGTCAAATGTGATAATTCTTTATAAACTGTAAATCACATACTTATATAAACTTTAGGTATTATTGATACATGAAGTATGATAAAAATACTAGAAAATAAAATGAATTATCAGACACATAACTATGAGATTACTGTCATTTACATCATCTTATATTTTATTTCCCAAACTCTCTTAAAGTACTGTCATTCTTCATTAGAATTGGGTTTTTCCTATGGAAGAAAATGAGACTAATAAAGATCTGGGTTCTAATCCCTTACTATTATATCACCTTCTTAGTGAATCCTCTTCAGTTATTGTACACATTGCAAACTGTGAGTTCTTTGTCTTGCTAAGAGTCTCTATCAGGGTTATCATGCTCATGTACATTATATAAAATTTAATGAACAATGTCTATATATTTGGAATTACGCTAGCATTGGCAGCACAATTCCAAATGTACAGGAATTATGACTATATTTCAATGATAGATACAAGTACCTCATATCTTTTGGATATATAGGTTCAGTAATTTTGGGATGCAGGTCTATTTAGGACAGTGGTGGGCAGATGAAGATTTAATAAAAATTTAGTTTAATTACTGTTCTAGAACATTTCTCGCTCTCCAAATGATCATGAAATACTTTTTATAAGTATATTGGAGAAGATTAGCGAAACAGCTACACAATAATACCTATGATACAATAGGTAATGTGATAAGAGCTTTAAGTGTTTTAAGAGAAATGGAAGAGAGAAACAATAATTTTAAAAAACGCTTGACAAGTGAAGTCAGGTGAATTCATACCATACCATCAAAAAGATTAGAAATTAACCAGGTACAAGTATTTAGGGGGAGCCCTAGGAAGAAAATAAACTGTATGCAAAGGTTCCAAGGAGAGAAAAAGAGAGAATGGCATTTTGGGAAAACAAGTATTAATATGAAAAATCAGTATTGTAGAGAATTATAATTTCAAATTGGGAGGAGCAGCAAAGACATCTAACCATTGGATTTTAAAGAGATGCATGTAAAAATGTGTGTAATAAGCACAGCCTTCTCAAATATTTTATCTGAATAATGCATTAATTTAATAAAGCATAGTCTTCTCTCTTGCAAGTTTACAGGATTATAAGCAAACAAAGGAAATAAAGAGGAATAATTCACTCACAGAGGATTTTAAAGCCACATCATATATAAATTAAACCTAGTCACAATTTAAAATAAGTTCTTTAAGTTCTTTTTAAGTGAAAAATCAATCCAAATTTCCCTTTTCTAATTATCACTCTGAGGTCAAATAGTTGAAAAACATCTTATATGTTATGTACATAATCAAAGTAGAGTTTCTAAATCCATGCCTTGAATAGAAAGAACAGTTAATCTCACTCAGCACTTTTAGTTTCAGTTATACAACTAGCTATTTTAGAACAATGTCAGTGGAATAACTGCCATGGTCCCTGGTGGTCTAGTACTTCATATGAAGATTACATCATCTACCAGAAAGTAACTCTTTAAATTGTCTCTTTGGGTAGTGAGGAAAGTGCCACCACATTAATTCAGTGGTCCCTTCCACCTTAAAGAAGGGAATTGAAAATACAGGTAACAACAACAAAAATTTATTTGGTGACACATAGTAATGTGTCAGGTTCTAGTCTTTGCATTTTAGCACTTTTACATGTTATCTTTCTCAGTGCTTTAAAAATGTCATTCCATTAGCCTCTGACCTCCATTGTTGTGATGGGAAGTCAATAATAATTATCATGGTTCTCCTGTGTGTAATGTGTTTCCTTTCTCTGGCTGTTTTTATTTATCTTTGGTTTTCTGCAGTGTCTCTGTGTCCCTATGTTCTGTTGTTGTTATAGGACGCTGTATTATTTGTTTGTACTTGTCCTATTTGGATTTTATTGAGCTCTTTGGATCTCTGTGTTGATATTTTTTATTAAGTTTGGAAAAAATTTAGTCAATTTTTTTGTTTTCTTATTCATATTTTCTCTCCTCTCTTTATGGGACTTCAGTTACACATATATTAAACTACTTAATATTGTCTATAGATCACAGAGATTGTTCAGTTTTTTCAGCCTTTTTTTCTCTCTGTTTTAGTTATGAACTTAAATCCTTAAGTTCATAATACTAGTAGTAATAATAATAATGATAATACTGCAACTAATTGGTCATTTTTGGGGGGTGATGGGAAACCAATTCATTATCTTGTAAACTGTGTAAATAATAGGAAAGAATCGATCACTTTTCCTGCCTTTTGCACATGAACTCTATAACTGTAATAGATGAGAAGATACACCTCTTAATAAAATTCCAGATAATAAATGAAAACAAATTGATAAAATTACATGATCATTTTTCACCTCTAATGAAATAGTATATTTAAGAATAACATTAATAGCTGCTAACATTAAAAAAAGAGTGACATTTAGTATAAAAGAGCACACCATTACTTATAGTCTTGCCAAAAGGATCACACATGAGTCTGATTATACCTCTGAATCAAGCTGCCAATTTGTGGAAAATACAGAGAAAGGAGAGAGAGAGAGAGAGAGAGAGAGAGAGAGAGAGAGAGGAGAGAGAGAGGGAGAGAGAGAGAAAGACATGTTGAATGGTGTCATGAATATATCAGAGACGTGGACTAGGAATCTCAATCAGTCAAATGTCTTGGGTTCTTCAAGAGATAAACTGTAAGGAAAATAAAGTGATGGAGTGGTATTCTATAGATGAAAATAGACTTACAAGACATTAAGCTAAAAAAATGGACAAAACTAAAATAGAGTGTCTAGGGATGTATAAAACAAATAAAGGGGTGATAAAAACAGATGTAAGGATGTGATTACTATATAAATCAGTGCCTTTTATATTAGCGACTACTATATTAGTATTGACTTTTAGGAGGCGAAGAGCTGGAATTGCAGTGGGGCTCACAGAAAGTCTCCTGGTGGTTGGCAAAGTTCCAGTGTTGTTCCAGGTGGTGGTTACAGGACGCATGCCTTAGAGTAATTATGAAGACATCAGTCAGTAAGCTAGACATTTATTTTGTGTGGTTTTCTGTATTTTATTTTATAATAATATAATAAAACATACATACAATATATTGTTCACTATTCTCTTTGTGTGTATGTGGTTGTAGAGAGCATATACAAGTTAGAAAAGAAAAAAAAGTCTGAAAAAATGACTTTAGTTTGAACTGGTTGTTTTAGGAGAATGTAAAAGTTCCAGTTAAGACAATGATAGATTTTTTTTTCATTAGAGAAAAATTCCTTGGTGGACTTTTAATGGCGTCAAAATAGGACTCAAGAATAAACTAATTGAAAATGGATGAAACAAACAAAAAGAGCTACATTTCTCTATAAAATAGAAGATCAGGAAATTTGGAATGTTTTCCTGGCAGACGAAGAGAGAAAAGAGGTAAGGAGGTTTTTGTTTGTTGTTTGCTTGTTTGTTTTGAGAGAAGCAGTGTTAGGGGTTGAATTGTGTCTCCCAAGAAGACGTGTACGTCCTAACACTAGTATCTAAGACCTTATTGGGAAATAGGAACTTTGCAGATGATTGGGTTAAGATGGGATTATCAGAGTGGGCCCTAATGCAATATACTGATGTCTCTTTAAAAGGGGGAAATTTGGACACAGAAACAGACATGCACCAAGGAGGAACACTCTGTGATGATGAAGGCATAAGCTGGCATGGTATATTGGTAAGCTAAGGAATGCCAAAGATTGCCAGCAAACCACTGAAAGCCAGGAGAGAGGCAGGGAACAGATTCTCTCACAGTCCTCAGAAGAAATCAACCCTGCTAACATCTTGGTCTTAAACTTCTAGCTTCCACAACTGTGAGACAATAAATTTCTGTTGTTTATGTCTCCCAATTTGTGGTACTTTGTTACAGCAGTCCTAGTAAACTAATGTTGGGAGAGAACAGGCTGTGGCAAAATTATGACAAATTCTGGATTAAGGGGAAAGGCACCAGAGAAAAATCCCCTGTGGTGAAGTGGCCGAAGAATTTTAAAACTGGAGGTAGCCAGGAGACAATCTTCTGAAATGCTGAGGAGGGTGCTGGACTTCCCATGGCATGCAGGCTGAAGGCCTGAACCCTTACTGTGATATTAAGGGGAAGGGTGATTCCAGAAGGCAGAGAGGTTTGTGACATTAAGGTCAAAAATCTAGTCATACATGGAGGATCACATGTGTTTAGGTATTACAGTATTTATGTTTATTAACATATACATGAAGACCAATTGTATTTATACCCATAAGGAATGCATGTGTTACCAAAGAACTATGTACATGTGTATATATATTAGTTAAACATATAATAATTCCACTTTTTACTTGTATACCTGTTTGTATATAAATATGCATATAGAGAGAACATGATTTTATATATACAGAGGGTGTCAAAATGTATACACATTTTAAGAAAGAAAAACTGTATTAAAATTGTAATACTCAATATATACCGATAACAAAAGATGAATACTAGTCACGTTTGACTTCTGCAATTACAAGAGGTGCTCAAAATGGTTACCATTAGTGTCCAGACACTTCTGATTACGGTGAACTACTGCTTGAGCAACATTGACCAGAGTGTGCACTTGTATATATTTTTCTGTCACCCCAGCATATATCTATATCTATCTATCTATCTATCTATCTATCTATCTATCTATCTATCTATCTATAAATCATCATCTATCAATCTATACATATAAATACATACACACACATATATCCTGGCACAACACTTGTATACATTTTCTTGGCAGCCTCTGTGTGTGTGTGTATATATATATATACATATACATATATATATACACATATATATATACACACAGATATATACATATATACATACGCATACATAAGTATATATACATATATATAAAGAAAATTTATACATATGACTTGTATTCATCTTTTGTTATTGGTATGTATTGAGTATTACAATTTTAAGACAGTTTTTTCCTTTCTTAAAATGTGTATACAGTTTTTTGGCACCCTCTGTATATCAGTGTGAAAAAGAAAAAAAAAAGTACTCTTCATTCACAGGCTTCTATCTCTCCCAGCCGGAAATAAAACAAGCTGAAAGGCAACTAAAAAGATGAAATCACTGTCAAGGACAGGCACATAAGGAAAATGGTTTTATTTTTAATGTTTTGAAGTCACAAGAGTTATTTCTGCAACTGTACTGCTTGGCTATTTTTCTTTTTTTCATTCTCAGTGTTTGTCTTTCATGCCTTATGGGCAAGGACATTTGTATTGCTATCTGCATGGCCCCTCCAATAATGTTTCCCATTTCAATTCCCTCCGGGCAGCTTTTCTGCATGTAAAGACCATAAATTATAACTATTATCACTAACGGATTGTGTGGGCAGCTCTGTTTGTTACATTTTCAAAGCCTTAATGTACTAGAGCCAATTACAGGGGAAATTAGAGGGTGACTTCTCACTGTGGATACTACGTCAAGTGTCCCTAATGTTAAGACAGCTGGGTCTCTGTACTTCCTCCCTAAATTAGTCAGCCTTGGCCAGCGAGGTGTTCTGAATCAGCAAATGCGTACCGAGAGTCACTTGACAAACAGAAAGAGGGACTGTAAGAGATGAGTATTTAATTCTATAACACAGATAATAAGAATTGCCATTTGTGGAATATCTTCTATGTGCTAACCCTTTTACACCTGCTATCATCTTACTTAAACTGGAAAACCACATTTTGACATCAGTATTATTATTCTCCACTTACAGCAAAAGTTGCTAAGACTCAGAGAATTTCTGTGTTTATAGATATCTACTAAGAAGAATCCCATACAGGAATTGAACCTAGCCTGACATCCATGCCTGTACTTTTTCCAATTCGTCATGCTGACAAAGCACAAATGGTTACAGTCCGTTATGAGATATTATCGTTTCTCTCCAAGAGTTCATGTTTCAACCTAGTCTTGACAAAAGAGCTGATCCTGGCTATGCTGCTGCAGTAGTTTTCAAGAGAAAGAGCTGACAGGTTTGAAACTTTCACCAGCCTGGTCCTTAACCAGCTGCTAATGGGAAGATGTTCTGTCAGCAGCACTGCTTAGGAAATATGAGTCCGTGAAAGCATCTGCAGGTGGAATTCCAGGAAGAGAAATCACTGCCATCCAGACACTTTGGAAACGTGGTAACATCAATTTGGGGGAATAAGTTAAATATTAGATTAAAACCTTTTAACCTATCAATACGTAATATATATTTCTTCTCTTTTGGATTTGCTCTTAACTGTGTATACAACAACTTCTTACCAAATACATCAGGGAAGAGGCGACCTTTAATACAGTAGAGGCAAAATTTCAGGTGAAATATACTTTCAAGTTTCACCACTATTATACCCAGGGAGGCTCTTCTGTGAAATTACGGATATTTTAAAGCAATAGTAATATTCACAAGTGAAGTCTTGTTAAAAATATCCAGGGCATCCTTTTCTCTGATCCTAAACCACCAAAATCAAACAAGCAACCAAAATGGCCGACGCACCCACTCTTTAGCAACAGAATTAAGTCCCTGTTATGAAATATTTGTAGAGAGGACAACAACATCATAGAACACACCAAAACTCAACATCACTTAGTCTTTTTGACATTAACGTCTGCAAAATGTGCTGGGTGAGCAGAACCACAGGAAGGATTGCTGTATACAAAAGCCTTTGAAAAATAACAAGCTCTCTGTGACAGAAACAAAAGCCCCACAGGGCCAGGCAAATAAAAGGGTTCAGCTGTTACCAGGAGAGGAAAAGCCTACTCTTCATTCTCCTTTTCTCCAAAGGAAACAGAAATGTAAGTGAAGCATCATTTTGCATTATCATCTGAATTCTGAGCAAAAGCAGAAGTATCTTTTGAATACTGAAATGATGGTCCTTGTTGACATAATATTTTAGAAACTGAAAAAGTAGAATAACAAGTTGAACAGGAAACATCAGTAAAATGTTTTTTAGGGTCATGGGTAGTGGGAAGTATGCTTCCAGACATGCTTTTAAAAAACACACCTGGGAGTTAAAGATAGTTTATTGGACAAGATGCTTTTCAAATGTGGTGACCAAAATGTTAATGCAAGTCCCCAAGGAGCAATCACAAATAAGTCTCTTGTTGCTTCTGGTTGGGGCAGCTCATAATGCAATGAGGGGAAACATGATATGGAAGTACAAGCTGTTACTTGAAAAGACAGCTTCTTTTTAAAAATGAAGTTGTTTTGAGAATTGAAGGAGCTAACAGATTATCTTTCTCTTTCCTTAAACTGCTACAAACGCAGTCTGAAGATATCCATGGTGCTTGGGGAAAACTAGGAGATTCCGTGAGTTATTTCACCACAGGTAACACTGTCAAGGATCTGCTGAAAGCTAAAATGCTTCAAAATACTGAACTGCCAAGAAAAAGGATGGTTTCCTAAATTTAGTGTTTAATCACTTACTTCCTGAACATTTTTATAATGGATGTTTACTGGTAACACTTTCTTAGCCATCATTATCAAAGGTCCCCCAAATTGTTATGCTGTGATTTTGTAAGAACAGTAATAAAGGTAAATATTAAGCAATATTGCTTCATTTAATGCTCACAATGAACTACAAAATAAGGTAGGTTTTATTATCTGTATTAATAAAAGAGAAAACTGAGGCTTAGTGATATTTATGGACTTCACATAAATTGACACGCTCGTAACTAGACAAATCAGGATTTAAATACAGTCTGACTCCTTGGCCTGAGCTTTCTTCTGTGTGACAGTGTATGTTTTTCAGAGTTTTTACATCATGAGAAAGATCTGTATTTCTAACACTCTCAAATGTTAACAATGAGTCAAACTCTCTGAACTGTACTTAAAGATCTTAGAAATTTCACATCTAACAAAAGATCTTTATTCGTTCTTAGCTCAGATTAAGGGGCAACAGGAAAGATACAGCCCTTCAGTTCAGCAGCTTCACAAGCAAGTAAGTAAAGACCATTCAACTGGGTGTCATTCACATGGCCTTTTAGTTGTAGATTGGTGGTGGGTTGGTTGGTAGGTAGTTGCAAATTAAGCTTCAATGAGTAAGCTCTCATTTTGACAGCAGGTTTCAAAGAGAAGAGAGGGGAGGAGAGGATCGTGTTCCAGAGGAGAGAAAAACAAAACAAAGACCAGAATTTTTTTTGTATTCATTAAACGTAATTAAAGGATTTCCAGGAGAAACTAAAATGAGCACCTGGTTTGAAAGTGAGCTACTTTGGATATATAAAGGTATGTTTGCCTGAGGAGGCCTAGAAAAAGATAAAATAGGCAAATGGTAGGGACACAAAGGCAGAGGTGTCACAAGGTATAAGAAAGGAGTCCCACTGACATTGATCCTGTACAATAGAGTTGAGGGGAACAAAGGCATTTACGTCCCAGGACTCTCACTCAAGTCTTCTGACTCTTGTTTACCTGTCCAACCACACTTGATGCATCTCCCCCCCACCATCGCCACCCACTTGCTATGGTCTGGCTAGTGTTCTGTTCTTTACCTACCAAACGCTTTTCCACCTCAGGGCTTGTCCATCTGCTAGTCTTTCTGCCTAGAATGTTCATTTCTTATGCTTTATAAGGAAACTACATACTTAAGAAAACTTTATACTTAATGACTCAGTTTAAAAAAGACGTTCTCTGGCCTCCCTGTTAATTTGTACCATTGCATACTGTTTTTATCCTTCAGAGCACTTCATAATTATTATTCACATGTGGATGCACATTGTTTCCTCTTATATTAGTTTACTTTCTGACACCGTCCCAAAGAAATAAGTGGTGTGAGAACAGAGATGATGTCTTTTCCACTCACCAATGTTGGTTGTGTGATCATGGGTAAATAACTTAAACTTTCTCAGATTTAGTTTCTTGAATTATAAAATCGGGTAATAATAATGTCTACCTTATAAAATTGTTTGGAAGGAAAAAAAATAACGTGAAATAGAATCTTAAATACAACTCTTCCTATTGTTTTGAAAAAGAAACTCTAAAAATATTCTGACATTCAGAATTAAATACAGAATCAAGTTCACACATGACTTGAAAAGGAGGTGATCCCAAATTGCTTTTGTCAATCTTCGGAATGCTTCCCTTCAACTTAAGTTTAGAGAGATGGACTCTCTCTGGGTTGAGTCAGAGCTCTTGACATAGGACTCCTGGATTTTGAGGGTAAAAAAATGTAGATAGTTGCCTCCACCTGAAAATGTCAAGTGAGAGATTGTACCTAGATTTGTTCCACCTGGGAGCAGAGTGAAGCATGAGTGCTGCAGTTGCAGGGAGCCGAAATTTCTTGGACAACAGGGAAAAGTTCATGTATCCCATGGACTAGATGTGGGTCCAGAGGTGAGAAACTGGTCAGATGTCCTCATTAAAAGGACTCTATTCAAGGGTTCTGCCTGCATTGAAATTGAGGGGAATACCACTGATGACCCAGGGCTGAGGGAAGGAGTGAAATATGGCCATGTAGAGGAAGTCTTGCTTCCATCCAAAGAGCTATAGTCATGAGTTGGCCAGCAGGAGGAGCTCCGAGGAACCCACAAAAGCCCCAGGAAGGAGAAAGCACCAGAGACAGCACATGTGCCATCCTAAGGGTACTGAAACCAGATTACAATGACCTCACACCATAAAAATGTGTCCTTTCCCCATGATCACCTGCTCTGTTCAAGAAAAGTGAAGAAAAACACACATAGGTAGCAAAGATGTTGAGCAAAGAGGCAAATCATTGCAGAATTTTTTGTCCGAAGCAAGATGGAGCTGCAGAGGGGGAAACATTTTAAATCATACAAGAGCTCAGCGTTTTTATTTTACATTTAACTGCATTGAAGTTATGTGATTGTTATAATAGACTGTAGTAGACTTTAAGTTATTATTATAAATGGCATGCCCAAGATTCTATCAAAGACATGGGTGAATTTATCCTAAAAGGGGTTTGTGGAAAGGCAGAGGGAGAAAAATAAAGTTGGTTTGCTCTTTTACCTTACTAAATCTAGTTCATTCAACTAACTGAATATGAATGTATACAAAATACTCACACAGTCTTGGAGTTTAATGAATGGCAAAGATCTAAACATTCAGTACATAGTAGGTGCTTGATATATATTATTTCTCTGCTCTCTTTCATTTCAATGACAAATTCTTCCAAAAACAGCATACACTTGAATAATTCTGAAGCTCTTCCTTGAATAGTGCTGAATATTTCACACTGTAATAACGCTCACTGAGTCTTTTATGAAATAAAAACTTAGATAGGAGTCAGTCTTTCCTCAATATGACTTCAGATAGGAAGCTTGATAAGGTTCTGGGAAGCTTCCTCATCTAAAGGTTAAAATGCAAGAGCATATGAATTTATGAATTTGTACCTAGTATGTTGTATCCACCACCCCACAGGGGACAGCAAGCAGCCAGAGAGCAAGAGGGTCAGAGGCTTGGTGCAAGTTCCTCACAGATACAATGATGGGTCTGTCTGGCATCTGACATGGAGCATGAAAGGTGTTTTTTTTTTTGGGGGGGGGGCTTTTTACAGAGTTATCTAAAGTGATTGTATCTGTGAATACATTGCTTCATGCTCATATTCTCCAACTAATAAAATACAAGCTCTTTTTTCTCGGCCTCCCACCGTCTGAGAGACTCATACAAGCGAACAGGACTGAAAAGATGACCTGATGGAGCTCCCGTCGAGAACTGGGCCCTTCCAGCCTCTGCCTGAACCCTTGTGGTACCGAAAAGCTCACTGCACACTGAGAGGTCCTGTGCTCTAAGTCTCATTGTTCTTAAGCTTTTCTTTTCACTAAGCCAAGGTCAACTACACTACAGTACCTACTCTCCCTGGTTTTGCCTTCTGTATTGACAATCCTTTCATATTACAACTTTTTAAAGTATTTTTCTCATTTATTCAACAAACTTATTCAAAACATTTACTCAAAAAAAAATGGGCACTTAAAATTGAGCTACTGTTGTAGGTACTTGGGGGCACTACCATAAACAAAGCCGTGTATTCTGCTCTCCTGGGCCTTCTGTTCTAGTTTAAACAAATGACTAAATTCTTAATATAATGCCTGGTGGGGATACAAGCCAGGAAGAGATATAAATAGAGTCCTGAATATAGTGAGGGGAAAAAAAAAAAACAGAAAACATGTGAACATCAGGGGGAAGAGTGTTCCAGACAGAAAGAACGGCAAGTACAAAGGCCCTAGGCAGAAACATGCTTAGAACTTTGGAGCAACAGCAAAACAGCCAGTAGGACTGAAGCCTCATGGGTAAACGGAGATGATAGGAGATAAAGTCAATGAGGCAGCCAGGGGGTTGTAGAATATCCGGAGTTTGACTAAGTGGGAAGGGAAGCTAGTGGATAGTTCAAAGCAGAATGTTGAATGGATATAATCTAATTTATGTTTAAAAATCACTCTGGCTGTGTGTGGGGAATAATAGATTGTTGAAGAGGCCGTAATGCAGAATAATAACAGTAGAAGAGGCAAAGTGGTAATAGAGACTAGTTTGAATATTATTACAGTAGCCTCTGCAAGAGGTGATGGTGGTTTGGATTACAGCAGCAAGAGAAGAGTTGGTGAAAAGTGACTTGATTCAAGATTTACTTTGAGGGGAGAGCTGATAGGATTCACTCATGAATTGAGTGTAGAGTGTAAGAAAAAGAAATCAAAAATAATTCCTACATTTTTGTCCTAAGCAACTGGGTGCCATTTAATGAACCAGCGAAGACTCCAGGAAGAACTGGCTTTGGAAAATAAAATTGAGTTGTGTTTTGTAGATGTTAATCTTGAAATGCCTAGTAGATATGTAGCATGAGGGTAACTATATGAAATTTATAGTATATTGATGCAATTTAAATCCAGAGGATCAAATGAGATGACCCAGAAGGAGAGTTAGCTGGAGAAATAAGGAGGTGCCAGCACGGAGTCCTAAGGAACTCTAGGCTGTAGAAGTTAAAGAAAGAAACTGTTTGAAAACCTCTATAATTTTCTTTCCTCAACTTATATTCTTGTATATCTGCACAGATACATTTTGAGAGCATATTATTGGAAATCCAAAGTAGTTTTTCCTGGAAAAATATCCGATGTTTCATGAAAATGAAATGTTATTGCTAGAACTTGAAATTAAGGTAGAAAAAAAAGAAGCCAGAAGCCTCAAATTGTTTTATAAAGCATTGTCCAATGGATCAAATACTCTACTCTAACAGATGTCCCACCTAATCCTGTCACTGATATTAACTCAAAGTCATCGGAAATACAAATGGCAGAAGCAAAAAGTTGAAGCTTTTCACAATCAGTTATTCTATATTTCCCGGTACTATTCTTTCTTTTTTCTTTTTCAATTAAAGTTTATTGGGGTGACAATTGTTAGTAAAGTTACATAGATCCTGGTACTATCCTTAACAGTTATATGGTTTGTTCCTGAGAAATTGTACTGAATTTACAACTAATGTCCAGAATGATTTTTGTTTTTCTTTAGTTTTCTTAAATTGCAAGAGTTTGCTTAAGAAAAGTCCCAAGAGAAAGTTTCAGATAAAAGTTGTGAATTCTAATAATGAGAAACCATACCACCGAGTTAATGAACAAAGTAACCAGGCATGATTTCTCATTGAGTGGGTCATGGCACCTTCTGTGAATGAATAGAGACTAATTTCCAAGTGCTGAAGGAAAGAGTGAGAAGGGAGCAATTCAATCTCATTAACCAGTTGGTGAGTTGCCAGACACTCTACTGTCATATTTGGCTTCCAAGGATTCATCCAAAGAAAAACCCTTCTGAAGCCTGATCTAAGGGAACCATCAGGAAATGATCGCCGCCAGTCTTGCTGGGGCCGTCTGAAAACGCTGTTGCCAGTAATAATCTAGAGTAGAAATGTGTATGACAGATAATCAAGCAAATGAACACACTGCTAGTTACACAGAGCAGTGAAGAATCCAGGTGATAGTAGACCTAAAAGATTTTTTTTGTTAGTGAATATATATAAATGCAGAGTCTCAAAGGGTTAGCTTCCTATTAAAGAAATAAAACAAATATCAATTTTATTTTATTTTAAATTTAGGCATGGGTGAAGATACTTCTGAAAATTATGCACCTTTTGTTCTAACATCAGTCTCCTTAAAAAAAAAAAAAGAGAGAACTATGCACTGCTTCAATTCCTCAGAAAATCAACGTGCAAACACCTGGGAAAGAATCGAGTATCAAAAAAATAAACAGTAGAAATTTTTTGAAAATACAATTTATCAAACAAAGTCTAGTTTCTTTTTTATGGAAAAAAAAAAAACATCAGTAGGTTTGAAAGACAGGGAAGTGATAGTTTTGATGTACCTTGGTCCAAGTGAGACTTTTGAGACAGTTATATATAAGTACCGTGTTTCCTTGAAAATAAGACCAGGTCTTACATTAATTTTTGCTCCAAAAGTTGCAGTAGGGTTTCAGGGGATGTCATCCTGAAAAATCAGGCTAGACCTTATTTTCTGGGAAACACAAAAACGGATTTAAACATAAAACACGATAGTTCAAAGTAGTTCTGACTGAAGGATTATACTTTTAAAGACTAATAAAAATTATATCAGGGACATAGAAAGAGAGAGGAATGCTGTAATGCAGGGTCTCAGCTCTACTCCCCGCACAAGAACGCAGTATATGGTGAGGCCAAAAAGGAACAACAACGAAGCCATAGATAGGGGAGACGTACCACTATATCCTTGATAGAAGCTGGTTGAGACACAGAAGCAAACATCTGCCAGTACCCCAATGAGAGGTCTTCCTGCACCCCAGTCTTCCTGGTGGCTGGGCGAGACACAGGAAGTAGGATCAACATGATCTGCAATCCAGAATCTGCTTGCTAACTGAACTTGCTAGCCGCAATCCCCTGGCCGCTTTTCTGTCAACCAACCAACCCCCTGGTGTAGCCACGGTAGTTATATTAGTGGCTAACTGGTTACAGCTGATGGCCAACTAGTTACAGCTGACGGCCATCTACTACCCAAGCCAGCACCTTTCCACGTGAGGCCGAGAGCCTGGAAACTGCTCTCTGGGACTCTGTCCCCACAAATGTCTTTTTTATTTCTATATTCCTTGGCCCCTGGTGAGAGATATTAAACTAGATGTTTGTTGACTGAACTGAAGTGAATCCACTTACCATTTATCTTTAGAGCCAAACATTTTCCAGGGTATACTTGTGTATTAAGTGGTGTTTCTTTCCACTTCCTCATGTATTTTTAACACTTTTAGATTTATAAATGTTAATGTTAGGTTATTTCTTATGACTGGTTATCATTTCATTACATATAATAGTTTTCAGTCTTTATAACCAGAAAATAAATGACAACCTTTTCTAAACTGTAAATTCTATTTTGCTTAGTATTAATATTGCCATGATATTTCCCTTTGTGCATCTTTGCTCATCCTTTTATTTCTAAACTTTCTGTTTTCTCTAAAAATGTTTTTTTATTATTTTAAAATATGTAATATGGTTACATGATAGAAAATCCAAAAGGTACAAAGAGTACACAGACAAAAAGTAAGTTTTCAAAGGGGATCTAATACATGGTGATGGAAAGAGAACTGACGCTGAGGGTGAACACACAATGTGATATACAGATGATGTATTACAGAATTATACACCTGAAATCTATGTAACTTTACTAAAAGCTGTCACCCCAATAAACTTTAATTTAAAAAAAAGTGAAAAAAAAGGTAAATTTTCCTCCAGTGTCTTTCACTTGGGCACCCAGCAGTTTCTTTTCTAGATATGTTCTATGTATATACAAGTATATTGTTTATAGTCATTTCTCTTTTACACAAATGATTAAGCATTATATATATTGCATGCCTCATGTGTATCATTTAACAACATATTTGGAATTTTGTTCCCTATCACTGTATCAGTCAGTACATACAGAGCTCACCATTTTTTTTTTCTTACAGTGGGATAGTATTATATGGATGTATTGAAATTTTTGTAGCCATTCTTCTTTTGTCATTTAGATTGTTATTTTTTGAAGGGAGGATACTACAGACATTTTTGGAATTAGCTTTGTTATTTCATACATATACAAGTTCATTTACATGGTGAATTGCTAGAAGTAGAATCACTATGCCAAATAGTTCGAGCATTTAAAAGTTAGAGGTATTTAACAATGTTCTCCAAGATGACGGAGTAATACATGAGGGAGCCAATTCTACCACACCTGCCAACAAAGTGCACAGTCACAGTTTTTGAATGTGGATAAATTTAAAAGTGCTATCTTGTACTTTTAATTAGCAATTCTTTCATTATGAGTAACTTTTAACAACAGACAAAGATATGATAGGTTTATTGGGAATAACTAGTTCACTCTATGGCTTTCTTTTTTAATGAGGAAAAATTCCTAATTTTAATCTAGTTCAATTTACCCATTTTTGCCTTTGTAGTTGTATGCTTTATTTTTTAATAAAATAAAAAAAAATAATGAAATTGATTGTTACATTATTTCTCTTTAGATTATAAAGTAGGGATCCAACTTAATTTTTTTTAGGTAGATGCAGTTTTCCCCACGTGACTTATTAAACAATTGATCTTTTTCCATTTACTCAAAATGCCATCTTTATCATATACTAAATTTCTGCTTCTTCTCCATTTTCAGATTTTTGTAGTCTTTTACTTTGACATACCCTTTCACTTTTTAATTATTATAGTTTTATAATATTTTTAAATACCTGATAGACTAGGAACTATCTCATTATTATTCTTTTTTCTAAATTTTCTTGGCTTTTCTTGCTTATTAGTTTTCCTATATGAACTTTAGAACCTTTCTTGTTTAAAATTTTTCATTGGTAATTTTGCTTTAAAATTTGAGCATAAGAGTGAAAACTGACAATTTTTGATGTTGCATCTTTCTTTCCAATGACATATTATGGTGTTCTTCTCTTATATGTTCTTTAGTAGCCTTTTAAAGTTACTTATGAAAGTTTCACATGTTTATTCTTAAGTATTGACAATTTCTGATGCTATTATAAATATATATATTTTCTCCCATTATATATTTTAGTTGGTTATGGAGTTTATATATGTGCATATATTTATATGCTAGTGATTTCTGTATATTAATTTTATAGCTAGCCACTTTATTGCATTCTTTGTTTGAAATCCTTTTTGGAATATATACTTTGGTTTATCACCACAAATAAAGTTAATTTTTTTACCTTTTCAACTGATAATCACCTTATATCTAAAACAATGTAAATCATAGCTGTGATAAAGGACATAGTTCAAGAAAGTTTGCATGGCTGACAATATATTTTTTGAACCCTTAGCTGGGTCTAGACACCTTGGGCCACCAGCTCTTTTTCTCAAAGCTCTGTAGCTCCTGTTTAGTAAAGCTTCAAAACAGTCCTCTCTCCCTTTATTTATTTAAGTCTGTGCTCACCGTGATTATCTTAATCTTTGCTCTTTGCCACTAATCTCAGTGACATCTATTTTCTTACTGTTTACAATATATATCTATAGATTCTGTAATAATGATATTAGGCCCTTTATTGGGTTCTGTAGGTCTGAATATTTTCTTTCCTTTTTTTCCGTCTTTTTTTTTTGTTTTTTGCAGCTCATTTTATAATTTTATCGTTTTGTCTCTCAGTACTTGTTTTACTGAACTTATTTTCTTAAGTTATTCTATAATATGAATCATGAGCAGCTTCTTTCTGTTCCTTGACTTTTAGGTTGTATTTTTTTCTTTTTTTTTTGTAGGTTATGAGGACCAAGGGGTTAAAAGCATGGGTTCTGGAGCATGACATCTAAGATTAGTATCCTCGCTCTGACATGACACCATTTATGTGATTTCAGGCATGTTAGTGAACTTTCATATCTGCATATGTAATAAAACTACCTCATGGGGAGTCTTACAAGGACTGAAAGAGATAGATGTATAAATACTTAAAGGGAAAAACACACACACAGACAGCAATGCCTAATACAGTTAGTGCTTAACAAATTCAATTACAATAATGCTGCTTCTTTTTTGTTTTGACTGTGGTATGTTTATAGAGTTACTAAATGTTTTTCATCCTGCTCATGCTTGGGCAGCTCAATCAGACACTGTTTGCTCTTATATAGTATTTGTGACTATTTTACCCTTTTCTTTGTACGTATAATCACTTAGGTTTTCCTTCACAGTTACATTGGTGGGGGGCAAAGTGATCTGCATATTTTCTGTTCTAATCACTTTCTGCGCCTGAAGCAATAGCTGAAGAAGGAGTTGGAAGGGAGATCAGTAGAGGCTGAGGTCAAGTGTGCCATTTTTCTTAGAACGCCCAAATTCTGCTGTCTTTTGAGATTCTTATTAAATATCCAATATCAAGTTGCATCTAGTTGGGTCATTGCTCTAGTTCATGGTATGGCTACACAAGCTTAAATTCCATCAGAAGATATCAGCATTACTGCTCACTTTCCCTACTTTAGATTCTCCCAACAGCAAGTTCCAAACACTTTGAGAAAAGATAAGACCACCAGCTCACTGTATACTCTTCTCCAGATTTAGTGGTATCAGTGAGAAATCTCAGGATTTTGTCAATAACTAAGGTAGTTTCAAGAAAGGAAAAGGGGTGGGGATGCACCTAGCCTTTCTAAGCCTCTCTGCCACACTTCCTTTGTCACAGTTTTGTAAGTGTATTACATTAAGTTGTGCTACATTAGTTTTCCTTCCTTCCTTCCTTCCTTCTTTCCTTCTTTCCTTCTTTCCTTCCTTCTTTCCATCCTTCCTTCCTTCCATCCTTCCTTCCTTCCTTCCTTCCTTCCTTCCTTCCTTCCTTCCTTCCTTCCTTCCTTCCTTCCCTCCCTCCCTCCCTCCCTCCCTCCCTCCCTCCCTCCTTCCTTCCTTCCTTCCTTCCTTCCTTCCTTCCTTCCTTCCTTCTTTTCTTCCTTCCTTTCTTTTTTTTGCAGCTCAGTCTATAATTTTATCATTTTGTCTCTCAGTACTTGTTTTACTGAATTTATTTTCTTAACTTATTCTATAGTATGAATCATGAGTAGCTTCTTTCTGTTCCTTGACTTTTAGGTTGTCTTTTTTCTTCATTGTTAGCAAACATTTTTGTTGTTGTTGTAGTTACTGATTTTCCTTATGTTTTATTCATTATGTGAGTTATTGGAGGAGAGAATATCTATGAGTAGATAAGATTAACCTGCTCACATAAGCTGGACACCTGTTCTTCAGTAGTATATACATTCTGCTAGATGGAAAACTCCCTATAGGCATGAGTTTTATCTTTATCTATTATTTTTAAACCCAGTCTTTTCTATATATGCGGGATTCACTTGCATATCTATGTATGCTGGGCAACAGGTATCCCTGCTAAATTCCATCTTGTTTCTAAGAATTCTATCTATCTACCTTCAGGTTACCTATAATTGACACAAATAAAGAAAAGGCAGCTACCTATATGAGGAATTGTTGAATTACTATTAAGAATTATATCAATACATCACTGAGATTAGTGTCAAAGAGCAAAGCTTAAGATAATCATGGTGAGAACAGACTTAAATAAAGTAAGGGAGAGAGGACTGTTTTGAAGCTTTACTAAACAGGAGCTACAGAGCTTTGAGAAAAAGAGCTGGTGGCCCAAGGTTTCTAGACCCAACTACGGGTTCAAAAAATATATTGTCAGCCATGCAAACTTTCTTGAACTATGTCCTTTATCACAGCTACGATTTACATTGTTTTAGATATAAATTGATTATGAATTGAAAAGGTAAAAAATACCACTGGATGCTAGGCCCAGTTCAACAATATTACACTTAATAGAAATAAATGCAAATTTATAAATTTAATTTATACTAAAATCAATTATCCTAAAATAAATATATTTGATAACCTAGTTTATATGAAATATTTAACTGTCCATAATTTTGATGTAAACCAGCAAAATGTCTTAAAAACAAAGCTAACACAATTTTATATTATATGAACATAAGCAGAGTATGGAGCTCATATACAGAATTCTGCTCATCATTGTCTGTACTTACAAGCATGTCAAAGGATCTTTATATACAGCTTTGTGTATTGTTACTTGGGTGAAATATTGCTGAAGTTGAGAAAATTCATAGGATGGAAACAATAAAATAAAGGATCTGAAAATCACAATGTATCAAGAATAGTCAATAGGAGAGGTCTAAAAGTAGATTTAGAGTAACCCAGAAATTTGTGAAAGGTTCTCCTACACAGAATTGTTCGTCAAAGCTGGACAGGGAAGAAATAATATTAATGGACAATTTTTAAAGGAATATCAGCTTTCAGCTCAATTATGGTAAAAATAAATCCAATGATTGGGGCAGCCTCCCAACTGAACAGCTACCACCAGTGTTAGAAAGCTGTTTCTTCCCAGAGCATTAGAGCAGAAATTGCAAACTTGGTCAAGGCTTCCTTGTAAATCCTATGTATATATCTATCCAGTGGTATCGTAATTGTATATGTATACATATGAGTACATTTCACGCACTGGACTGGAACTACCACCCCTCGCCCCTTTAAGGGCACACAATGTCGCTATCCCAAACTTTTAGCCCCATAGTCAGAAGGTACTCAATTAATGATTTGTTAAATACTTGAGTGAATGTGTTTTGAGAGATTAAAATATTTGACACCTCAGAATTCTTGCTCATCAAAGTTCGTAAGGTTTCCGTTTTTTGTTTTTTAAACTGGTACCACATTCATTTGCTTCAAATGAATGGATCTATGAAGGTTAAATTTTCCCACATGATTCAACTACTTAGGAACCCTCAGCACATATTTTTAGATTCCTGAAAAGCAATCATTGAACATTTTTTTATAAGACTAATGGTCTTTTTGGAACAAATTCTTTGGCTTCTTCACTCACAACAATAAGGCACTGACTCACCTGGAAAAATGAGCCTAGTGTGTTTCTTTGTTATTTTTATTCTTCCTTCTTCCTATCTTCTCTCCTTTTAGCCTTGACTGATAATTCTCACTTTTCCTAATATCATCTCATTGTGCAAATTTCAAACTTTCAGTAGACTCTTGGTAGGATCTCATAGCTGGCTAACCCATAGCATATTCCATATTTTAAAAATCCCTATGTTAGCGTTCATTATGGACATTAAAAATAAAGATTTTATTTTTATCTTTCCTATTAACTTTTCTATAAGGGATAAAATGTCCAAGATATCTATCTGCAATTGAATTATGCTCAGAGACAGAGTCCATCCATGTAGTACAATGTTTTTGACTGACAGCCAATGGAATTAGGAGTCATGGTCCATGAATAAAAAATACTGCATGCTTTAATTTTATTGGATCTCAGTGTTCTATAAAAGGAGAAGAATATCATGTACACTGATTGATGAGTTGGCGGAACCAAAATGTAAACCTATTTACATTAGTTAGAGGATCGTGGTGAATTTAGCTCGAAGCCAGTGCCAGCCAGCAGAGGACTACATTGTTTCAGGGCAGGTAAATGTCATTTGTTCTAAGATGGTATTTGGGAGAAAGGCCAAAACACCTTTATTCACTGTCTTTCCTTTCATTTAGCACTCAGAACTGCATGGCTTACTAAATGTTTTTGAAATAAAATATCTATTAAGTGAATGGATGATTATTTTCTGCACTTATTTGCTTAAAAAGTAAACAAGGAAGAACAATTTAAATTTATTAGATATCTGGATGTACCAGATATCTCATTTAATCCTTACAATAGCCAAGACAGTTACTTACTATGTCTATTTAACGGTTAGGTAAGGCAAAGGTTTAAATTTAGGTGCTGGTCCAAATTCTAAAGTCTTTTCATCATATTGATTTGCTGCTGATCATAAATTGGAAAGATTTATAGACGTAGTACCATGGAAACACATTTTCTTTTAAAACTTTAAAAAAATGCTGTACAGGTAAATATTTACCTCATCAAATAGTCACAGCTAGGTAAACAGTGTTTGCTGTGTGAATTCTAAAATGTTTGAATGTCAAAAACCAAAACTATATACAGTACAATGCATTTTGTAATCTGAAGTTTTCATGGTAAAAATCATTTTGACTTTATAGATTTATTCAAGGGGTCATTGATCATAAATGCTGTTCAAATATACGAGCTACCTGTAAGCAGCAAAAAGGTAAACTAAAAACGAAACAAAAACAAAAAAAAACAATGGCCACATGTTAGCCTCCAAGGGCAAATGAGAAGCATGGCATGGCTTCCTTTCTTAATTTACCAAAGGATTTAGCAGATGTAATCAATTGTCTTACTCTTCCATAATGTTATAATGCACAGAAGAGTGGGGTTTACAAGGGAAATATCTATAGTTTGTCTTTTCAAGGACAAATCATTTGCTACCAAATCGCAGGAGAGAACTTTTTTTTTTTTCAAATATCATTATGAAGACTGAACAAATACTAGCTTAAAGAAGGAGCCTTCTAATTCACAAATACATACCTTTTCTATCGGGAAATAATCAGAAACTAACTATGTACATATGCGAGAAGTTCTACAGAAAATGCCTGGGAATAAGGTGAACTCGTAGAACATGTTGCCCTTTGTCCAATTTCACAAAAGTATTTGTCCTTTAGAGGGACAGAGAGTGGTGATTTAGCCACAATTTATTTCCAAGAAGACTCTTTCCCTGGCTTAACACAAATAGTTAGGCATTCTCTTTTTTACTCTGAATATTATATTTCAATAAAAGTTGCACTATACATGTACTCAAGCAAATCCCCTTGTGTCCTCAAGGGAACAATTTTGGTAAATCAAAAGGACTGAAAACATTGTAGCACTGAGAGGAAAATGTAGTGTTTGAGACCTCATGCCAAACAGCTGAATTTACCTTTTGTTCTTACTAAGAGTCAAACCATTGTTTAGAGTGGCCATTCACCACAAAAAGGTCTACCTACCACTTAGAATTCAGAGCCTGGGATGTGGTCCTGAATAAAGAGAAAATTGTGCCTTCCATTCAGAGACAGATTTGCACATGCATTAGAAAATGAAAATAAATTATAAATTACCCCATGACAAGAAGGGGGCACTTATGATTTCCCTCAATGCACTAAGTGGTTGGATGCCAGTAATCAAAATAACTGCATAACCTTTGTGATTAGGTTTTACTCAGTGGCCTGATGAACTGCTTTGGTATAACAACGTAAATTCTGGACAACTGAAAACTTTGCTAAACCTAAACATTCCCATTTATCACAGTCAGGTGACAGTAGGTAGTCCAACTAGTTAAAGAATACTATCAGCAAAGCTAACCATGGCCAGAGGGGATCAAAAGAATTTCAAGGCAGGCAATCTCTGTGTAAGGGCAGTGCACTCAATTTTCAATTAAAATATTCGTTTATTTAATGTTCATTGAGCATTTATTATGTGCTCAATACATGTAGCTCTAGGACTATGGACCAAAAATCAAGTTGTAGAATAATGAGATTGTCAAACGGCCACCTCTGAAAACTGTCAGATGAGTTCCTCATATCCACACTGAGGAAGTTCACTCTGGTCCTATTACTGTCAGAGAAATAAAAGACAATAGCAGATAGAAGAACAAGGGCAGATTAGAGAAAGAAAATGAGAATGCAGATGTTGACAAACTGGTAAACTTCATTCAAGTTAGATATTTGAGAAATTGTCTGTAATATCAGACGCATGTCAAGGTGATATTCAATCAACTAGACAATATATGTGTCATGCACACTATTAATACAAAATAATACAATTCTCAATAATTTAGAATTTGATTATTTGGTTAATCAGATAGTTAAACTAAGGGCCAGATTGCTTCAAACAGTGTTTTGTCCTAATCTCTTAAACTGACTGTTTCTGTAAAGCCTTAAATAAAGGGGCCAACACAGGGCTGCCCTCATAAGGGGCTCCTCTCAGCAGTAAAATGATTCAGCTTCCATCTAGGCTGTTTCTCTTCTGTCTTGCCATAATACAGTGATGGTCATGATTTGTCTTGGACTCTCCTCTATCTCTTTACCTCAGTTCCTCCCATTTCTAACCAGAGTTTGGTTATAGACTCAACCTAGGGCTTGTACTTTCCTTTTAAATGTTTACTAAATGCTTGTAATTTAGCTACAGGTCAGGGTAGAAATCATAATCTAGTGTCTTAAGTGTTAGAATTAGGAGTTTATTAATCTCCTTAATTTGCATTGTAGACAGCTATCCTTTTTATACTCTATAGGTTGCTTAGATGGCCTGGTAACAAAAGAAGAAGAAAGAATAAAGTATTTTAGGAAGGAATAAAGCATCGTAGAAGTTCTTAGAAGTGAAATATTGCTTCTTATTGGGTCAATTAGTGATAGCTTTGGGGAGGAGGTAGACTAGAACTGGATTGGCTAGTGGAGGACAGAGTATATCAACAGGTAGTGGTCACAGTACTAAGGGAAGGCATTCCAAAGTGGGAAATGGGATGAGCAAAGGCCTAGAGGCAGGAGAGTATGGCATTTGTTTAAGAAATTGCCCATAGTCCAGCTTACTAGGATCAGGTGATGCATGAATAGAGAGAAGGGAGAAGAGAAGGCTGGAAGTGAACTGTGTCACTGGAGAAGAGGAAGTTCATAGAGGGCATGAAACGCTGTGGCAAGAAATTTACCTGGTGACAATGAAGAACACTAGAGACTTTTGAGCAGGGGCGAAGAATTAATAGGGCTCTGATTTTTGGAAGATTTATCTAGGAGAGGTGTATAGGCATGGCAGGGAGGGATTGGCAATGCAGTCTCATACAGGAGATCAGACAAAACTATAGCAAAGATACAAACACCATAGTAATGGCAGTAGCGATTTTAAAGAGAACACTAAGTTATGTTGGAGGTAGCTTCCAAAAGACATGGCACCTAATGTAATAAAGGCAGCAAAGAAAAGAGAAGAATCAAAAGAACTTTGAGGTTTTTAATGTGGGTAACAAGGACAATCTTTAAAATAAATGGAGAGGTCAGAATCCGGAATAGATTGCAACAGAGAGGATTATGTGGTAGAAACTGGAATTAAGGAGCCACCATGAGACCAGTTTTCAACATGCTTGGAGATATTTCTACACGTGGAATCTAGTGAAATATATGCTCAAACTAGGACTACTAAAGAAAAATATGTACATGTAAATATATATGCACACTTTCATAAAACAGATTCATTATGCCAAATCAAAACTCAGACCTCTTAGAAATAAATTTGTATCAACTAGAGAGAAGAACACTGCTGCATTTATGATATATGTGCACATACAATGTTAACACCAACATATCTTTTATATATGTAGTGTAGTTTCATGCAGCAATCTGAGTTAACACAAAAAACACATATTTTGGCTCCCTCTGAATTGCTACATATTAAAAAAAAATAACTTTCAATTCATTAATTCAAGAAATATTAAGACTTTAAAGGACTAGATTGTGTAAAATACTATGGGAGGTGCTATTAAAACACCGGAAGGGGTATGTGTTTTGCTGCTGTTCTTTACTCAACATTTAGCCAATTATGATAATAATAAGGGTAATTATATTATAAACATATTGAGAATTTACAGTTCTTATTCTGAACATAACGTTATGAATTAAGAACGCAAACTATATCCACTTTACAGACGAGGAAGGTGAAGCACAAAGTGGCTAAGATACTTGCTCCGGGTCTCGTAGGCTCTTCAAGTTATCTAGGAACTTCACCACCACAAAAGTGTCTTCTCTACAGATTGACTTATACACATTATAAATGGCCACTGGTATAGTGACTTTTACAGTCGGTATATTTTATAGTTATCGCTACTTCTTGTCTAAAGCAGAGGGCTATCATCGTCACTGCATGTTCAGTTTGCACTGATACAAACCTCTACTTTTATAACTGCTGTAAATATATATATCAGGAAATGATAACAGATGATGTTTTAAGAACATTGTTAAAAACAATAAAGGAGAATTGCTGAAATGTGTTGCTAGATAGACTTTAGCATTCTTTCAGTTTTTACTAAAGAATAAGGTGGCTAAAATAAAGCCACAGCAAGTCTACCTTTGGATGCTAATAAAGCTATGGCTTTAACATTTCCAGTTTTAGAAACTTGCCTTAAACTAGCTATATTAAATATTACCCTTAAACAACGAGAACATCTCAAAAGAAGGCATCTCATTTCTCATACAGGTTTAGGTATCTTTGGCGTAGGCCACAGAAATGATATCCTGCACATGTTTAATTCCATAGTTGCTTACAATTTATGTCTTAGAGTGTTCTTGGGAAAGTCACTAGAAAGACGTTTATTGTGACCTATTTCCTGGGAAACCATATGTATACTTCAAATTTTCTTCCTTGCATATTTTTGGTTACTTGGCAAGTCTAAATGGATTTGCCTAATCACTGCTTCCTGTACATAATTACCCTTTTTTTTTTTCTCAACTGCCCACACACAGACACCCCAGCTGCTTGCAGTGACCAAACCTATAACTGCGAGGTTAGGACAATTTTTATGTATTGTTAAGAAAAGACATTCTAAATCAGTACTGCATATTACTCAAATATTCATCACTGAAATACATGGCCACAAATCACCGGCCAGGTGATTCCAGTTGAATATTGGGAAGATTAGCACTGCATACAAAACAGGTCATCTCAGAATTCGTAATTTGTACAATACATGGGAGAAACACAAGGTATAGAATTAGAAAACTGTAAACTTAATTCTGCCACAAATTATTGTTTCAAAGAATCCCTTAATATTGTATTTATACAATAAGGAATAACACTGTTTACCTTGTGTCACATTTAAAAACAAACAAACAAACAAACAAACAAACCAAACCAAAAGAATTCCCCAAATAAAAATAGTCTGGGCTTTAAAAATGTCTATAAAATAGACTTAATAAATGCTTATAACTGTTCAAATAGCCAAAGTAGCTATATTCATGATTTTTATATTAAAGATTATTGATAAAAAGTGAGAAAGTCAATTTTTTAGGTATTACCCAAATGCAGATAGTTTACACAATATAAGGAAAAATTCAGAATATTAATTTCACAGGATGTTCAGACAGATATTCTTTAATTCTGCCCCATTGAGATCTCCTTTTCAAATGAGTAACATCCTAATGTTCCCCATAGACATTCCTCCACAGTCTTCCTCTTGTCACAAACAATACCCTATGCAATTGTTCATTTAGAAAATGGCCTTAGTTTTGACACACACAAAAGCTAGGTAATCAATAAGCAGCATCAATGAAATCTCCGACATATAGCTTGGATCCATCCAGATTTCTCTATCTTCTTTATTTAAGTAACCACTAACTGATTTCTGCTCCCATTCTTGCCCCCTTTAACGCATTTTCCTTCACAGTGGCTGAATGATCTAAAAATGTCAAATTTGATCATGTCACCTGCGTACAAAAATTTTTGCTATATACTTCTCATTTCACTTGAAATAAGAACACAGATCTTTAAATAGTGTCAACAAATCTGTACATGATCTGGCCTCTGCTTCCCTTGACAATATCATTTCATGTCATTCATTATTGTATAATTAATCTTCCCTTACAATTGACTTCTCTTAGTTCCTAGATGGTATCCCAATCTTTCCTATGTTAGGGCCTTCTGCACACATGCTTTTACTTCCATCTGGATGCTCTCCTCCACTCTTTATCTGGTTAACTTCTATTTGTATTTATATTTCATTGTTTTGCTTAAATGGTACTTCCTCAGAGACATCTCCTTTGTCCCACTATTTAATTGGCACCTCCCTATAATTTTTTTTGTTCATTCATAGTACTTTTCCTAATTTATATGATAGGCGTTTTCTCCATCAGGGTATAATCTCCTTGAGCAAGAACTATTTATATTTTTGCTGTGAATCCTCATTGTCTGGCTTCATGCCAAATTCATAATAAATATTTACTAAATATTTGCTGAGTTGTTGAAGGACTAAATTAATGAATACATCAAGTTGGTGCTGTATTATACACACACACCCAAGGCTAGTTAGCTCAGTTAACTAATCTTGATGCTTACTATAGATAGTGTCCACACACTCAACAAAGGGTAGACAAGGACCTGTGAACACCTGTTGAATTTTAAATTCTCTGGAGCATTTTGGCTGTCTTGGTTGAGATGATCTGCATCTTCCTTTTTACGTGATTGGTATCATAGCTCTAGCTCAATCATAGAGCTGATTTCATTCTGCCTTATGTTAAAGTTAGTTGACTTTATGTCTCTTTCTGCCATTGGTATTTCCTGATTCTCCCATAAAATTCACATCTGATTCATTTTCATCTTCTACATGTATAAGAGTTTCCATGGTATGAGTTAAGCATTGGTAAATATCTCTGTTAAAAATATCGTCATTGAAAAATAAAGAATTATAAAGTACTAAGTGAAGTTAAGATTGCAAGTTATCATCAGATTTAGTATAGAATCCAGTTTAATGATTCAATTCACTCGGATTCCCAACTTCCTGTATTCAGGGAACTGTAAGAGGCATTAAGAATTTAAACAATGACTTAAAAAGGTTTCTTTCCTAGTAAATCAACAATCTTTATATAGATGAACAAATCCCCATCAGTGACTTTTGTATGGTGAAGGTGTGACAAAGCATAACTGGCCCAGCATAATCCCAGGAGGACAGGCAGGCCCACAACTCGCTACAGGGATTTGGCAGAAATCTGCTTCCAGGGATCTAAGTTAGTTCTAATAGTTTCCTTGTTCTCCTAGTCTCAGCAGACCAGGACCAGCTGTAACTCCATCCCTGTGCACTTTTATTGGATTATTGTCTAGGTATTCCTGGTTGATTAATAGTAATCTGTCCCCACTTCCATGTCCCAGGGCAATTCCTGCTCCACTCCAGGATCAAAGGAGAAAACAGTTAAGAGCTAAATAAACCAGCCAGAGGGGGCTCTGGTATCAAAGGCAAAGATCAAAAAAAAAAAAAAAAAAAAAAAAAGTGTTCCTGATAAAATTAGCTATGGATCCTCTAGAGCCTTTAAGTGCTTGGCTGAGCAGCTGGAGGTCACCAAGTGACTCAGCTATCAGGAGGCCTGCTAATGAATGGTGATGTTTTGCTTCGTGCTTAAACCTAGCATTTGCCTTAGGGCTGTGCTGAATGATTGCTGGTAATTGAATTGTAGAAAGATCGACATGTTATTTATATGTAGTATATCTTTTTTAATAGAAATAGTGTGATGCTCATTTTATGTAGCTTTAAAGTACCTTGCAAATATGATTTTAGTAAACATGTAGGGAAGAAAGTCCTTTCTTTCCTACCACCAGACACTATGGTATGGAAATGCCATACTTATTTTTTTTCCCCAGATTTAATTCTGTGATTTTAATGCATTTGAATTGAACCCATGATGAATCTCTGAATATTTTCATTACATTGCCAAACAATTGTTGCAAAGGCTAAAATCATATGAAGCGAAAAGTACCACAAATAACATGCATATATAGCTAATATTTTTGGACAGTCAATTTGTGCCAGCCACTATTCTAAACACTTTATGTGAATTGATTCATCTAATTCTCACAGCATATCTAGGGGCAAGTGCTATCATTATTCACATTTTGTAGGTGAGAAAATTAAGGCTCAATGACTTTAAGCAATTCGTCCAATGTCAAAGAGCCAGTGAGCTGCAGAATGTGAAAAATGATATAAATGGAGGCATTTCCAAATACAGTCAGAGCCACTATCCCAGAGGAATGCCTTGCATGTCTTCTTACTCCTCAAACCTTGGCAAAATAACCTGTAGACTGGGCCAAACCAACATTGTATTGCAAACAACCATGTGTAAAGCTAATAGGAAAGCAGACATCCCGACTATGAGGGCTGCAAATTAAGGACGTTCTTTAGAATTAGCACCACGACGACGTATAGCTAGAAAAAAAATAGCTTATTTGTTCCTACAGAAAAATCCTTCCTTGGCTAATTAGCACCAGTAGAAATTCCTTCCTTCTGTTCATGTAGTTCTTGCCCCTCCGTTTCTCATGAATACCCCTTGCCTTCACCTCATAATTGGAACACTATTTGGGTTTCTGCCTGACCAGTGCTTCCCGGAAGTGAAATCCTTTCCGATCTCAAATAAACGCTTGCCTCTCACTTTGGCTTTTTATTTTTAGGATTATAAGAGCTAGGGTTCAAACCTAGCATTTGGTCTGGAGTCTACACTTTTAACCAGCAAGCTCGGAGGCTCACCATGTGACAGATTTTAGTTAGTGCTTAATTCTCATAGAGCCCACAGGATAGTTGCTACCAATATAGTTCCCGTTTAATAAGGAGGAGATTGGTCCGACCAAAGTCACTCTGCTAGTAAGTGGCAGAACCAGGCTTTTAAATCCAGTCTTGTCTGAGTCTTCTATCTGAGATCTTAAATACCACCCACTACTGCCTCCCAGAGAAGGTTGTGTGCTTGTTATTTTTAATCACATATAGCATTAGAGATTAAACAGACTTTAAGGAAAAGAGAAATGATTTATTAAAAGAGTCTAGTAACTATCCACTCATAATCTTCTAAACTATTTAAAATACTTAAGCCAGTAGTTAGATTTTTAAAAACTATGTGAAATACTGTTAATATTATATGTCATCATTCTGAAGAGCAGAGCTCAAAGGACTATACTTAAAAATTAATATAATTGTTCATCTCACTGTTTATGTGATTCCCTCAAGAAAAATTAACTCGAGAGAGGTAATTTTTGTGACTATTTGGAAAAAATAAATTTTAACTTATTTTGACTATTGCAAATATAAGATGTAATATAGTACTGATTGGGTACAGCACATAAAAATATTACAAAATCAAAACAAATCACAACAGTGTTTTAAAAATATGATGACTGTTATTTCAGGATACTTTAGTTATTATTATCATTCATATTTTTTCCAAATGAGGGGCTAATCATTTATATCTGAAAAATTATAAAGTATTAATATGTAGGCCAAGTCATGATACTCCAGTAAGATGTAAAATTCATAGGGAAAATATAAATGGTTGTTATTATTGTTTATGACACTCCTACATCAATCTTTCTTTTCCTTCTCTGAGTTCATATTTAGAGTTTTGGTTTCTTTTACCCTGTAATAACCACTATTGCAGGATTTCAGATCTCTTGGTAGACACTGAATGTTGGAGGATAAATGAAAAGAGTGAGGAGTAGGTAGGTTATGGCATAGACTTTAGCCAAATGGTTTGTCTCTGGTAACTTATCGTCAGTCATTTAAGGTTTTGTTACCTTTAGGCCCTTTGAACAGTTTGATTTCCACAACAGTCTCCAAAATGGGTCGTCTTCTTCGCACGTACAGCCGAACGATAGACCCCGCTTCTTTGAGGGCTTCTACCGCTTTACTGTGGGAAACCTCTGACACATCGACCTCATTCACCCGCAAGATACAATCATTGACCCTGAAAGGAAGGAAAAGATGCAAAGGTCAGAAGAGAGTAGGAGGATTTCTGAAAGAATATTATTATGTCATCTAACCTTAAGAAGGGGAGTGGAGCAAAGAATATAAACCATTTTAAAATGCTTAAATTTGGAAAGAATATTTCAAATGAAGGAACTTAAAAAAAAAAAAATCTTAAATTCCTCAGCTTCCCCAGGCTTCCCCACATTGATTACATACACCACCAGTCAAGTTCCATCCTGAACTCCAGTCTACTCTGATAGGGACGGCACCACGAGTGGTATCATTAGAAGGATACATATTTTAAGGTCTCTGCCAGTTACATCATTATTTTGATTGGTTTTAATTGGTTGGACTGAGGGTTGCAATTTGAATGGTTCTCAGAATTTACTGCTATGGACTATATAGATATAGAAAATGTAACTTTATAGACTAATTTTTCTTGAATTCTTAATGTAGTAGTTATAAAAAACAATATGTAATCATTTTAGAAAATCTGAAAAAGATAACAATGTAGAAAGAAGAAAAAATATACATGACTCAATCACCTAAAATAAACCCATTACTTTTCTAGCAAATTATCTTGTGGTGTTCGTTTGTTTTCTCAGATTCATCTCATAATGTTATAAGTATTGGAGCTGAGATTTTAAAAAATGAGGAAAACAAAACAAAACAAAACCTCCAGTAATCCTTGGCTGATCCTTACTTGGATACTAAGAATTATGATAAGTTCTACATTTAACTTTCTTTTTTGCTATTTTCTCATGAGAAAGAATAATTGAACTTTTCCACGCAGCTTTCCAGGTAGTTTATAGTTATGTGGCCACAGACTTCAAATCCCTTTTAATATTCACGATAATCATTAATGATAATATTAGCAATGACTAAGAGTATGGGTCTTGAGACTAAAGATATTTTATCCCTCACTTTGCATATCCCTTTTAGAGTTTCCTGTCTCAGTTCACCATGTCGCTTAGAATAAAAATAAGGGGCTACTCGTGCTTAACTTCTCTTTCCCACCACCACACATTCAGCTTTACTTGCAAAGTATATCTGTAATCCATCCAAGCTTCCTCAGTTCCACTGCCAGCAACCTGGTTGGAATCAACATCATCTCTCACCTGAATTACATCCACAGCTTCCTACCTACTCTCCCTGGATCCTCTCTTGTCACCTTTCAATCCATATAGGATGATGGTAAACACAGTGGCCAGGGTAAAGTGAACATGGTTGGTTGCTTACCTACCTTCCGTGCCCCAGTTCCTGCTTCCACACAGTTCCCTATTTTATTCAGGAGATCTATTCCTTAGCAAATATTTGTTAAATGAATGAAAGAATAAGTTCAATAACTGGGTCTTCCACTTCCTAAATTGTAAACATTGGTAATTTTCTTAATCTCACTAAGCCTCCATATTCTCATCTTAAAATAGATGTTATAGTAATACCTACCATAAAGACTTTTTGGGAAGATTAAATGAGATAATGTACATATAAATCTTAGCTCTGATGCTGATGTGTAATACACCTAAATAAATGGTTGTTATTAGTAGCAGTGCAAATTTGTTGATTTGTAATATTCTTAACTATTGGATCCTTTCCAATAGTTGTGGAATAAGATTTATTATCCACATTATAGAAATAAGAGTTGTTCCAAGTGGTTAAGTTCTTTGTGTAAATTGGGTAGAGATTAGATAATGATCTCAGGTCTTCCTATTTCACAATTTGGGCTCTTTCTTTTTAGGACCACATACAGTAAGTCCTCAATGTCGTCAATAAGTTCTGTGACTTTAAGGGAAGTGATGTGTAACAAAACCAGTTTTCACATAGGCTAATTAATATGAACAAAAGTTAAGTTCCAGTGGCATTTCATCAACACTGTATTGGTGTTAAAAGTAACAATATTATTTGAGGACTTGCTATACAATCTAACGTGACGAACATTTTGGTGTCAATTATGCACATCAATTCAAAATTGTAACATGGGACTAGAAATATTATACAGAAAGTATGGGAAGAATTTTCCTATTATTTTTGTCTCTAACTTTTCTATAATACCTGTTTGAGGATCTGAGTTATAGCAACACTTATCTCTATGAAAACACTGATTAGCTTCAAAATCCTGAAATGGAACATTTAACTTACTAAGATTTAGTGATGTCATTTCATCATAACGATACTATGGCTTTAATAGGTTTACACATACATTTCCTCTCTGACTGACTAAAAAAAAAATTCACGAAAAACTACCGATTAAAATAGTTTTGAGAATATAGGCATCATGGGTGCCAGCCTCCCTGCAGCAGCTGGTCCTTTGAGAGTGGGTAATTTTGTCATCTTATGATAATGCAAAAACATAATGTTTACCATCATCCTATGCTCAGAATACTAATCATATAGTAAAACACTGCTGGCTGTAGAAGGGAGTGGCTGACATTAAAAAAAAAAATTCTGGATGCTGTATCTATTCAAACTAGAGTACATTTTTTCTCCTTTTGTATGCAGTGGAAACCTTAATGGCTGATGGCTCGGGTGAGGAAATCGCAGCCTAAATCAGATGGTTTTTCCTGAACGTGTGGATGAAGTAGGCAGCGTTAGTGCATGGAGAAGAGCTTTGGACTAGCAGTCAGGAGGCTTGGATTTGAGTCCTAGCTGTGTATCAGCTGTGTGTAAAGTCACTTAATCTCTTTAAATTTCAGTTTCCCATGGAAAGAGAGTAGGCATGCCCAGAATTAGTGAGAGGAGTAACCAGATAGATAAGGTATATAGATGTATGTGGACACTGTCACACACTGCACATCTGAGAATTGCAGCTATTGACAGGTGAGTCAAAGATGTCGTACTCAAGGACTTGTAACAAAGACAACAAAGCTTAGTGGTTACCAGAGCGTGGGGGGGGGGCGAGGGGTGGGGAGGAAGGTGGTAGAAGTGGGTAAAGTGGGCAAATATACGGTGATGGAAGGAGAATTGACTTTAGGTGGTGAGTACACAGTGTGATATATAGATGATGTGTCATAGAATTGTACATTGGAAACCTATATAATCTTACCAACGTCACCCCAATAAATTTAATATATTTTTTTAAATGAATAGCAAAACAAAACAAAAAGGATTTGTGGAAAGGTGAATAGGATAAAAATTTAAATGTTTAGAGGGCCTTCTATGTGCTATACAATTCTAGTCACTTCATTTATTTGCTTATACTTAAATCAGATCAAATATGAAGCACAGATTCTCATTTTACAGTCAAGGAAATTTTATAGACAAGGTTGCAGTGTTGGTGAGGGAATGGATATGATTCCTACCTGGTTTTGTCTTTCTCTGGAGCTTATGCTGGCACCAAGTTAGTCGGAATTGGTTGTTTTAAATTAAAAAAAAAAAAAAAGATAGTGTGAGGGGAGGAGTTTATATTCAAATTCTTAACATAGGAAGGGAAGACTAGCGAGCCAAACTAGGGCACTCAACTTCCATTCTTTCCAATTACGTGAACTAGCACTTCAGCATTGGTTAGAGGGTCATAACTATGTAAAATTAATTTGCTTTCTCACATAACCTTTGTGAGTAAAGCCAGCACTTATATTCATTTTGAAACATATATTACTAGCTTGTATCTCAAATAATAGTTTGTCCCAGTAAAAAGTGCAGTTTTCATTATATTTCTGAACCATTGTATCAGAAAGCCATTTACATACAAATTTCCTCTCTATTCTACCCATGCAGTTAAGTTGATAGTTTCACTCTTTCAGCATTTGCTGTTTCAGATATAAGTCTACAACATTCTCTTTGTAGTCCAGAATTGTCCACAAAATTAAATTTAATCTTTTTCTAGTCTCATTTCCTTTGTACATTCTGGTACATTTCCTTGCAGAAAATATCTTAGAAACAAAAAGGACATTTCATCATTATCATGTTGATGGAATCGCATCTAAATTTTGCACTAAACAATTTAGTATTCTGGAACATGATACAGTATCACTGAAAGGTCAAATAATACTTTGAAACAAATTATTTGTTTCATTTTAAAGACATAATTTAAAATAACATTTAATATATACTTTCATAGGTATTAAAATGTTCTGTGGTAAAATAATATTTGTGATTTTATACATTTTTTAAGGGTATTAATTCATTAAAAAGTTATCACCAAATGCTTGTGTTAAAATTAAAAAAAAATCCTGTTCGTTATGTATTTAAAAATATTGGAAGAAAAAATAAAGTTTAATCTCTGGAGGTAGAGATTATGGCTATTTTTAAAAACATATTCCTAATTTTGTGTTTCTTCCAAAAGTTTCCTATGGGCATATATCACAGCAGAGAACCTAAGAACATGGGCCTGGGAGCCTTGATCACACCTACATATAACTGGGATTTTGTTCCAGCTCTAGAACTGAGGAGCTATGTGACTTTAGGCAAGTCACTTGACATCTCAAAGTGTAAGTTTCTTCATCTGAAAATAGGGATAATAAGATTGCTGTATAAATTAAATGAGATAATACGTACATCTGAAATACTTAGCACAGTGCCTGACCAACAGTAAGGTATTACAGCCTTGAAAAAGAGACAAAAACATTTGCATAAGAAAGGAGTTGAAGAGACTATAGTAGAGGGGGGAAAAAGAAGCTAAGGGAGAGAAAGAAAGAGAACTACAAGTAAGATAGTGAATTTTTGAAATTTTGTGTGAGGGTGGGCAGAAGAGATGCGATGGATGGGGTCTGGGGGAAAAATGTAACATAAGGCTTTTAATAAGTTTATGGAGTGTAACTTAATTTCCCTTTCCTCTTCCTCCTGCCCTATCACCAAGAAAACAATCAGTTGTTCTGATACAAACTACAACTTTCTGGAAACCTTGGCGGAAAGCTTCTAAAGGTCAGCACACTTGGAAGAATTTCCACCCACGCATAGCTATTCTGTCCTCCTCCCTCTAACCACACCCAGCCACACTCAGACCCTCTCAAGTCTTGATTCGAAAGGAGGTTTTAGGTCACAGGTTTTGAAACTCAGCTTTGCAGCAGCGATTGGTTATTATTGGGTGTCCCCTAAGTGGCTTATCATTTATAGTTCCCACTTATTACTACTCTCTTTGGTCAAAGAGATGAATGAATTACACACCAAAGGGCTGCAGTGTGGAGAAACCTGATCAATGTTCAATGTGCTGGATGAAACGCAATAACACATTACCAAATAGAAAATACTGACTGGGGAATTACACCACATGCACTTAAAGAAACAATCAATTACCTGAAAAATTAGAATCCGTTTAAAATAAATAACTCCATAGATTTTACTATGTGAACTACAACGAAACCAGCAAAGTTTTCAAGATTAAGGTAGCAAAAATGTCTTCTTTTTCTTTTATTAGGAGAGTCACTAAAAGGAGGTTAAAAACAAATAATAACACTCAAAACTTTATGAAAAGTCAGGTACTTTATGCTAGCAAATAGAGAAAAGGAAAAACCAATACCACACACGTGCGCGTGCACACACACATGTGTAAACAGGGGCTGAACCAAATGGCTTCAAATCAATATGAACTTTTCTAAACCTACTTAACTGTGCCTGTCTGTTCTCTGCCTATGCCGCTCAGGAAGCACATGTAAGTGTTGTCTGGGGATCTGTAAAGTCTACTTCCAGCTAAGGTCGCCTCCTTGTTGAAACTTCTTATCTTGAAAATCTTTTTATTTCATTGACCTCATGTGGTGCCCTTAGTCCATTAAAACTGATAATAAAATAAAAATCAGCATAATTTAACAGTTTTCCAGCAAAGGAAAAAGGATTAATGTTTTGGAAGCATCAGGTATGTGCTGATGGAGTAATGTCTGCGGCGTCCTTTTGTCCAACAAACATCCACATGGTTGCGGGAGGAGTGACAAGTTCATACAGCTTATTGTGGATCATGTGTCAAGTTTGGCCAGTCCCTGTTTTGGGAAATCTGGAACTGAAATCATGAGTTTCAGAGGTTTTGTCCGAACAGAAGAAATAGTAGCTTGAGAGCTTAATATTGAGGGTCACTTTCTTCCACGTTGACTATAAAATGGCAAAAGCTTATTTGCAAGAAGATAGGGAATAAAGCAGACATAGGAAGAAAAGCAAGGGTTTTAGAGAGAGGGGTTCTCCTGGACTCCCCTCAGGGCTTCAGCCCATGGCTTGTTCTTCCTGGGGTTTAGCTGTCCAATTTATCTTTGAATTTGAAAAGACACTCCAAGTATCTTTCTAACTCATTCCACTTTTTGATTAAGTAAGCTCAGGTGGCTTTTCACAACTTGCCAATCTTCATTACAGACTGATTTTGTGACCAGGACTTTACATGTGCTATCTCCCTTAGCTCATTCCTATTTTCCTTTTGATATTTAATTCAAATTTATTTGTTTTCTGGGAAGTCATCCTTGGCTTAACTGGCTAGTTCAGTATCCCTCCACTAGGTACAATGCAGAATATTAACAAGGTTACTAGACTTAGCAAATAAAAATATAGGACATCCAGTCAGTTAAATTTGGGTTTCGGGAAAAAAAAATATTATTTTGATAAATACTTTTTTAATGTAGGTACATTTCATATGATATGTGGCATATACTTATACTAAAAACTTACTTGTCTTTTTCAGCTGTTCAAATTTAACTAGGTGTACCATATTTATAAAAATATAGTATGTATAAAAACACTAACCTGTGTTATACTAAATGGCAGTCTTTGGTTTATTCAAATGGCATAATGCTTGGCCCTTAGTGGGAGGTATTTTCATTGTGTATTATGTATATATTTTTTAACCTAACCAGAAATATTGACATATAGATATTGTTTCCTTTATTCTGCAATAGAATGTGTATACATTCTATTAATCTAAATCTATACATTCTTTAATCTAAACAGAAACATTGAAATATAGATATTGCTTCCTTCATCCTGCAATAGAAATTGAAGTTCAGAGGTCTATAATGATGGTAAGTGGTGTCTGGGTAATCTCAAAATTCATGTAGTGCACGATCCATAATTTTCTGGTTTGTTCAAAATAATGTTGGGACTTATTTGAGGACCAACCCGACTTCTGACATCAGTAGCAGGGTCAAGGATCACACCGGAAAGCAGTAAAGCCAAGCCAAATACAAATCTAGATGAACGGTTCTCAAACTTCAGAGTGCATTAAGGTGCATTACATGGAAGGCTTATTAAACCACAGATTGCTGGGCTCCACTCCCAGAGAGTTTCAGATTCAGTAGGTGTGGAGCAGGAGAGAAGATTCACATTTTGAATAAGTTCCTAGGTGGAGAGGGTGGTCTGGTCTGGGGCCATACTCTGAAAACCACTGCTCTAGGTTTTGAAGGGTCACTCTACTTGGCTCGTGTCCCGTTTGTTCTAAAAGGAACAGGTGTACTCAGTCTCATGTCAAACCAACCTACAGTGCTAAAAGTCCTGAGCTCTGCCTCTTGACCTAATCCCCTCAATATTGCAGCTTTTCACTGTTTGGAAGGAAGTCTCTAAGGGAATCTGGACCGGGGACTGCAGCAGCCACACCATATGAGACGGTGCATATGCGAGCCATGTTCCAGCCCTCATTTTATACCTAAGGCTCTTTTCCTTCAGCACAGACCGATGGACAGCCACTTCGTTCTAAATTTTAAGCCCTAAATAGATCTTGTGCTCTTGTCTCTAATTCTGGGTGAGAGTAACTTGGGTTTATGATCCATAGAAGCCATTTCCTAAAGTGAATATACTGTTTTTCTCTTTTCACTTACCACTTCATTTCTCTTATATAAAACGCTTGCAGGATTCTCTGCAGCTGTCATCTGGGAAAAAAAATCACAGCTTTCCACAGTGGGGGAAGAAATATCTATTTCAGCATTAGTGATTGATCTTTCGGCACTTTCCCAGAAAAGCAGAGAGGCCAGTAACGAATCTCGAGCCAGGTAAATTAGTGAATGCAACATAGGAAAGAGACAATGAATGGGAACTTCATAGGGAGAGGATCTCAGGATTGGAGATTACTTAGCCCACCCAATTCAATATTCTGTCCACAGACAGGAATGCATGTCAACTTTCATAAAACAAGGTCCTGATGCCTTCCACCTGGGTTACTGCAGTAGCTTTCTAGCTGGTTTTCCTGATGGCAGGTAAACTAGTCCATCTCCACTTCATCCTAACACGCAACCCCAGTTCAGCTTGAACTTCCTAAAGCAACCCTACCATCATTTCCTCTCTCCTCAAAATTTATCAAGTCACTTAACTTATATGAAATATGTTACATTTGTTTAATTTGTCTGTGTTTAATTTGTCTTTGCATTATTAGTGTCTGGTACACAGTTGTCACTTAAAGATGAATGAGCATCATGGAAAGCCTCTAAATCTGGCCTCTTTTTGTACCTCTCAAACTCCTGCTCCAGCCAACCCACATCCTCACTGTCCTGAGAACATAATGAGCTCATTCCTTCCTCTGCATTTTCTTTCATGGTGCTTTCTGCCTCCCAAATGCCCCACCAAACCCAGTCTCATTCAAGGACAAGCTCACCCTCCATCGCCCATGAAATGTCTTCTAATCCCTCAAGTCCTCCTTGCTCATAATGTTTGACGTGCACATACATGGTGATTCTCAGAAACTGGTGCAGCCACTATGGAAAAGGATGTGGGTTTCTCAGAAAATTAAAATAGAACTATCATGTGATCCAGAAATTCTGCTTCTGCAGATTTATCCAAAGACAACAAAAACACTAATTTGAAAAAGCAGACACACCCCTACGTGCATTGCAGCATTATTTACAATAGCTAAGATACGGAAATAACCTAAGTGTCCACTGATGGATGTACGAATAAAGAAGAGGGGATATATATATATATATATATATATATATATATATATATGTCTCAAACCTGCCAAACTTATTTATATATATATAAAGAAGAGGTGGTATATATATGTGTATATATATATATATATATATATATATATATGTATATATATCTCAAACCTGCCAAACTTAAAAAGTAAATACTACACATTAAGAAATATATTTTAAAATGTTGGCTTTGATGCCCTATTTTCCTGTACTAGATCTACTCTAATCCCATAAGTTGATATAGATCAGCATATATGAAATTCATAATTACACATTTTGATTTGACTTTTATAATAATGATGAACATTTCAGTGAAAAGTCGAGAACCTCAAGGAGCGTGGTGTGGTGGGAAGAATACAGAGTTATAAACAAGATGCAAATTCTAATCACGGCTCTGCCACTTTTCACTTAAGTCATTTTTTTTTTCATGTCTGTGTCTAAGTTGAATTCAATGTTTTCAAATTCTCTTCTAGCTCTGGTGTTCTATAAATCTAAGTTCAAGGTCAGTATATCTACTTGAGAATGTGGACTGAACCTCAAATGGAGCCAAATTATCCTTATTTCCTCTCCATGGACAACTTGGTAATTCACCTCGTTTTGTTTTCTATTGAGGTAAATCATTCTATCAAAATAAACAAACAAAAGGAAACTAGGGAATTTTCTTGTTCTCTCAGCCACACATCCAATCTTTCACATAATGTTTTTAGATTTAGACTTATCCTAAGATCTGGCCCTTATTGTCAATCAACTAGATTCTGGAAAAACATTTGTGGGTAGTCTTCTTGCCTCTAGCTTTGCCCCTTATTTATAATCCATCTTCCAATTAATTGCTAGAATGGTCTTACTGAAAAATATACCTTATTGCTTTTAGTAGCCTATTTAATAGCCTTTAATTGCTCTCCACTTCCTACAGCAGATTTTCAAACATTTTTAATATCTAAGCAAAGAAGCTCTTTCTTCACATGATATCTTACTCAGAAGCTACATAATATATATTTATAATTGTTTGTATAGAACAAAGGCAGAGTTTCTGTGATTTCTGCAGCAGGAAGGGAAGGAAATCAGAGTACAGCCTATTAGAAGGCTCTCATCCGTGACCCCTCAGAGGGCTCTAAAGAATCCACAATCCAGACACCCTATATGACTGAGCAGGGCCTAGTGAGGACTGAAGGAAATCCAGGCCAGTCCCTTGCTCTAAGCCAAGTGCCCTGCTGATGATCTGTGTCTCCTGAAATGGGTGTCTTTTTCTAATTCATATAACAGTCTCCTAGAATTCTACGGTTCATTGCTCACAGGGCGGTGTGGAATACAGTCTGAGTCCACGTGCCTTTCCTGATAAAGCTAAAAGACCATAACCCGTATGTCTTTCTACAATCTGGTTGTTATTCACCTCTCCAGCCCTGTCTCTTGCTGTGTCATTATCGTTTCCTCAAACACCATGCAAGTTCATGATCCAGGCCTTTCCCTCCTCCTGGAATCGCCACGCCCAGACCCCACATTTATCTGAGTACCTCACTAATTTTTCAAGACTAATGTCCATTGTGAACTCACTTTATAGTTTAATCGGGGAGATAGAAAAACAAACTGTTAAAATCCAGTGTGATAAGTGCTATGGCAAGAGAAATAGAGGGTGTTGCAGGAGCACAGAACGGGAGAACCTCATCTAGTTCAGGGAGGCCAAGGGTCACTTCTTGGAAGAACTGAGGTGGACTGAGATCTGAAGCCCAAATAGAAGTGAACCAGGTGAACAAAGAGAGGGAGAAGTGTCCGAGGGACAGCGTAGTGGCTGGGGAGGTGAGGACCAGAGATCGAGTCTTAAAGGCCCTTGTCAGGCATGTTAAGGAATTGGCCTTGAACCAGAGGCAACAAAACTGTACAAATGCTGAGACTTGTTTCCCTGTAACAACCAATGTATTCACTCACTGTGAGATGTAATATTTACAATTTTAAGGTGTTAAAAATTGCTTCTAACTCCAAAATATACCCTAATTCATCCATTCCTCGCCATCTCCGCTACTACCACCCAGTCAGTCCAAGTCGTTACCATGTCTACCTGAACACACTGGCTCACTGGTTCTACTCCTGTTCTCTACAAGACATTCTCTACGTGGAAGCCAGAGTAACCTCATTTTTACAATTTAAATCAGTTTTTCTTTATATCTCTGAGACTGTGTCTTATTAGTTTGCTCATTTATTCTATTCTTTAGATTCCACATATAAGTGAGGTCATATGGTATTTGTCTTTCTCTGTCTGACTTATTTCACTTAGCACAATGTTGTCTTGGTCCATCCATATCATTGCAAATGGTAAGATTTCATTCTTCTTTATGGCCGTGTAATACTCCATTGTATAAATGCATCACAATTTCTTATGGGGACACGACAGACAGTTTGAGGAATGTAATCAATAATGTTGTAAAGATTTTGTAGGGTGTCAGATGGGCACTCGTCTTATCAGGGAGACCACCTCATGGATGGTATAGATGTCTGACCACTGCAGTGTACACCTGAAGCTGAAGCTGAATAATACTGAATGTCAATTATAATTTAATATATATATATATATATATATATATATATATATATATATATATATATATATATATGTATATAGTGATAGGATGTGGAGTACAGATAGGGAATTGAGGCAATGGAATTATAACAGCAATATACAATGCCAGAGGGGTAGTAGATTGGGGGGTTATCACTTTGTGAGGGGTATAAATGTCTAACTATGACATTGTTTTGTACACCTGAAACTAATAAAAAAACAAAATAAAACAAAATAATTAATATTATTCTTTGGTCTCAAAAAAATATTAAATCAGATGGTGTCACTCATCCCTTGCTTAAGGCCTCCAAGCTCTTCCTATATCATGTAAAATTATTACAAGCCCCTTACTTGCCTAATCTGCCTTACCTGGTTCCTACTTCTTCCTGTGCTATCATCTTCTACCACTCTCCCCCTTGTCCCCTTCATACCAGCCACACTGACTGACCCTACTTCTATTTCTAATATGCACTTAGCTCTGCTTTAGGAAACTTGTACTTACTGTTCCCTCAACTTTAAAAGTATTTTCCCTCATTTCTGGTTGACAAGCTCCTTTTTGTCATTAATAACTTAAATGCCATCTCTGTAGAGAAGCCCACCTTGATCACTCAATCTAAAGTACCTGTGAGGTACTCATCCTACACCACTCTGCTTAGTTCTATGCATAGCACTCATTACTTGTGATATTTTGTACATGTGTTTATATTCTGTCCAACAGACAAAAACATAAGTTCTTTAGAGCAAGAATCTTATCCGTCTTGTTGATCGTTTTATACTTAGTGCCTAGGACATTGCCAAGCCCATAGCAGACATTCAACAAATTGTTGAAACAAATGAGTGAATGAATGAAGGGATAAATGAATAATACCGCAGAGCTACCTAGTTTGGATTGGGTTTGTCAATAATAAAGTATATACAATCTTGCTGCCTAAATTTGAATTCTGATAGCTCTAGCTGGAAGGCCACCTAAAATCAAACCCATAATTGTTGGAACTACTAAGTACTGGCAAAGACTGTGAGCAATTCTCTGTATAGCAGATAATACTAAATTGCCTAGAGGTATTAATTTTCGAGGTAGATGATTAGTAATGCTGCTTTCTGAACTTTTCTGAGCTACCATAATCAGCTGTTATTGTTTATATGATTTCATAACACCCTTCCTAACACCCTCATCCCTTCCTAAGCTAATTCACATTTCATAAAATAAATTTAAACCAATTTTGTGATGAAAACTGATGATTCATTTTGAGATACTGGGGATATTTTGTGATTTCATAAAACCAGAACTGAAGCTCCCTCATTTAATGGTTGAGTGCTGTTTGCAAATGGTATACTCTGTCCTTTACACTTGTCTCAGCTGTGGAGGCAAAATTCAGAGCTCTGGGGATGCTGGCTTTGGGGGATTAGAGGCACCAAGGAGGACATCTTTGTCACGAACAAATTCTTGCTTTCAGTAATTGGGTTTCATTTGAATTCATAATTTTCTCTTTTGAAATACAAAACAACAAATAAACAAACAAGAACAAAAAATCAAAACCCTGTTGGTGTCTGTAATTTGCACATTATGCTTAACTGTTCATAGACAAATGGGACTTGGTTTCAGAGCCCAGATAGACCAGGGGACTCAATGAGGGTTAATTTCATCAAAGAACTTATTAGAGGGGGCTAGAGGCTATAGGAGATAGTGGCTTCCAGAAGATAAAGGAGATCAGAAAGAGATCCAAAAATAAAATCATACATTTTCTAGGACTACTGTGACAACAAATATACTAACCACCGAGAATAGTAAGTGCTTATAAAACACTGTAATGATATTTTGTTTTATTCTGAAAGCCTAGAAATATCCTGGGCAGGTATTGTTACATTTGCAAATGAAAAAAATCTGAGGATTAGACAAATTAAGCAATTTACTTAAATTCATACAGCAGATAAAAGACAGAAGTAAAATATACACATTCGTTTTTATGGCTCCTGGTCTTATTTTCTCGCCATTTGTCACTCTGGTTTATGCTGCTATCTCTTGATTTTCCTGTTACAGTTATCTGGCTAAACCTCAGTCCTGACTGACCCAATCCACCATCTTCCTCATTGCTTTTTTCAGAGCAGCTGAGCACTGAAGTGCTGGAGAAAGCCCATGGATGATAGGAGTCACTATAAATTCATGATCCCTAAACACTTTGGCCAGCTTGCTATCCTTTGTTCTGCAATGACAGTCGTGAAACACTTCCTTTCCTACAGCATCACTTCCAGCACATAAATGTGTTTCATACTTCTGAGAGGAAAAAGTCATGTGATAGAAATCCTGGAATTTATTAGGCCAGTTTTATATACTTAACTACATGCAAACCCATGCTCTCCCCTCCTCCTGTTACAAGGAAATGTCCCTTCGATACCAATGGTCCATCAATTCGCATTTCTTAAAGACCTCATTTAATCATTTAATCTCTTTATGTACTGCATCTTTAAACCCAGTCTCTCTACTTAACAGTTTCTGAACATTCAAACATGCTCTGGTATCTTCTATCTTTTGAAAAGCTTTCCATGGGCCTGACATATACCCTTGGCTACTGTCCTGTCTCTTTCCTTTTTACAAACCAAATTTATCAAAAGAATTGTTTACAGACACTCTCTATTTCTTCTTATCCAATCTCTCTTTATCCCATTGTAATCTGAGTCCCCTTATAATGCCCCTACTGAGAAAAATCATAAAAAATGTAATTCCTAATAAATTTACCAGAAAACTGGTTTTGGACAAATCTAATGCACTCTGTTTTACTCCTCATCTTAATTGATCTCACAATGTTAAGGTCAGTTGCTCACTCCTTCCTTGAAGTACTTTTCTCCGGGCTTCCATGACTCTCCTGCTTTTCTTCTTACCACTCTGGCAACCTATTTTTTTTTTTTAAGAACTCTTCTTTTTAAAAAATTTTTTTTATTGGGGAATAGCGTGTTTCTCCAGGGCCCATCAGCTCCAAGTAGTTGTCCTTCAGTCTAGTTGTGGAGGGCGCAGCTCACTGGCCCCTGTGGGAATCGAACCGGCAACCATGTTGCTCAGCGCTCACGCTCTAACCAAATGAGCCATCCAGCTGCCCCTGGAAACTTGATTTTAAATCCACATCTTAAATCCACTCTTACCGATTGATCCTTATACTTACAAAACAAAAGCAAGAATAAAACACAACCAACCTATGCTCTGTTTTGCCTGCTTTAAGCTCACATCAAACTTTTTCATCATAAGTTTAAGTAGTAATAAAAGATATAATGTCTGGCCTATTGTGAATTGTAAAATTTTATTTTAACTGCTATGTCATTATTTCAAATATGTAAGGGGAATGTAAATATACAAGATGTGATTAAAATACAGGGTGAGTGTTTAAATAAAAAAACATTATTACAGTAAAAGACACATTGCCATTAATCCCCCTCAAAATACCCCCCTTAGTTTTGAAGTCCTCTTTGAAATGAGTGTCTTCAGTTGTACTGTTGTGGCTGCCTTGATGTCCTGAGTTATTTTGACTCTGGGGAAGAGCCAGAAGTCTCACGGTGCCAGATCCAGTGAATGAGGTGGATGAGGCCACACCGTAATGTTTTTATTTGACAGAAATTGCCATATACCAGAAGCAAGGTGTGACATGGAGCGTTGCCATGATAGAGGATGATTTATGGCACACTTTAAAACACACCTTCTCTCAAGCATAGCTCACACCCAACTGACTGTACTGAACAAGCTGAAACCTGTCGCATGCTGGTTTGACACGCTGCTCCCCATATTGAAGATCCCTGCCTTTCTGTTGGACGGCATTTGGCAGCAGCATTCAACATAATATTTGATCACACCTCGTATAATGACTTAAAACCTATGCTCACCAATTTAAAATATAAATTAAGATCTTTTTGAGCAGTTGGAAATTTTAAATTTTTTTTTTCTCCTTGAACTTAAGTTTTTATCTCACTTACACAGAGTCTTATCCTAACATATTTTATGTTAGACTATCTTACAAGTGTCACTGTAACATGCTTATATGAAACAGAAGTATATATACAAAAATAAATCCTATGATTTTTCCCCCCCGAACTTCCTATGATATGGCTTTACATATTAAAATTTTTTATCTGGACTGAATTATCATAATGATTATTAATAGTACACATTGGTCAAAATAACCTAAACATATTATAAATTTCTATCGATAAATCTAAAACAATAAAAATGTATCGTATTTGAGATTTGTTTCTTAATGGGGTGAGTAGAGCTTTTTAAAATTAGCTCACGTTTCTACTGATGCGTATGATTAAGGGTTGAATGAGACAAGATTTCAAATTTCTACGAATGTAAATGCTGAGAAAACTTGTTCGTGTAAATAAGGAGATGGAAATGGGAACTTTGAATTCCTTTTAAGTTATATGCCCCAAATCCTGTGATCTATCATATTATCTTACTAATCTATGTGATGACAATTACTTTTTAATTTTATTAAGAGCAAAGAATGGGAAACCACGTGACTCATAGAAAATATTCATTACCCATTCATTACAGTCATTGACACTCTGATCCTGGGCAACAATATTTCCGATTGTTATTTACTCCTAGTAGTAAAATGGTATTGTAAAATAAGTAGTAAAAGTAGTAGTAAAATAGTACTAAATAGTAAATAATAGTAAATAGTAAATGGTAAATGGAGCCATAGTAGGATTTGGGGTGGGTAAGACCTATGTCTATTGTTTGTAAAATGGAAGAAGATTAATTATAAATGGAAAAATGGGAAAGAAGAATTAGTACGAAACTGCAGGCTACTTCTTGGGCAGATCAAATTAAGGCCTGAAAATTGAGTCCCATACATTTATCCATGTACTCCTAGGTGTATGCATTTCATAATTTAAAAGTCTCTGGACTAACCTACATCAAAATGTTTGAAATAATTCAAGACTTAGTCTTAGTTCCTCTTCTCTTTTTATTCTATGTGTTTTCAGGCAATCTCTTAATTTCCTTGGCTTTAAAGATTCACAATTGTATCTGTAGCCAGATCTCTCAGAGTTCCCAATCTGTATGTTCAATTGCCTATTTGATATTTCCACTTGAATTCCTCACAGGCATCTTAAACTTAACATCCTCCAAAACAGAAGTCATCTTCCAACTTTGCATCTTCACCAAACGTTGCCAATTGTTATGTTCCATAGCTCAAAATCATCCTTTGGTAATTCTATTAGATAGTGATATCTATGAGACCAAGGATATTGTGTACCCAGCACGTGATATGGGGCTCAGGACAGAGAAGGCACTGATGCTTTATTTAAAGAAACGCCACTTCCCCTCAGACCCCACTCCAATTAATCATTGAGCTTTGTCAAGTTTACACCCTAGGTATATTTCAAAACCTGTCCATTTCTCTCGGTCTTTTTGTCAGCTTCTTCATCCAAGCTGTCCTCATTTATCACCTGAATTACTGAAATAGCTTCTTAATCTTCACTCCCCGCATGTCTTCTTGTCAGCTAACCCAGACTCCCACAGCAATCAGACTGATCTTTAGAGATAACAATTTAATTCAGCTATTTTCTCATTGAAACATTGAAAGTTTCATGTTGCTTTTAGAAGGATAAAGAACAATTTACTTACTACTATAGCATCCAAGATTCTCTCTGCATGATTTCTCACATTCACTTCTCCATTTTCCTCTTGTGCCTGTCCATAATTTCTTATCATCTCTAGTCCCAGCGGCCTCTTCCCTATTCTGCCTCAGGCCTTTGGGCAGGTTCTCTCTGCCTGAAGACGCCTCCACCCCTTCCACTTGGCTTACACATACTCTTTATATCTCATCTTCAATATCTTTTCCCCACAAGGCTCCCCTTGGATACCCTAGACTACATTAGGTCATGCTATTACAGCCTTTCACAGCTTATGTATTTTCCTTCCATAGCACTCATTTTGATTCTAAATTTATTATTATACTGAACTGAAAGCTCCACAAAGACACAGATTCTGTTTTTCTTGTTTTCCTGCTCTATTCCCAGCTCCAAATATCTCATACACAGCAGGATACTCAGTAAATATTTATAAGACAAATAGATTAAAAAAGTCTGAGAGAAAAATGGAAGACTCAGTGTCAGTTTAATAAATACTGCTTTACTCCTTACGTTTGTCACTTCAATTAATTTCCGAACTTCATTTACTTGTCAGAGGAGTAGATGGCAGTGAAATCAGCTCACTCAAGACGTCTTATTTCACTACACTGAAAACCCTGAGATTATGTCCTCCCACTCCCCACACTCATACAAAAGTGGCTCTGCTCATTCCCCTTTTTTTTTTTTTTTTTATTTTTTTATTAATTAATTTATTTATTAGTTTCAGGTGTACAAAACAAGGTAATACTTAGACGTTCATCATTTATATCCCTCATACTGTGAACCCCCCTCCCCCCATCCACTATCCCTCCGACCTCACACTGAACCATCACATTATATATATAAAATTATAGTTGGCATTCATTAATGTTTAGCTTCTGATGTACAATGCCATGATCAGGTATCCACAGTATCCCTGAGGTGGTCTCCCAAATAGGACGCATGTCCATCGGATACCCAACAAAATCTTTACAACATTATAGAATACCTTCCCCAAATTAATTTTCAAAAGAAAAACCCTGAGGCCATTTTGTGGTTACCAGCTGCTTCCAAATCCCTTCACCTTTCCCCTTATCCCCAACCCCCTCCCACACACCCATCTAACCACTCTCGGTTTTTTCTCTGCGTCCCCAAAACTGACTCTGATTAGTTCATTCACATAGTCTTTTCTTTAGATTCCATATATAAGTGAGATCATATGGTACTTGTCTTTCTCTTTCTGACTTATTTCACTTAACATAATGTTCTCTAGATCCATCCATGTTGCTGCAAATGATAAGATTTCTTTCTTCTTTATGGCTGCGTAATACTCCATTGTATAAATGTACCACAGCTTCTTAATCCAGTCATCTACCGATGGGCATTTTGGTTGTTTCCATATCTTGGCTATTGTGTAAAGTGCTGCAATAAACATAGGAGTGCATACAGATTTTTGAATTGGAGTTTTGGATTTCTCCGGGTAGATGCCTAGGAGTGGAATTACTGGATCATAGGGTAGTTCCATTTTCAGATTCCTGAGATACCTCCATACTGTTTTCCATAGTGGCTGCACTAATCTGCAGTCCCACCAACAGTGCACTAGCGTTCCCTTTTCTCCACATCCGCGCCAGCATTTGTTGTTTGTTGATTTATTGATAATAGCCATTTTGACTGGAGTGAGGTGGTATCTCATTGTGGTTTTTATTTTCATTCCCCTTTTGAACTCAGACAGATTTGCATGTTTGATGGCCCATCCAACTGCCAGAGAAGTGGGAATGCAGAGGACATAGGTTTACGGCAGATAAAGCAGCTCTGGTACTCTCTTACCCAGCCCAACAGATTAATCAATAGGATGTTTTCCAATGAAGCACTAAAATATATGTGATTTTATAATAACATGTTAAAGAGCTTGTTTGTATTTTAACACAGACATGAGCAGAGGAAGCAGTTAATAATTCATTCTTTAATTCATTGTTTTCTGAAAGAAAGCATTGCTTTTCCCCCCTCCAAAGGTCTGCCTCTATCTTTAATCATTTATTACTAAATTAGATTGTAGTACTTAAAAGAAGTTCACGGAGGGTAGGAGTAGAAAAGAAATAAATCATGTTTTAATTAGTAGCAGGATATTGTGGACTAGAAATTGGGGCCCTAGTATCTGTTTTCTAAATACTAGACTAACTTGCGTAACTAACTATGATTTGGGCTGATTTCATACAAGATGGAGGTCTTTACAAACCAATTATAGGGCACTTGCTTGAGGTTGACTTATACATTGTCTTAACCCAGAGCATTGGAGTAACATGGGTGCTAACTGTTAGTATCTCTTTGGAAGATTGTTTTTTCCCAATGAGAACAGTTATTCTTAATTTATTCATGTGTAATGTAAAAGAAAACTCTGGTCTATGATTCAAAACAAAACAAAACAAAACAAAACAAAACAGAAAAGTAATAAGGAGTAATGGAGCCAGTTTTCAAACATTTCAAATCCAGAAATGTGTGAGTAACAACTGACCTGCAGAAAGCTAATCTGTTTTCTTTTTATAGTATCTGTCAGATTTTTAAATCCCTTCCCACAAAGTTATTCATTACAATGTAACAAATAACTTAAATGTTCAAAAATCAGGTAAAAGTTATGTTACACTTACAGGACATGAAACTATACAGCTATTTAAACTAATATGTGAAGTATTTTTTATGGAAGGCAAAGCCTATGTTGTAATATTAAATGAAAAAAGCAGAATGAAGAGTTCAACTATGTAAAAACATGCAACCAATCCTTTTGGTGATGGAATTACAAATGATTTTAATTTACTTTATAAATGTCTACATTTCCCAAGTTTTCTACAATGAACATGCAATACTTTATAATCAGAGAAGTCTATTACCTACAAAGACAAAATTATTTAACCTTTATCGTCCTTCATATAGAGTTGCTCAGTGACTAGAGCTCCACCCCACAACAATAAGTCATTTTCCAGAAAAGCTGAGAGAATTTGAGTGTCACTTAGGTACGTTTGCATTTAAAACAAAAATTAATCTATTTTTTAAAAATTTTCATTTATTTTAAGTGTGTTTTTCCAGGACCCATAAGCTCCAAGTCAAGTAGTTGTTTCAATCTAGTTGTGGAGGGCACTGCTCACAGTGGCCCATGTGGGGATCGAACAGGCAACCTTGTTAAGAGCACCCACGAGCTAACCAACTGAGCTAACCAGCCACTCCTGCATTTTTAATTTTTAACACTGTGATATAGGATGTTGGAAGGGATCTGTGTTCATAGAATCTTAAGTATATGCTCAGTTATTCATCTGAAGATAATTGCAACCATGTGTTGTGGTGGGAGGAACATGGATTTTGGAGTCACACAGACTGGGTTAGAATTTTGGCCCAGTCACTTGTAACTTAACCTCTTTGAGCCTCTATAACTCATGGAAATAAGCTTAATAAATGGTAGCTCTTATTAGTTCTAAGTGTCTGTTATGGGTAAGAGACATGTTAGATGTTATAGGGAATGAAATAATGAATAAATAACATGAGATTTCAGACACACAGACTGGTGGCATATTAAGGGGGCTTAGAGATTCCCATGTTTCCTTTCTTCAGATATAGTTGTCAAGAAAACGACAGTCATTTAAAGCAAATAAATGAGTTAAGACAAAGGAAAACTTATTTTCTGTAAACTGGGTTGAAGGCAAAAGTTAGTACCATAAAATTTAATATGAGAAACCCTAAAAGCCAAGAACTCTACCAATAACATACATATCCTATTCATTTTATTTTTACTGGGCCTTTAAAACTCAGTGAGAATATTTCCCACATTGTACCTTCCAATTCACTTTTAAAGGATTAGTGTTCATTCCTGAGCACTTGGTAGGGAGTCCATAAGGCCTAGTGGAGGTAACCCCTTAGCGTCTACTCCCCTCCTCCCAGAACAGACATACTGTGGAATTCCCTTCCTGCATCCCACTTCAGAGGCTGTGTGATCTCTTGCTAAAGTTCAAATTCCTAAAGGTTGATGGGGCAGCTTTATGTGCAACCTGAGGCTCCAATCTGGTGAAAGGACCAAATTTGCAGAGGATGTGGATGAGGCTTGGACATGCAAGTGTTACAGGCATGGCCCCAACCCGGCACCGTGCAGGAAGGAGTTAGGAGTAGGAAGAGGAGGTGGGGTGTGGCTGAGGACTGGGGCCAGCTCTCCCTGCACTGAAATTTGCTGGTGCAGAACTCTAACAATTCTAAATTCTAACCTGGCTTTGCAGCCTCAACTTTCTCTACGAAACTAAAATGCAATGTACAGAGGTGAGTAGGTGTGGGGTGTGGGAGGGTGGAGGGATGTCTGTGAGTAAAGTTTGCCTGACTTGCGTGGAGCAGCATGAAACTTCACTCAGGAAGTGTGAATGATATGTAAGTATGAAATGATATGTAAGTCTCCATTTTATTGTTGCCACAGCCACTGCATAAGAGCTGAATGAATATTAAGTACCTCTAATATCTATGATTTTGGCCTCTGACTATTAAGCCTATTTGCAATGACCTGAGGCTTGCACAAAGCTTACCACATTATCAGGCCTTTCTAAATAATGATATAATTTATAACTATTCAGAAAAACCATTCTTGAATATAATTGGTATTACCATTGAACAAGGAATCAGGAGATAATTTGAGGGTCATTCCTCCTTCCCCCAAACCATTTTGTTTTCATCTAGTTTCCAAAGAGCTATTTGCTAAAATCAATATCAAATATAGTCTCAGAATATTAAAATGATAACATGCCTTCTTGGGAGACTATTAGAAATAAATAATAACAAATGACTTATCGGCATTTAAAATTGTGATCAGCTCTTCGCTGTAGGAATGTAATGAAGATTGAATCTTCTCAGAGTTACAGATTTAACTAACACAAAGAGTTGATTTCCTGGCCATGGTAATAGCATTCCCAAATGTGTCTCATACTGTCAACAAAAGTCAAACGATCAGAATTTGATTTTAAAATTCAAAATTCCCAACAATCCTCTAGCACAATCATTTTATGGAGAAAGATGCTAAGGTTAAAAAGGTTGTGTAACCTCAAGGTCTCAGAACTAATTGGTGGCAGAGACCTCCAGGTCTCTCTCTTACTCTTACTAGAGCAGTGCATCTTGTTAACTTTCAATCTGAACTGAAGTTTGAGTCTAGACCTACAAACAATGCCAAGAATTTGTCCTTATACTCAAAGCAGGAGCTATGATGAAACCAGAATATTTGCATTCTCATGCAGCCAATTTTAAGGGATATAAATTGAACCATGTATCTCTGTCTGAACAATCCTGTTTGTTCCTTTGCCAGGAATCAATATAGTCTTTTCTTCCTTAAATATATTTGAATAACTGGTCCTTATAAAACTTAGTCTGAATTAATCCTCCTAAATTTTAATGTACTTCAGTGATTTGTTTTTGGTTTTTGAAAATATAAAATTTACTCATCAGATCATTTTTATAAATTGTTGATATTTTAGCAGCTGGGACATGGGTCAAATATCTGCTAGTTTGTCTAGGAAATGGGAGAACAGTGTGATATTTATCTACTTTAAAGATGCCTTAGACCATACAGGAATGGAGCCCAAAGTAAAGGCATTCTCTACTTGGTGAGCACATTAAAGAACTTTCCTAAATAATGGAGCTTCTAATGAATTGTGTCTGTAACTTAACAGCAATATGAGGAATTTGTGTGGTTTCTGAAACCAGAAAAAAACATTCTCAAATTTGTAAATAAGAGTGAATATTTTATGCCAGAAAAAAAGTGACAGGATATTTTTTTACAGATTTATTGAAACATAATTCACATACTTTAAAGTCAGCCCTTTTTAAAGTGTACAATTCAGTGATTTTTTAGTATATTCAGAGAGTTGTGCAATCACTGGCACTATCCTATTTTAGAACATTTTCATCATGCCCCAAAGAAATCCCATAATCATTACCAGCCTTTGGCAACCGCTAATCTACTTTCTATCTATATAGATTTCTCTATTCTGGTCATTTCATAGAAATAAAATTGCACAATATGTGACCTTTTGTATCTAGCTCTTTTCACTTAGAACACTATTTTTAAGGTTCACCTATGATGTAGCTTACATCAATACTTAATTCCTTTTCATGGCAGAATAATATTCCATTGCATGCGTATATTACCATTTATCCATTCGTTTTTGAATGGACATTTAGATTGTGTCTACATGATGGCTACTATAATAAAGTTGCTATGGATATTCATGTACAAGTTTTTTTGTGTGGACATATGTTTTCAATTATCTTTGAATATATACCTAGGAGTGTCATTCATGTGGTAACTCTTTTAAATTTTGAGTAAATGTTTCCTAAAATGTTTTCCAAAGTGGCTGCATCATTTTGTCTTCTTATCAGCAGTGCATGGGGGTTATGATTTCTCCACATCCTGGCTAACATTTGTTATTATCTGTCTTTTTTATTATAGCCACTGGACTCAGTGTGAAGTAGTATCTCACTGTAGTTTTGGTTTTGTGGTTTTCTAATCAATATTGATGTTGAACTTTTCATGTGCTCATTAGCAACTTGTGTACCTTCTTTAAAGAAAAACTCATATCTATTCAAATCATTGGTATGCTGAATAATGGTCCCCAAAGAAGTCCAAGTCCTAATCTCTGACCTATGAATATGTTATATGATAGATCAAAGAGATTTTTCAAAAAGTTGTGGTTAAATTAAGAATCTTGATGTGGAGAGATTATCCTGGATCATTTGGGTGAGTCTAATGTAATCATGGGAATCCTTATAAGAAGGAGGCAATGAAGTTGTCGTCAGAGAAAAGATATGATGGTAGAAGAAAATATTGGACTGATGCTCTTTGAAGAAGGTGGAACATGTTATGAGCCAAGGAATTTAGGTGCTTTAAGAAGCAGGGAAAGGTAAGGAAATGGATTCTCCCATAGGTCCTCTGGAACCTCCCTGTCAAGATCTTGAGTTTATTCCAGTGCGTTCAATTTTGGATTTCTGACCTCCAGAATTGTAAGATAATAAATTGGTGGTATTTTAAGTCACTAAGTTTGTAGAAATGTGTTACAGCAGCAATAGGAAACTAATATACAATTTTTTGCTGATTTTTAAATTATGTTATTTGTGTTTTTATTGTTGAGTTATGAAGGTTCTTTGTATATTCTGGATATAAGTCTCTTATCAGATATATTACTACAAATATTTTCTTCCATTCTGCTTTTTTTGTTAACTTTCTTGATGGTGTACTTTGAAGTAGAAAAATGTTTAATTGTGACAAAGTCTAATTTATCTGTTATTTTCTTTTGTTCTTGTGCTTTTGGTGTCAAATCAAGAAACCAGTGCCTATTAGGAATAGAGACAGTGGAGATGTAATGGCTGTATGTGATGTCAGAGGGGTAATAGATTGGGGGAGGAGGGTTATCACTTCGTAAGGGGTATAAATGATGAATGTCTAACTATTACATTGTTGTGTACACCAGAAACTAATAAAAACGGGAATCGATGACTAATCTAAGGTCTTGAAGATTTACTCTCATGTTTTCTTCTAAGAGTTTTAGAGTTTTAGCTCTTACATTTAGATCTGTGATCCACATTGAGTTGATTTTTGTGTATGATATGAGGTAGGATCCAACTTAATTCTTCTGCATGTTCATATCCAGAAGTCTTGGCACAATTTCTTTATCAAAGGTGAGGGAGTAGCTTGTTTGCCACAAAGCTACTTCATTTAACCCATAGAGGGATTTATCTTTTCAGATACATAACAGTGGACCAAAATAGAAAAACTGTTGGAGATGTCTTTCCAGCTATGAAAGACTGTGTGTAGGTGCCTGCTGTTCTACCACATGCATAGCTGAAATGATTCTTTTTGTTTCGTAATTTTCTTGTGTAGTTCTAAATTGTTGGGAACTTGTTATTACCTGTTCCCGCAGAACCATTTACTAAGTGATTTTTTTTTCTTGTCTACAGCAGGATGTCAGCACATTTAGAGCTGATAATATTGACAGAGAAAATTAAAGGACAGAGGGCTGTTCCCTCTCACCCCTTTTCATTTTTGTTGGCAGAGATGGAAGGAAATAATCCAGAAGAATGAGTCCACTGAGATCCCAACCGTAAGTCTTTCTTCAGTTGGGTGCTGGTTTAATTTGCAATGGAAATGAAGTCTCCCATCTCATGAAGATCTTTTTCACATCAATAGTTGGGCTTGCTGGGTCATATGGGTATCTACCCCAAAAATATAAAAGCATTTCTCTATAGAGACACGTGTACGCCAATGTTCATTGCAGCTTTGTTTACGGTGGCCAAGACATGGAAACAACCAAAATGTCCTTCGATAGATGAATGGATAAAGAAGTTGTGGTACATATACACAATGGAATACTATTCGGCGTTAAGGCAAGATGATATAGGAGCATTTGTGACAACATGGATGGATCTCGAGAGAATAATGCTAAGTGAAATAAGTCAGACAGAAAAAGCAGAGAACCCTATGATTTCACTGATATGTGCTATATAAACCAAAAAGAACAAGACAAACAAATGAGAAACCAAAACTCATAGACACAGACAATAATTTAGTGGTTACCAGAGGGTAAGGGGGTGGGGGGTGGGTGATGAGGGTAAAGGGGATCAAATATATGGTGATGGAAGGAGAACTGACTCTGGGTGGTGAACACACAATGGGATTTATAGACGATGTAATACAGAATTGTACACCTGAAATCTATGTAAATTTACTAACAATTGTCACCCCAATAAAATTAATTAAAAAAAATAGTTGGGCTTATGTGCTGCTTAAGCCTCAAAAACAATAATGAAAGAAAAACTCACTTGGCCTTGAAGACACTGAGAGTCTCTATCTTTGAATGGAAAATGTAGCAAAATCATAGTCATTTGGTGCAATAATCGGTTGGGTGTGGAAATTGACAGGTTGGACATGGTGATTCATGAGGTTTTCTTTTGCACTCATCCAAATTCATGGAAGTATGGAGAGGTACTCCAAGAACTTAGCAATATCTTACACTGTTTAACTAACTGGAAATCTTTTATTTCTTTAAACAATTGGAAAATGGGGCTTGTGCAGAAGTTTCAGACTATGATGGTTGGAAGTTGCTCCCTTTTTTCCTCCTTGGTGTTTTTCATTTGCACAGAAAATATTTAAGTTTGTATTCTCCATTTCCAAGTTGTATGACATCTTCAGTTCCTGATGATCACAAATCACTTTTCCTTTTCTTTCTTTTCCTTCCTTTTGTCCCTTTTCATTTCCTTCCCCTCTCTTTCTCTCCATGTTCTTATTTTAAAATCACTAGTGAGTTAATGGACATAAACTAATGAAAAAGCAAAAGAGTGAACTGCCAAACGATCGCCAAAAAGACAACGTGGTAGTTTATATTCAGGGGTTGTGTCATTGAAACATTGGTCTTTGACCTCTCAACTTAGGTCAGTGTAGTCCAACCTCAGTGTGATAAATATTATTCTTGTTTGAAATCAACATATTATGTTATCTTGGCTTTTATAAGAAAAAAGCCAATCTTACTTGTAGACAAACATAGAAGGAACAAATGAAGCAGTGGACTTAGAGAAAACTTGTTTTTTCCCATCTTGTCTGGGAGTAGAAATGATTGTGTTGAAGGCTAAGAGATTAAATTGTGTCACTTGTCAGAAAATTGGCAAGCAGCCATCTTTTCTGCCTGCTACTACATGCTGTTTTTGTGCTGTGGATGGGTTTAATAAATGCACTGTTGTGCAAAATGTCATTGTGGCATCACCAAGCGGAGGTTGTCATGTGATAGCTCTACTCCAGGATGACAGATCATTATTGGTCCTCAGCAATCCAGGGACTTGAAGCCACGCAGAAGGTATTTTCATGGTTCAGATACAAAAGTAGAAATAAAAATCATTCTTTAAAGCATGGAAATATCTCTATTTTGCTCTGGAAGAAAAGCTAATGCTCTTTCCAAAATGTTCTTAGATAGCTGGATAGATAGATAGATAGATAGATAGATAGATAGATAGATAGATACATAAATGGATAGCTAATGCTATCAAATTTTAATGACTACTTATAGAAATAAAATTACAAATAACTAGTAATATTTTTAAAAAGTTCAATATTATTGTCAATCACAAGATGCAAAGCAAAGAAATATACCACTTAGTAAACAACCCCAAATTATATATGTATAAGCACATACGATGCTGACAACATATCACCGTTTCGACTCTATTTAGTGTAAAAAAAAATCAATGGGTTATGTTATATGTTGTTTTTGTCTACTCTTCTGCATTTTATACCTATTCCAAAAGCACAAGTATTATATCCATAAACAGACATATATAAGGGGTTATACTTAAAAAAACATTGCATGGGAAAACGATTACCATCCATAGAAATTAATCTAAACCACCATATGCTCTCTTGCCTGCCTCATAGCACTCATCTCCCATTTTCCCTAAAACTCCAGCTCAGACTCACATCTCCAGCCATCAGATATAACCACACATCTCAACTAATCCCTGTCTCTGCTGTCCCTCCTCTTGGGGGGCTAGTTTCTCTCCTATTTCTGACCTTGTCCATCCCTTTTTTTCTGATTGCTTTTTGCCTCTTGTGTTCAGATATGTAATGGGGCTAAGACCAGCCATGAGATGCCTGATAACGGTGTTTCTGAAGTTTAGAGGTTGGTAGTGCTGGCTGAAGCCTCAGTGTGCAAGCCCAGCCGTAAGTGAATTTCAGGGTCCAGAATACCAGAGTGCCTGAATTATCGTAGTTTGCCATGTATGATGCACACTTTTTTGCCCAAATTTGTGACGGAAAAATAAGGATGCACATTATACATGGGTAGTACTAATTCCGTATCTATATAAATGTTTTTAATGCTTTTATTTATATTTATGAGTTAAAAGTATAACTCTATAAATCAATAACGAAATCCATATGAAAAACAATACCCTGGAATATGATCATCGGTTTTCTTGAACTTACACCAAACTTGACAGGACAAAGAGTTTTTGGCCTTCTATGATGTGTAAATATCATAAATTTATTACCAGTACATAAAATTTCTTGTAACTTGTATCTGTTCTTGTGTTTTGCAATTATTTGTTACATAAAATTTCTTGTACCATTTTATGTTAAAAAAAAAAATCAATGGTAAAATTCTTTTATAATACAAAAAACAGGTACCTAAATGTAAACAAATAAAAATTTGAATTAAAAAATTAAAACAAAATATTTTTTTGCTGCAAATTTGGGCCCAAAACATGGGTGTGCATTATAGAGGGGAGCACATTATACATTGCAAAATACAGTAGTTTTTTATTGGTGTGTGACAAATTACCACAAATTTAACAGCTAAAAACAACATATATGTATTATCTCAGAGTTTCAGTGGGTCAGGAGTCTGAGCTCAGCTTAGTGGAGTCCTCTACTCTAGCTCCCACAAGGCTGCAATCAAGGTATCACCTGAACTGCATTCCTTTTGGGAGCTTGGAGTCCTCCTTCAAGCTATGTGGCTTTTGGAAGAATTCAGCTGTATGACTGACAGCTCCCATAATGCTAGCTGTGGACTGGGGACTACTCTCAGCTCTCACAGGCTGCCCTCATGTCCTTGCCACGTGGCCGTATCCATAGGTCTTCTCACAACAGGGTAGTTTGCTCTGTCCAGGCCAGCAAGACAATCTCTTTGCCTTTAAAATGCTCACTGGATTAGGTCAAGCCAAAACAGGATAATCTCCCTTTTGATTAACTCAAAGTTAACTGGTTAGAGAACTAAATGACATCTGTGAATCTCTTTTGTCATATGAAGTAATAGTATCACAGGAGTGGTATGCCATCATACTCACAGGTCTTGCCCACACTTAAGGGGGAGGACTTATATGAGAATGTAGGTCATTGGGACCCATTTTAGAATTCTGCCTACCATAATTGTTCCTTCCTGGCTGTCATAGACTTGGAGCTCAACTTCAACATTCAGTTAATTGGTTGGCTCTGTAGACTGATTTGTGTTGAGGGTCTTCGAATTTTACACAAATCCCTTATACATACCATTATTGTATTTAATCCTTACCACAGCTTTTTTCGATATATGCTCCTATCTCCAATTTACCAGTGAGGGAACTGGAACACAGAGAGCTTAAAAAGAGGCCCAAGGTCAAATAGCTAGAAAGCAGAATTTGAAACCCAGTTCCTCTGACTCCAAATAGTGTGCTCTTTTTCCTACTTACCATTCTCTAGCAATCACTGAGGTCTGAGCTCAGTTGGGAACCTGACCTGATTAGGAAGAAAGTCACCTCTCATCTCATTTCTGTCAGCAGTATAACTTAGAACTTAAAGACATACACAGAAGAGCCAGACTTCCTGGGTTCAAATTCTGGCTCCAACATTTACTGGCAGTACAATCTTGTGCAATTTACATAATCTTCCAGTTCCTCAATTTTCTTGCTTGCAAAATGGGGGTAATGAAAGCATGGGTCTCATCAAGTCACTGCATATTTTAAATGAGTTCATGCTAGAAAAGTACTTGGCATTTTGAAGCATTACATTGATCTTGGCTGTTATTATTGATCTGATTATTATATTTCCACTAATGTAGAGTGCAGATTACTACTCTCCTTGGAGCAGAACCGTCACCTCACTGTTCTGGGCTTTAGCTTATTCTGTAAATTTTAGTATTATTTAATTGTCAAAAATATAATTTATCATGGAAAGGATATATTTAAAAATTTTCACAAGTCTCTTAACTCACAGGAAAGACCAAAGAATTTGTCAAGTAAAAGAAAACTATGTTTAGTGTGTGGGCTTATTTTTTAAATGAGGAAAACATAGCAGATTCAGTTGACTGAATTATAAACTTAAGAATAGAAATAGAACATTTCTTAGTAGTATACCTATTTTTAAGTGAGTTTTAATCCCATGTTATGACCAAGAGAAAAAGAGATGTGAACGATCTGAACAGGAAACTTAGGGAAAGACACAGAGGATGGAAGGAGACTGAAAGAAACGTGGAAGGAAGGGGAGAAAAGATAACAGGCCAGCAGAGAAAAAAAGAGAAACAGAAGAAAGACTATTGAAAGGTAGAGAGGGCAGGTAAGAAAAAGGGGAAATCACTGCTAAAATTTATTGAGCACCTACTATCTGCCCGACACAGCTAGGGACCTAGGTTATCTCACTGAATCCTCAAACAACTGAATGAAGTAAATGCTAGTCTCACTATTTTACAGATGAGACAATAGTTACTAAAAGAGTTTAATGTTTCGAAGACCAATTATGCTAGTATACAGACATTAGAAACCATATTTCCAAAGCTGATTGTGCTGCTCCCCCATTGAAAGACTAATGGTGAGATAAAAATTACTCCTCATAGTTTGTTGGTCCAGCATCAAACAGTGTTCCTATTACACTGAGAAAAAGACTCTTTAAGTGGGTGTGGGTGGATAGTCCCTTTTAACACTACCTTAGAATAGTAATTACTTGGGTCAAGAGATTTGGATTCTAGGTAAAGCAGAGCCCCGAATGATTTATGCCTCAGGATCAGTCACTCTTCTGAGCCTCAGTTTCCTCATCTGTAAAATGTATGCTTTGAATTAGACAAATTGCCAAATTCTTAAAAAACCTATATCTAATCTCATGCTGCCATAGTTTCAATAGATGGTTACTTTTGAACTCTTAGATGTCCCCATGGCATTCAAGTTTATGACAAGAAGCAGTAAGGTGGGAAATAATCTCAGCAGTAGAGGCAAGAATCTATCAAATAGAAGTGGAAACCCACCCAGTAGCTATCTTCACACAGGGAAAAGGCTGTAACGTGGATTGGAGAGCAGGAATATTTGGTTGCTCCAGTTAGGACCACCATATAGAGTTTTTTCACGCTGTTCATTGCACAAACATAGGAGAGAATATTCACATAGATAGTCATAAACCATGGTTCTGGCTCCCAGAAGCCAAAACATAGACCATGGATAGAGGTTAGATAAACAAAGCTGTGGGTCAGTAGAAAAATAACAAATTTTGGTAATGTTTAGAGTTGCTCCTTAACATTGTGAAAACTTTATCTTTGGGAGTTTTTAGGCAGAGACCACACAATATAGGGGGTTTTACGATTGAATGAGAGTTTAGAGCGTATGTAAGTGACATTCAGGATTAGTTTCTGGATGTAATCAAAGCTAGCTGGGTGATCTTCTTAACGTCTTTAAACCTTAATTTCCTAAGTCCATATTATTATGTAGTGACAGTAGTACATACTGTATTATTATGTAGTAACAGTAGTGCATACTGTTGTCAGTATATAGAAACTTGTGTGTCTGTGTTTACCTACATTTTATTCACAACTGTCTATCTATCTATCTATCTATCTATCTATCTATCTATCTATCTATCTATCTATCTATCTATCATCTACTTTAGCATGATGCCCCACACGCAATAAAAGCTTAATGAATGTAGCTTATCATTATGTTTATTGTCTTTACAACTACTGAATGCTGCTTGCAGCACAGCAGAACTTCCTTTTACCTCTGCAGGCATACTATTGCCACCCATGCTTTTGGGCAAAGAATGGTGGCACTTTCAGAGATGTCACTTTTCGTTCTTAATTACAGAATAAGCATGTAACATAAAGTCTATTCTACCTCAAGCATAAAGCCAGACTTTGGTTAAGAAATGGAAGTTGTTCAACTTCTAGGTAGGGAGTGGTAGGAAATACGATTGTGGCCCATCGATTTCTGAATTATCCTCTAACAGCTCGATGTCTAAAGCTTCAAAATGGAGCTTCTCCAGCGTCCAGTATTAGCCATCCCAGTCCCCACCATGGCTCACAGAATCACACAGTATCTATTTCAAATCCTTCTGTAGAATGGATATTTCATCACTCAGAAGTTAATTTCGTCAGTTTAGCTTCGAAGTTCTATTGTCAAATATATATATTTGATGTATTACAGAATGGTGCATTGGAAACCTATGTAATTTTACTATTGTCACCCTAATAAATTTAGTAATAATAATTTAACAAGCATGTGGTTCCCGAGGAAGTGTGATTCATTTCTTTTCCTGCCGACAGGAGATGCAGATGTACCTGAAAAAAAAAAAAGTGATTCTCCTCCTTAAGCTGCAAAGATGCAGCTGTCAAAAGTAATCGCTGCATCAGAACAATTGGGGAGGGAACAAAAGTGCCCTTGGCTGCTTTATAAGAAAAACAGTAAGCTAGCTTCTTCATGATTAATGAAAGCACAGACTGAGAAAAGGCTACAAAGCTCAAATTTTGGCTATTTAAGTCATAGTCCTCACTGTAGCTCCGTGCAAGTTATTCTTACCTAGAGGACTTCGTGATACCCCTCCTCCTCCTACTCAATAATTTACCCTCCTCCTTCCTTTTATTATTTTATTCATTCATTCATTCATTCATTCATTGAAAAACTCATTCATTCATTTGGCAAGAATTTATTGATCCACTTCTATATATAACTAGTTGGTTTGAGAGGAGTAACAATTTAATAGAAGTGCTAAAGTAACATGAGGACGTGTTTTTGTGCCCAGGAAAATCTCTCCTAGTTGTTCTAATCTGCAATGTCTTTTAGTTACTGTTTTGATCTCTGATAGAATTTTATCTTATTTACTAATTGCCCCATTTTGGTGACTCTTAATTCCCTTCAAAATCTTTAGTTCTTTAAATAGGGGTGCCCTGACTCAAGCAGCTACTCCTCTAGCCTGAGCAGTGCTTGGCTCTACTCCAACCACCTATTTAATTTTGCCTGGTGGTCTTCATCCAAATCAAGTTTGTTTCCCTCTTTGTTAGGACGACTTGTTCTTTCTCCCTCCAAGTTCTCATTCAGACTTGTGGGATTAGTGAAATCTTAATTATTTTCTAAGACCCAGAATGGAATCTTCCTGTGGAATAGTTTTTTAGATGCTGTCCACACTCCTATGTAAAACTCTTATAAATGGTTGCTGCATCTATAAAAACCCACAGTGTCTATAATATCACATCATTTGCTAACATTATTTAAACTATATTATTTCCTATATATTTTATTCTTTGCTCATCAGCTCATAGGATTCTTCTTTCTAATCAGACTGAAGGCCCCATGGAACAAAAGATATATCCGCATGCCCTCCTCACAGTCCCTGGCCCATGGTTGGATGTTGTAACTGTCAACAAACACAAACACTATTTGAAACTGAATAAATAATAAGTGATCTGCAAAGCCATTACAGAAACCTTCCTTTGACAGGCTTTTCTTTCAAGTGCAGAACGTTTGCAGAAGTATTATTCTCCAAAGGTACCTGTGCGTCTCATGGATGTGGCAGATTTACTTTACAAATAATTCTAACATTTCAGATCGTTACCTGAGTCTGCCATCCTCGGCGGCAGCACCTCCTGGTATAATCTTCGTAATAAATATGCCAGGATCATCTCCAATATGGGGATTATCTGTCCCTCCAGCAATACTGAATCCCAGTCCAGAATTCCCCTGTAGAAACAATAAATAGACATTAAATGATGTGTCTGTCACCTAAGCCTAGTTCCCCTTGCGTTATCATCTTACTACTCAAATGGAAATCAGGTGATAACAGTCTGTATGCAAAGCTATAAAGTGCACTGTCAGCAGGCAAAGGAAGGTCAGGAAAAACACTCAAGTTTGTCCCTACATTGCAAGAATTCAAGAGGCCTTACATTTTTGCTTATTCAAAGGGCCTTACATTTTTGCTTTTAAGAAATGCTACCTTTATACAGCAATTAAAACGATCATTACAAAGTAGGAAATAAAAGCTTAGAAATTGTATAATACAAAGAAGTACAAAAATTTCAATAGTGTCAATTATAAAAAAAAAATACAAAAAATGGAAGGAAGCAAGTTACATAAAATATTTGATTTGGGTAGTGTAATGAAATTTGGGTGTTTTCTTTTTATTTTCAATATTGTTGTTTAAATATTGTTTATTCATCACATAAATGTGTTCCTATGTAACCAGGAAATTTGACTTCAGATGTGAGAGCCCCTTCTAGAGTCATAATAAATCTAAGATGCGTTCCTGTAATAAACAGGTTTTAATTTGCAGTACATATAGAAAACAAATGCATTACTGCTGCAGCACATAACTTTTAATAGTTTATATTGTAATAAAGCTTTCATACTTATTCCTGCAAATAATAGTAATTGACATCTAATGTACATCTAACTTGTTGAAATTTGTAAGACAATTAAGTCTCCGCCAAATTCACAAACCATCTTATTTAACATATTCCTTATTTACATGTTCTCTTAATCTCTAGCTCCACAGTTACATTATATTTCCATGTTATGTTCTGATTTTCTTTTCTAATTTTCATTATATTTTAAGTTGTTTCCATATAGCAAGCTAGTTTGTATAATTACCCATTTTAAATGACTAAATAATATTTCATCAAGGTCATATATCATCCTCTATTTAAACAGTCCCCTGTCACACATTTAGTTTCTCTATATACTCTTATGGAAAATATAGCTTACTAAACTTGTGATTACTTGATTAAGTTCTGCTCTTGGGCAAAAAAAGATGATGAGTAAGAACTTAATAGTTAATGCAGAAAAAAAAAATTAGGGCACTCAATTAGTCAAAAAAAGTTCAATGTCAAAATAAGGTCAGTTATAACTTGACAGTTATAATACCGTAAATGTCAAGGTAACGTTTAATAATTTTTATGGATTGAAGTAATAAAACTCTAAATTCCAGAGGGTTGTTTTCGCAATTGTACATTTAAGTTGAAAGGTTTAAATTAATAATTCAACCACAGCAACAAAAGCCCATGTCTTTATACTTCTAACATCTCTCGAATTGTTTGTTCTTTGAAAATTTTCAACGTTCATAGATCAGAGATATTGCTTAGTAGCAGTCACGTAATCATGACTTTAATATTTATTAAACAGCAGCTCTGTACCAGCTCTAGACTAAGCCCTAGAGCTACGGCAGTGAATATGTCAATTTCTGAGACGTATGAAGGAGAAGGACAGACTGCAGGAATAGCTAACAGGAGATCCAAACACAGGGACTTTTTCTGAAGGTGGATAGCAGTTAGTTACTTTTAAGGAGATCAGGATGAGAATTGGAGAGGAGAGAATGTTCCAGGCAGAGGGAAGAATTTATGTGAAATCTCTGAGGTGAGAAAGGGTTTGCCAGGTCCAAGAAACAGACAATCAGGCTGGAATGAAGAAAGCAAGGAGAATTAGATGAGTCTCTATCATGAGGTTCTTCAGAGCAGCATATATATAAATCCATTTTTAGTTTTAAGTACCTATTGCTACCTGATGATTGCATCAGTATTGGATGAGTATCTCCTATGTGACTGTTTTGAAGTTAAAGCTATAGGGATTAAGACCGGACGATTTCTGCCTTCACAGAATCCAAGACAGAACAGAAAAGGCAATGAGAGTCTTGTATCTGGTGATCAGTACATTTTCATTTTATAATCTCAGTTATATTCTCATGTGGATAGCCACTACGACAGCATTTAGGTGACTTATCCGGCTGTTTCTCTAAGATCTAGGGATTTGGGGAGGAAAGGATGGGAAGATGAGTATCTTCAGTGTAATTTAGGTTTAGCTCCAAGTACATCAACTGGAGTATATTGATCTTACTAAAGTTTGCACTTCAGGGATAATAATTTCTTGATTAATGGGGGTAGGGAAGGAGGAAAGCAGAGACTGGGAGAGACTCAAATGCTTTCTCCCAACAATGTCAACATTTTTGAAGAGAGCACTTCAAACTTTGTCATTTGACAGAGATATTCATGATCTAGCACTTAAGTTATTTTCTTTATTTCCAGTTTTGTACTTTCACCCCCAGGAACACTGAACTGAACCACTGGTTCTTTCCTGCATAATCCATACTTTAACTTGTCTCTTGGCCTTTATTTATGCTATTTTCTCTACCAGAAACTTCCCATCTTCCCCTTAACTGGTCCATTTCTTCCCATTTTCTAAGATGGGGCTCAGATGGCATCTGTTCCAGGAAGTATTAAATGATCACTCCAACTCCTCTTTTCTGAGTAAGTCACTCCTCTTTTGAGTTTTTGTAGATATGTACTCTTAGCTACGTCATGCACTGTGTTATTTTGAAGTTACATGTTTATGACTCTATCTTTCCTTCAAACTGAACCTGTAGAAGGAAGGAACTGTGTTTATCTTTTTTTCTTGGGCACCTAGTTTGGCACATAGTATTGTTCAAAAAATATTTGATGAATGAATGAATGGACAAGCAAACTTTGTGACAATATTCAAGCTGTAAAGGGAAGACTCAGAAAGGACACAATAAAAGTCCACATGTGTTAAGATATTGAATATAGAGGTAAAAGCTATTTTGTTCTCTGTGTCTATCAGAAAAAATGGAAAGCCTAAGTATTCAAATTGTGGCTTAGGTGAAAGATGAATGATGAGACAGGCTGTTTGGGGAGGGAAGGCCCTTCCCTCAATGAGCAGCTGGCTAGTCACTGGACAGACGAGACCCAAGCATCTATTGAGAGTTAAACTGGATGACTTTAAAGGATTCTTTTAGTTCTCTGACTACGTTTGTAGGAAACCTGCTTTGGCCAACAGAGAAAAAGGAGTGCTTTAGAAACCTTTATAGGGGGAAGTAGATTCCTGTTGCAGTTTTAAAACTTATTCTGTGAATCAATAGATCTTTGAAATAATGGCTTTGATGACAATGTAGCAACATTTAACCACTGTTTTTAGAATTGTTGGAAAATATGGTCGCTAATATACATATGGTTACTAATATGGTCGCTAGTACTAATACACATTCCCCTGTCCTCAAATCCACTCTGAAGAGTAGAATAAATGGATCAAGGAGTCCACAATGCAAAAGGGTAGGTAGAAATAGAGTATAACTGGACCTGTGTTTCTGGTCCCAAGGATTCCCAAAAGCTTTTGTGTTTCAATTATAACCAGCCTGTCAGCTGGGCCTGGCCAGTCACCGTGGTTCTTTAGAAAAGGTTCATCTGAATTCAGCTAAGGAAATTATTTAAAGTGCTTTCCCAAATACCCTATTATTCTCTCCCAGCCTTCCCTTTCAGGTCTTCGCTACCAGCCAGCAGCATTCAGTGGAGAGAAGGACAGATAAAAAGCTGCAGTGAAATTATTGCCTGCTGTTCTCCATGACTGAATCGCTCCAGTCCCCTGACAATCATCCCAGAGCCAGCCAGCTGCAGGGGCAGACCCTGAACCTCTCTTTTCTGAGCAACAGTCTCTGGATGTGAATAGGCAGACCCCTGGCTGACACCCTTACATCCTGAAAATTGTGACAAATTAACCAAGTGTTGACACTTGACGTAGTCGATGGAACGTGTGAGTTACCATGCTGGTGAGGCCAGCCCCGTACTCAGTTCTGGGTGGGCTGCTGTTCCCTTGGTGCTGGGCAGGTTCCATGACTGATGAATGTACCTGGCATGGACCATTCTTTCTCCTAGTGCCCAGTCCTCCACATTTGCTGACTCTCACCCAAGAACACAAGTCCATTGCCTAGCCAAATGGTACTTCCTTTTTTATGCACCACACTCCACCTCTCTCAGAAAAAGAATCAGCAAAAAGGAAAGACACTTTGCCATTCAATTGATGCTTGCAAATATAAATACAATATCCTCAGTAAAGTTCCCTTTCATTAAAATGTTGTTCTCCAAATGAAAATTGTCCCCAAAATGAGGTTATAAAAAAGAAGAGGAAAATAAAGATATAATCATATGCATTATTTGTAGAATGTTCTGTTGACAAAGAATTTCTTTGATTTTTGGAAGTCACTCATTTAAAATATTGTTCAATGTGTCATTTCTAAAAATTTATCCTAAAGAAATAATCAGAGATGTGGGCAAAGATTTGTGTCCAAAGCATTGTTGCAGTATTATGTTTCTAATATTAAAAACAAAACAAAAAAAAACAGCTTACGACTGGAAACAGTTCTCAGTCTAGAAATAAGAGATGACCATTTTTATTTAATTATAACTTTTAGGAATTGCATTTAGAATGTCCCATAGTTTGCTATATTGAGTTGTATTTTTTTGGCAGCTGCTGAGTAGAGAAGCCATCGGGAGATCTGCATTCGGGGATTGATAACTGTAGGTTTGGTAGGACTGTAGAATTAGTAATTCATAGGAAAGTGTTCTAAGGGGATGGAGGATTGTGGAGAGGAATCAGTTTCTACAAACATGTGGAAATAGAATGCCAGATTAGAGTGTGCCAAACAACTCAGAAGAAGTAAAGGGTGATATAGTAAAGGTAGATTACTGCTTTCATAAAAGACTTATTCTTAGGGGAGATACGTGATAGTCTGATGAGTCTGATGAAAGGAGGCAGAGTAGGGGGAAGATTTTAGAGGATGGTGGGGAGGGCATTCAAGCATGTCTACAGGCTAAAGGGAAGAAGCCCTTGGAAAGGAAGATTGAAGGTACAGAAGAGATGGAGAGTGAATGTGAAGCAAAATCCCGAAGAAAAAGGAGTGAGAATAGTGCCTAGAGTTCAGATTCTTTGAGTCCTATGATAGGTACTGGTTAAATACATATGGTAGCTATAGCCACTTCAAGGAATACAATGGTAATATGAGATGAAAAGATCTTTACACTACATCTTTAGGTAAAAAAAGGAGAATACAATAGAGGGTTTAAATTTTGATTACTTTGTAATATATATGCATAGAAAAAAATGGAAGTATGCATCCACCAATATGTTATTAGTGGTTCTCAATGGATAGCAGAATTACAGATCTTTTTATTAGATTGGTGCAAAAGTAATTGCAGTTTAAAAGGTTAAAAATAACTGCAAAAATCGCAATTACTTTTGCACCAATGTAATACTTTTGTCATCTTTAATTTTTCCGTATAGATATATCTTACTATAAACACATACACATCTATTATTCTTGTAAAACTGGTCTATCAAAATAAAAACTAAAAAATTGTTTTTGGAGAGCGTACCTCAGCCTTGGGTAAATCGAGTAATACTCTTCTATCTGAGATATGAATGACCAAGTGCCTACACATAAAGTGTTGTTTCAAGGTGAAAGAAGTCATAGGGTCATTTAAAGGTAGAGAAAAAAGCTGAGGGAGTTCTTGACTGATAACACATTTTTGCTTTATACATTTAGCAGTCAGGACATCAGAAGGAAAAGTCTAAAATAAATTTGGAGACTTAAGAAAAGTAGTAAAGGGTTGAGTGAGGAAGAGAAACATGTTGGGGTCAGTAAGGGTGAGACACCATCAACGTGATTATGGGATTTTTCTCCCACAGTGCTTAGTAATCTTGAAAGGGGAAGGTTTGGTTGCTCTAGGGCTGAGGTTAAAAAATCAAATGGGGCTGATATTCAACAGAATGAATAATATAAATCAGAAAAATAGAAAAGAAAGAGAAGCAAGGGGGATGCTCATAGAGTGGAAGAATAGAAGTAGGCAGAAAGACTGAAACTATAATGAGGTCAAAGTATAGATTTATGGGAAACGGGATGAAAGAAGGGACAGCAGGCTGTAGAGACTATAGGATTTCAGAGTTCAGAATTTCAGAGATGAAGAAGCATTTGCTGATAGTCATGTGAGTGTAATAAAAGTCATGTGAATGTATTAAAGGGGTGATTAAGTCATAATACTTTGCAGTTAACACTGATGTTTCCTTGGAAGAGAGAATGAGACAGAAAAGATGGAGAAGAAGAAAAAATGGCCAAAATGTTCAGTGAAATTGAGGAAAGACATAGAGTAGTGATGAAATGGGGGTAGGATATAAGGCAGTGTTGCAGTTAAGGAAGTTCCAGGTAGAGGAACAAGTTGTGCCAAGCCCTTAAAAGAAGAAAGTACTTGACTTGTTCAAGAACTAAAATGAGAGCAGAATAGCTACAGAGTGACAAGGAAAGGAGGGGATAAATGAGGTTAGAGAGATCCCCAGAGTTCAGACACTGGAGGCAAGTAACACACTGTAAAGTTTTGGGGTCATGAAGATTTCAAGCAGGGAAGCAAAATGATCTGATTATATTTCAGATTACACTTGTTGCTGTTTAAAACTTATTGGAGAGAGCCAAAGGGGGGAACAGGGACACCAGTTGTAGTAGTCCAGGTCAGATATTGATGGCAGCTGGTCGGCTGGTGGCAGTGGGGATGGAAAAGTTGAGACATGATTTGGAGGTAGAATTGACAGAACCTACAAATGGTTAAAGTGTGTGAAGGAAAGTAACATCAACGACGATGCATAATTGAACAGGGCTGCCATATGTGAGAGGGCTAGGATGGGGATAAGGAACCCAGTTTGGGAGAAGTACATCAGGAATTCAGTTTAGATTCTTTTAAGTTTGAGAGATCTGTTGATGTCAGTAGAGTGGCAGAAAACTGACTGAGGTCTTGAGAAAGAATACTGATAATAGTAAACACTCATTGAGTGTTTCCTACATGCCAGGCATTGTGCTAGACCTTACAAAACCCTCCTTAAGAATAGTTAAGATACTGGCAAGAAAATAGTTGGGTAATTGCACAAATATCAGGAATACATGTCAGGCAGTTATTTCCTTTAATCCCCACAACAACTCTTTGAGACTACATGTGAACATTTTATGAATGCCAGGCTTACGAGTATGGCTTCCATGGAGAAACTAGGTTTTCTTAATAAGGAGTGACTTGATAAATGTGATGTTTTATAGTGATTAATTCAAGGACAGTGTGCAGGCTGAATTGAGACTAGGATGAGTGGATTGAGTCAAAAAACAAGGAGAACAATTTGGGATCAAATATAATATTTGAGCTATGAATTCTTAAGATTTGATTTAGAATGTTGTCAGTGACACTCCAAATATACAATTTCCCCTGAAATGGTATTTAACTGAAATGCCATTAGAAGTTAATATATACTTGTTAACAGCTCCCAACATAGTCTCAACTTCTTAATCAGTTTTCCAATGTAAGTTGGTAACAATGGAGTCTCTCTCTCTCATAACCCCATTAAGCCTTCTATTTACAAGGACTTCTCTGCTCATGTTCTCTGAAAACTTCCTGGTATATGAAGGATTTAAATAGATATCTGTTTAGAATAGTTTGGGCATATAACTAAGAAATGGGGAAGTTCATGAACCAGTCAGTTATCACATCAAGAAACCTGACATCCTTGATTCCTGCCTCCCCATTGGTCTTTACATTTTATTAAACATCATATCTTGTTGACTCTACCCACAAAATATCTCTCAAATCCATCCAGCTCTTCTTTACAATTATTATCGCTGCCCCAGCTTAGAACATCATTAGTTTTCCCCATTGTTCTTCCGGCTGCCAGGCCTGATTCATTTTATCTTCATGGTGGAATGTGCTCAAAATAATGGTTCTCAAACTCAAATGCTATGAAGGCAGACACGATATTATATATAGGAGGATGATATGTGCCCAGGAGAACATGAGTGTGGTTAAATGGAAACTAGTCTTCATGGTGGGAATAAAATAGAGAGAAGTGGAGATGGAGCATATCTCTCATCTAAAGGGAAGAGATGCTACTCAGCTCTTATGAACAGTGGACACTCTAGAACGGAAGCCTAATTTGGGGAGATTGTTTTCTTTTCCTCCTGAGGGAAGCTAGGAATCAAATTTTCTTAAAATTTGATTTTAAAAATATCAGTTTTTAAATGTTGGAAAATTATATATGCTCTTAGTCAATTATGCTCCCTGTTGGCACTTGGCAGTTTGTGAGGTACATTCTACGGCTGCCACACAGATCAACATTGTGAGGACTAAAGGAAATATGTTTGCAAGCCAGAGATATGATCTAAGGGTCGCCATTTTGTAAACTGCTCACTATTCAACTAACTTGTACTTTCTTTTGTGTGGCCTTGTATACCCATGGGCAGCACGTAAAGGAAAGTGTCTGACCCAGAATAGGTGCTCACTTTCCCCTTCACTTTTCTCTATATTACTCGCTGTCCGGTTCACAGGTTTATTATTGCACAAGCACATTATATGGTACTTGTTATGTGCTTATCTCCCTTATTCTACTGTGAACATCAATCCAAAACATTAAAACTGAGTTACTCGATTTCTAAGCCAGAATCATGTAGCACCTACACATGAAAAGAACTGAATAAACTCTTGAATGAACTGAACAGAACTGGTTCTTCTGCCTGGAACACTTCTCTTTTCTTTTGTCAAATTCCTATTCAAACATCAAATTTACCTCAAATGTTATCTGTAATATTTTCTCCAACTGCTTCAGGCAGATGTGACTGCTCTTTCCTCCATGATTCCACACAACTACACTCATAACATGACTAAGACCACAAAGTTATTTGTATATGTGTCTCTCTTCCTCTAGATTCTTAGCATCTGGAGGGCAGGGGCCAGACTATATTTGCAACTGTATTTCTAGCTCTCAGTCTGATTCCTGATAACAGCAAATGCTCAGTGAATATTTGCTGGATTAAACTAAACTGAATAATACTTGAAATAATTTGTATTAATGAACTAACAAGGAAGGGTAGATGAAGGAGGCTATGAGAGGTTATTTGGTTTTAATGCCAGAGAGACTGAATCACCTAATTAATTATTTATTTGAGTACTTACTATTACTTAAAATTATGTCAAATTCTGTGAACAAAAGAAAATAAAAATTAAAAAAAAACAGTCATTTTTGTCAAGGATCTTATTGTCTATTTGTGGAAATATGCTATATACACAGGAGCAGTGTGGGTATGGCATAATATTTCAAATTTGTCTTTGGCTTTTCTTCTCCCTGGGTCCTCTCATCCATCATTTGCCAAGTTCTGTTGATTCTATCTCTTGGGTACTTCTTGTTTTTATCTCTTTATTTCTATTCTCACTGCCTGTGTCCTAACTAATTTCCTCATTTCTTATTGCCCAGGATATTGCAAAATGCCAACATCTGAGAATGATCACTTCATAGATCATTTCTTTTGATTCATTGTGTTTCAAAAGTATAATTTTCCCATTTCTCTCAAATCAGCAATTTAGATCGTCTTCTTCTTTCTATTCCAAACCTTTGAAAACCACAAACTGTTGAACAAAACAATCTTATTATTTTCATTCTTTACTGAACCATGAGGATTTTTTTTTTTTTAAGGAGGATTCCTAGACTTTTAAAAAAATTCTGGCAAAGCACACTTATTATTCCTTTCTACTATTTCTTGTCAGTACTGTAGGTGCTCACTTGCTACAACCATAAACTTATATCCCTTAAAAATAACTCTCCTTTGAAACAGTAACTTGGGAATAACCAGTTGTGACTCTGACATAACAAGCCATCAACCCATATGCCTACCTCTGCCAATCTTGACTAGGCCAAGGGGGACTGGAAATGGGAACTTGCTATCAGCAATAAGGTGCCACGCTCTTCAAATGTATTAAGAAAACAAAAAAGCAAGCTCTGGATTTATTCCTGCTGTGTTTAGTTCCTAGCTCTACCATGTCCTGGCTTGTGATCTGAATAATTCTATTAAGTTCTCTGAACTACAGTTTCTTTGAAAAAAAAAAAAGGAAATAACAATAGCTTTGGGGTTAGTTATAAACTAGTAGTACTCAAAAACATTTTCATAATAATAAGATGTTGTCCTTTTCACTGTGTTTACATTTGCACAGATAGTGAAAAAGCAATATTGAGTACAATTTTTCCTTCACACATATCAAGGCAGCGGCACCAAAGTGTACTAGTAATCACTGAATTCTTCAGTATAAACATACATTCACAATGAAAAAAGGTCAGTTTCACTTAAGAATATCTTTATGAAGTAGTAAAATCATTAATTTCATAACATCTTGAACTTTAAGTCCATAATGGTAAAATATTCTGTGTGATGAAATAAAAGAGAGGTATGCCTAAAGCACTTCTGCATATTCCATATGTTTTCTCAAGAAGGAAAAATTGTGCAGTCACTTGAATTGCAAGATAAACTAACCATATTTTCATTGAATACCATTTTTACTTGAAAGTATGACTGTCATACAAACTATGATACTCAGTCTTGAGTATTTGGCAACCTGAAAATTAATGAGTGAGCTTGTCTCTTCAATAAAACAACTGATGGTAATTTTTGAAAATTGTAAAATTTGAGTTTTCAAGCCAACATTAGAATTTGGAAACCTTGCATCTGCCACCATGCGCATAACAGTTTCCCAAGTCTTAAAGACTTTCTCAGTGGGATGGCTGGTAATATTGACAAAAAAAGAATTTTTGATGTCAACATTTGGATACTCTGTATAACTCAGTGAACCAATATTTTCCAACTAATCAATACATATTACCAATCCATGCATGAGTAAAAGGTTCATTTACACTGTAAGATAGACAAATGAATTTTAGTGTAACGTAGTATAGAAAGTTGGTTGATATGGTTTCAGATTCCATAGTACAACCAATCTTTAAAAAACAACCACTTGTCAAGTTTTAGTGTAACATCAGAGTAGGATAGCCACAATTACCTGGAAAGGCTATGAAAACATTTTTCCTTTTTCCATTCATGTATCTGTGAAGGAGATACATGTTCTTCATTCACTATGACTAAAACAACATGCACAACAGATTAAACACAGGATGAAGAGAAACTAGATGTATGTTAATCTAGACATAGAATAGATTTGAAATATGTAAAACAATGACAGTTTTCTTAACTTTTCTTGTTTTGAAAAATGTAGATATTTCTAATAAAAAGTTACGTTAACAGTAATGATTTTATTATTATTTATACATTAATACATTTTTTAAGTTCTCAGTTTTAATTTCTAATATGATACATATTGATAGATATAATGCATATAAGCAACATAGGGTTCTTCATTAATTTTGAGTAAAACAGGATCTTGAGACCAAAATGTTTAAGAACTGCTATTGTGAACAGTCTATAAGATAATTCTCATAAAACACTTAACATGGTAAACTATAAGGGATGAATAAATGTGGATAAGCCTTTATACACCAAGTGCTCAGTAAGTGTTAGCCACTATTATAACTTCTTTAAACCACACTTGATTCTCATCCATTTGTCACAGTTTGAAAGAGAACCTAAAGAGCTGGGCAGCAGAGTGCTTGAGGAAGGGAAAAGGTAGGTCCATTACAGGTTAATACTTGTCAGAGTAATAATATTATTCACTTCATCTCAGAACCTGATATAAAGGATCAACTCCTGAAGTGAAAGGATTTTCATCATGATGTGTGTTTTGGCAGTTACACTGAGAATTTAAAAGCATGCACATGATACCTGTTTGAAAACTAGAGCCCAAGCTCCCCCATGCCTGGTATGATTTCACATTCTTACACCAAGGAAATCATTAGTCAAAGACTTCTTAAAACTATGCTGAGTCTATAACAAACATTTTTGTTCCGTTTGACATATACATAGACCATTGGCAGTGGTAAAGATTTCAAAGACTTTTCTAATTTTATTTTATTTTTAAGGCAATGCTATTTGCAGAGTGTGCCCTTTACAAAATAATAATAATAATAATAATTTTAAAAATCACGTATAATTATCATAGCTATGTTGAGATCAACATTTCTTTGGATTAGGAGTCTAAACTCCCCTCAGCCCACGTTGTCACTGGTCTCAAAATCTGTTCATTAATATTCAAACAACTTTCATTTCATAGTGCTGTCCATAAAACCTAGCCCAGGAAACAAATATTTTCTGCAAGCAAATGGATTCCATGTTCCCTCACATGGAATATGATGGGAGAGGGAGATGGAGGTAAGGAAAGGCAGGCTACCCCATTCCCCTTGAAATGCCTTTGCTTTCTTTGTAACCCTAAGAATTTGAATTAATATCTAAATCCTATAGCTTTTGTAGAGGCCAAAGGAATTTTCAGTCATGAATACCTGTTTCCTTTTTTTTTTTTTTTTTTTTTTTTTTTTTTTTTTTTTTAATTAATTTTATTGGGGTGACAATTGTTAGTAAATTTACATAGATTTCAGGTGTACAATTCTGTATTACATCGTCTATAAATCCCATTGTGTGTTCACCACCCAGAGTCAGTTCTCCTTCCATCACCATATATGTGATCCCCCTTACCCTCATCTCCCTCCCCCCACCCCCTTACCCTCTGGTAACCACTAAATTATTGTCTGTGTCTATGAGTTTTTGTTTCTCATTTGTTTGTCTTGTTCTTTTTGGTCTATATACCACATATCAGTGAAATCATAGGGTTCTCTGCTTTTTCTGTCTGACTTGTTTCACTTAGCATTATTCTCTCGAGATCCATCCATGTTGTCACAAATGTTCCTATATCATCTTTCCTTAACGCCGAATAGTATTCCATTGTGTATATGTACCACAACTTCTTTATCCATTCATCTATCGAAGGACATTTTGGTTGTTTCCATGTCTTGGCCACCGTAAACAAAGCTGCAATGAACATTGGAGTACACGTGTCTCTATAGAGAAATGCTTTTATATTTTTGGGGTAGATACCCAGGAGAGCGATTGCTGGGTCATATGGTAATTCTATTCGTAATTTCTTGAGGAACCTCCACACTGCCTTCCATAGTGGCTGCACCAGTCTGCATTCCCACCAACAGTGTATGAGAGTTCCTTTTTCTCCACAGCCTCTCCAACACTTGTTACTATTTGTCTTGTTGATGAAAGCCATTCTGACTGGGGTGAGGTGATATCTCATTGTGGTTTTCATTTGCATTTCTCTGATGATTAGTGATGTTGAGCATTTTTTCATATGTCTATTTGCCATTTGTATATCCTCTTTGGAGAAATGTCTCTTCAGGTCCTCTGTCCATTTTTCAATTGGGTTGTTTGTTTTTTTGTTGTTGAGTTTCATGAGTTCCTTGTATATTTTGGATATTAGCCCCTTATCAGAGGAACTGTTTGCGAAAATCTTCTCCCATTCAGTTGGTTGCCTCATTATTTTGTCAATAGTTTCTTTTGCTGTGCAGAAGCTTTTCAGTTTCATATAATCCCATTTGTTTATTTTAGTTTTTACTTCCATTGCCTTTGGAGTCAAATTCATAAAATGCTCTTTGAACCCAAGGTCCATAAGTTTAGTACCTATGTTTTCTTCAATGCAGTTTATTGTGTCAGGTCTTATGCTTAAGTCTTTGATCCATTTTGAATTAATTTTGGTACATGGTGACAGGTAGCAGTCCAGTTTCATTCTTTTGCACGTAGCTATCCAATTCTGCCAGCACCATTTATTGAAGAGGCTGTCTTTCATCCATTGTATGTTTTTAGCTTCTTTGTCAAAAATTATCTGTCCATATTTATGTGGTTTTATTTCTGGGTTCTCAATTCTATTCCATTGGTCTATGTGTCTGTTTTTCCGCCAATACCAAGCTGTTTTGATTATTGTAGCCCTGTAGTACAAGGAAAAATCAGGGAGTGTGATACCTCCAGTATTGTTCTTTTTTTTTAATATTGCTTTGGCTATTCGGGGTCTTTTGTGGTTCCAAACAAATCTGATGATTTTTTGTTCTATTTCTTTAAAAAATGCCATTGGGATTTTGATGGGGATTGCATTAAATCTGTATATGGCTTTGGGTAATATGGCCATCTTAACTATGTTGATTCCTCCAATCCATGAGCACGGAATGTCTTTCCATTTCTCTGTGTCTTCTTCAATTTCTTTCAAAAATGTCTTATAGTTTTCAGCATATAAATCCTTCACATCCTTGGTTAAGTTTATTCCTAGGTATTTTATTCTTTTTGCTGCAATTGCAAAAGGAATTGTTTTTTCTATCTCTTTTTCTGAGATTTCATTGTTGGTATATAGGAAAGCAATGGACTTTTGTATGTTGATTTTGTAGCCAGCAACTTTACTATATTCATTGATTGTCTCTAATAGCTTTTTGGTGGAGTCTTTAGGGTTTTCTATGTATAGCATCATGTCATCTGCAAAGAGTGACAATTTAACTTCTTCATTCCCAATTTGGATGCCTTTTATTTCTTTCTCTTGCCTGATAGCTCTGGCGAGGACTTCCAACACTATGTTGAAAAGCAGAGGTGATAGGGGACAACCTTGTCGTGTTCCTGAACGTAGAGCAAAGGGCTTCAGCTTTTCACCATTAATTATGAGGTTAGCTGAGGGCTTGTCGTATATGGCCTTTATTATGTTGAGGTATTTTCCTTCTATACCAATTTTAGTAAGTGTTTTAATCATAAATGGATGTTGTATCTTATCAAATGCCTTTTCTGCATCAATTGATAGAATCATATGATTTTTGTCCTTTATTTTGTTTATGTGATGTATCACATTGATGGATTTGCGAATGTTGAACCATCCTTGTGCCCCGGGGATGAACCCCACTTGGTCGTGATGAATAATCTTTTTAATGCATTGTTGTATTCGATTTGCTAGAATTTTGTTTAGGATTTTAGCATCTGTATTCATCAGAGATATAGGTCTGTAGTTTTCTTTTTTTGTGTTGTCCTTACCAGGTTTTGGTATCAGGGTAATGTTGGCCTCATAAAATGAGTTAGGGAGTACTGACTCTTCTTCAATTTTTTGGAAGAGTTTGAGCAGGATTGGTATTAGATCCTCTTTGAAGGTTTGGTAGAATTCACTGGTGAAGCCATCTGGTCCAGGACTTTTGATTTTGGGAAGGTTTTTGATGACTGATTCAATTTCCTTACTGGTGATCGGCCTGTTAAGATTTTCCAGTTCTTCCTGATTCAGCCTTGGAAGGCTATATGTTTCTAAGAACTTGTCCATTTCTTCTAAGTTATTAAATTTGGTGGCATATAGTCCTTCATAGTATTCTTGGATAATCCTTTGTATTTCTGTGGTGTCCGTGATAACTTCCCCTTTTTCATTTCTGATTTTGTTAATTAGTGTCTTCTCTCTTTTTATCTTAGTGAGTCTAGCCAAGGGTTTGTCGATTTTGTTAATCTTTTCAAAGAACCAGCTTTTTGTCACATTAATTTTTTCTATTGTCTTTTTGTTCTCTATTTCATTTAGTTCTGCTCTGATTTTTGTTATTTCCTTTCTTCTGCTGACCCTGGGCTTCGCTTGTTCCTCTTTTTCTAGTTTTTTAAGGTGTAACATGAGGTTATTTATTTGGGATTTTTCTTGTTTCTTGAGATAGGCCTGCAATGATATAAATTTCCCTCTTAAAACTGCTTTCGCGGCATCCCAAAAATTTTGGTAAGATGTATTTTCATTGTCATTTGCTTCTATGTATCTTTTGAGCTCTCCTCTAATTTCTTCTTTGACCCAGTCGTTCTTTAAAAGTATGTTGTTTAATCTCCATGTATTTGTGTTTTTTCCTGCTTTCTTTTTGCAGTTGATATCCAATTTCAAAGCTTTGTGATCAGAGAATATGCTTGGTATGATTTCAATCTTCTTAAATTTGCTGAGGCTGATTTTGTGTCCCAATATATGGTCTATCCTTGAGAATGTTCCATGTACACTGGAAAAGAATGTATAGTCTGATGTTTTAGGATGAAGTGCTCTATATATGTCAATTATGTCCAATTCATCTAATGTGTCATTTAGGGCTGCGATTTCGTTATTTATCTTCTGTTTGGATGATCTATCCATAGCTGTCAATGATGTATTTAAGTCCCCTAGTATAATTGTGTTTTGGTCAATTTCTCCCTTTAGTTCTGTTAGTAGTTGCTTGGTATATTTCGGTGCTCCCTGATTGGGGGCATAAATATTGATGACTGTTATGTCTTCTTGTTGTATAGTCCCCTTTACCATTATGAAATGTCCATCTTTGTCTCTTGTTATCTTTTTCACCCTGAAGTCTGTTTCATCGGAAATCATTATGGCTACACCTGATTTTTTCTGGGTACCATTTGCTTGAAGTGTCAATTTCCACCCTTTCACTTTGAGTCTATGCTTGTCCTTGTAGCTGAGATGTGTCTCTTGTAGGCAGCATATGGTTGGGTTTAGTTTTTTGATCCAATCTGCTACTCTGTGTCTCTTTATTGGTGAGTTCAGTCCATTTACATTTAGGGTGATTATTGATATGTGAGGATTTCCTGTCATTCTGTCTTTAGTTTTCTGGTAAGGCTGTGTCTCCATTGTTTCTTTGCCTTTTTGTTGTTGTCTGTTATTTCTGTGTGGTAGTATTCTATGATGTTTCCCTCTGTTTCTTCTTTTATTACAGTATATATTTCAGATTTGGATGTTTTTTGAGTGGTTACCCTTGAGTTTATGTAAAAGAAAGTTTGAAATTTAGAGTATTCCAGTTTCTTCAGTCCGCTTACTTTCTCTATTCCCATATTCCAGTTCAGGCCTTTACGCTCCCCCTTTTTATGTTTTGGTTGCCACAAGTTGTCCCTGTTGATGGTGGTCTAATAGCCTCCTTTAGTATTTCTTGTAGTGCAGGTCGTGTATTAGAAAATTCCCTCAGCTTCTGGATGTCTGGAAAGGTCTTTATTCCTCCTTCATATCTAAAGGAGATCTTTGCTGGATATATTATTCTTGGCTCATGATTTCTCTCTTTCAATAGTTTGAATATTTGGTTCCATTCCCTCCTAGCTTGTAGAGTTTCTGCTGAAAAATCTGATGATAATCTAATGGGCTTTCCTTTGTAAGTTACCGTCTTCTTTTCCCTGGCTGCCTTGAGGATTCTTTCTTTATCATTGATTTTAGACAGCTTCAATACAATGTGCCTTGGTGAAGGCCTGTTGGGATTGAGGTAATTAGGTGTTCTATTTGCTTCTTGGATTCGAGGATCCAGTTCTGTCCACAAGTTTGGGAAGTTCTCATCGACGATTTGTTTGAATATATTCTCTGTTCCCTTCCCTCTTTCTTCTCCTTCTGGTATACCCATTATTCTTATATTGCTCTTTCTGATGGAGTCAGAAAGTTCTTGTAGAGTTCTTTCATTTCTTTTAAGTCTCAAGTCTCTTTCTTCTTCCCTCTGTGTAAATTCCAGGTTCCTATCTTCGATGTCACTGATTCTTTCCTCCATCTGGTCAACTCTACTACCTAAGCTGGATATTTTATTGTTAATTTCTTCTATTGAGTTCTTAATCTCCAGAAATTCTATTTGGTTCTTTTTCAAGATTTCAATCTCTTTTGTAAAATGCTCATGGTGTTCTTTGATTGTGTTTCTGAGTTCATTAAACTGCCTTTCTGTGTTTTCTTGCATCTCGTTCAGTTTTTTCAGAATTGCTATCTTGAATTCTCTGTCATTTAAATCACAAAGGTCCATATCTCTAAGTTCCTTTTCTGGAGACTTTTCACTTTCTTTCTGAGCTATCTTGTTGCCTTGGTTATTCATGGCAATCACTGATTTACTATTTCTCTTCCTAGACATCTACAGGAGTGTCTTCTGCAACAGGCTGATAGGTATGCGAAGAGCTTTTGGAGTTCCAAAGCTCTTTCTGCACCAGATTCAGAGCCAGTTTGTTTCAGCAGTTCTGTTTACTCCTGCAGGGATCCGCCCAGATAGGTGGGGCCAGGGGCGGGGTGAGTTGTGAGAGGTGGCCCAGAGCAATGGCGGCGACCACCACCACAGCCAGTCCTGCTTCCACAGCTCCCTCCCCTTTGCCGGAACTAGTTGAGCTGCGAATCTGTGTCTGCGGTCCACAGTTCTCAGAGCAGCAAATATTCTGTCCTTTGATCCGACACTGCTACTTTATCGCTTCTAGCACGGGGCAGGTGGGGGCGGGGCGAGCTCTGGGAGGGTAGGGAGGGGGCGGCTAGTCTCCGTGCCTAAGGCTTCCGTTCTCCGCTCGGCAGTGAGGGCTTAAACCACCGATTTCAGCCCTCTTCCCTCAGTCTTTGCTCCGAGGTCTGCCGTGAGCGAGCGTTGGGTTCAGCGGTTTTGTATGCTGCCCCCTCAGCCCTGTGGGCCGTAAGCGGAGCCCTAGCAGTCCGAGTCCTTCCCTCTCCCGCAACGGCGGTAGTTCCGGGAGCAGCGGGCTCCGAGCACTGAGCTAGGTCTGTGTCCTGCGCCCGCGCGGCTCCGTCTCCGCACTTCTCCTCTCCCTCCTCCCCCGCTCGCGCGATTCACCCACCTGGAGGTGAATTCAGTAGTCGGCCTCTTCGTCTTGCCTGTCTGCTGTGCAAGGAGTCCTTTGTGGAGTTATTGTTGTCCGATTCGTTGTAAATTCCAGGGGAGCGTTACAGAGGCTCACCTCACGCCGCCATTTTTTTCTGTATACCTGTTTCCTTTTTGAGTTTCTCTTTTACTCTCCTTCTCCCTGACTAGGCTTCAGTCATCATGTCCCCCTTATGGTCCTCCAAAAATAGAGGCTCACGATCAAGTTTATTTCTGTATTAGGAACTTTATGCTTGCTTTTATATTTACCTACAGGATTTTTACACCCTTGTTATTCTTTAGAAGTCAGATGAAATGTTACCATCCCAAAGGAACCTGCCCTGACCATCAATAAACTCCTCTCTTCACCACTACTCTATATCACTCCCCATTTATCTACCTGTTATTTTCTTCATATCACTTAACATCATCTGAACTTAATTTATTTGTTTATTTACTTATTTATTGTGTGACTCTCACTACAGTGTAAGCTCCAGAAGGTAGAGACTCTTGTGTCCTGTTCATCACTAGAGTGTATTCTCAGTTCCTAGAATAGTGCCAGGCACTTACATAAGCATTCAAAAAAATATGTGTGAAAACATCAAGAAAAGAAAAAGGGAACCAACAAAATAGGAGCAGATATTTGGAAATAATACCTCTGATAAGGGGCTAATATCCAAAAAATACAAAGAACTCATACTGAACAACAACAAAAACAAATAACCCAATTAAAAAAGGGGCAGAGGACATGAACAGATACTTCTCCCAAGAAAACATACAAATGGCCACTAGATATATGAAAAGATGCTCAACTTCTCAATCTATTGGGGAAATGAAAATAAAAACCATAACCAGTACCTTCTTACACCTATTACAATGGTTTTTATCAACAAGAATAACAAGTGTTGGAGAGGTTGTGGAGAAGAAGGAACCCTCATATACTGCTGGTGGGATTGTAAACTGGTACAGCCACTATGGAAACAGTATGGAGATGCCTCAAAAAATTAAGTACAGAGTTACCATATGACCCAGCAATCCCTCTCTGGGTATCTACCCAAAAGTTCTGGAAACATTTATCCATAAATAAATAAATAAATAAATGTGTGTGTGTTTGTGTGTCTGTGTGTGTGTGCGTGTGAGTGCGCTAATGGTAACCACTTTAAGTACCTCTTGTAATTGCAGAAGTCAAATGTGACTTGTATTCATCTTTTGTTATCAGTATATATTGAGTATTACAACTTTAATACAGTTTTTTCCTTTCTTAAAATGTGTACACTTTTTGATATATTTATTTATATATATATATATATATATATATATATATATATATATATATATATAATACAAAAACATCAGTAATTTCTATCGGTGATAATGTCACAGATGCTGTCAATACTACTATAGTTTCTTACCTATATGTAGATATTTCTAATAAAAATTGGTTCATTCAAATGGTGAAAAATATGATATTTCAGTCAAAGGTTAGTAAAAATAAAAATGTAATTGTTTTTCATCTAAGTTCACGGACTCCCCTGAATTCTATCCACAGACCCCCGAGTAAAAACTGTTCTAGTGGAGTTTCCGGGAGACTTCCCAGGATCAGAGGAGATGCAATTCTTTAATTTTCTAGAACTGAAATGATGTGATATTTTAGATGAAAGAGTTCACTAAATTCTAGCAGAATAATACAACAAATGAAATAAAGAAGCATGACTAGAAACATACTGTGAAACATCAGCAATAAAAAGAAAATTCTAAAAACTACCAGAGTAGAAAGATAAATAACCTGAAAAATCAAATTGACATTGGATATCTAATTAGCAAAATTCTATTCAAGAAGACAATGAAGAAATGTTTTTGAAATACTGAGGTGAAATTTACTTTGAATCAACAGTTTTATTCATATCCAAATTATCATTAGTTTGAGGAAGACTGAGGGTAAAACTGCTGTGTTTTTCCACATGTAAAGATTTAGAACAATTAGCACTCATGACCTAAAATAAATTCTGGTAAAAAAAAAAAAATTCAGAAGAAAATGGTGAAATTCAAGTGTAATGTATACTAACTGGGGAAAATTAAATAATATAGTAGTATATAAAATAAAAAGTGAAAGAGCTCTGTCTTGATTCCTTTATTTGTTGTGTATTCTCTGATACCTTTTCAATGCCTATGTAAACATGTACACAAATACATATATACAAAATAGCTTTTATTCTTTAAACAACGAGCTCCTCAATATAAAATACTTTGTGAGTTTTTATATATATTCCCATGTTTATTGCAGTATTATTCTCGGTAGCCAAGATGTGGAGACAACCTAAGTGCGCTTCGATATATGATTAAGAAAAGATGTGGTACATATATACAATGGAATACTACTCGGCCATAAGAAAGGATAAAATATAAAAACTGCCATTTGTGACAACGCGATGGATTTTGAGAAAATCATGCTAAACAAAATAAGTCAGATAGAAAAGGAAAAGAACCATATGATTTCACTCATATGTGGGATATAAAACAGAAAGCAACAAATGAACAAACAAGGGGGTCAGACACATGGTGGCGGAAAGAGACTAGACTTTGGGTGTTGAGCATACAATGCAATATATAGATGATTCATTTTAGAATTGTATTTATTTATTTATTTATTTACCTATTTACTTTTTAAAATAATTTATTAGTTTCAGGTGTACAAGACAAGGTAATACTTAGACGTTCATCATTTATATCCCTCACACTGTGAACCCTCCTCCCCCCATCCACTATCCCTCCAACCTCGCACCAAGCCATCACATTATATATATAAAATTATAGTTGGCATTCATTAATGTTTAGCTTCTGGTGTACAATGCCATGATCAGGCATCCACAGTATCCCTGAGGTGGTCTCCCAAATAGGACGCATGTCCATCGGATACCCAACAAAATGTTTACAACACTATTGAATACGTTCCCCAAATTAATTTTCAAAAACCCTGAGGCCATTTGCGGTTACCGACTGCTTACATAATGTTATTAACCAATGTCACTGCTAATAAATTAAGTAAAAAGGAGAAATACATGTTTAAGAAATGAGTGACTCAATCAATTAATGAGACACTGTAATATAGTGGAAACAGTACAAGTTTTGGAGCCCACAGACCTGGGTTCAAAGGTTGACTTTATTTATTAAGTGTGTGACCTTGGGATAGTTTCTTAATTTCTCTGGGTCTTAGTTTCCTCAGTATAAAACTGTGATTGTTAGACAATTGCAAAAAATGTTTTCATGTGTAAAAGCATCTTACATTGTTTGAAACATACAAGGTACTCAATAAAAATTACATTTTCCCCCAACATATCTGAATAATGGCTATGTGCATAACATTGATGCTTAAGTCTCTGACATCACAGAACATACCATTTTGTGAGGAATCAGAATGAATATATATATATATATATACATATACATATATATACATATACATATATGTATATATACACACACACACATATATATGTATATGCACATATATACATTTATATATGTGTGTGTATGTGTGTGTGTGTGTGTGTGTGTATATATATGCCAAATAAATGGCAAAGGGAGAAAAAAATAATCTTTCATTGGCTCCCTACAGTATAGAGAATCAAGTCTACATTTATTTAGCATAACATTTATGGCATTAAATGATCAGGTTCCACCACGCTTTTCAACCCTCATTTCTCACTGCTGTCTTCCACCTAGGGGCCCCCCTAATCGATTCACTCCACCACTCACTTTGCTCTGTATGTATGTAGGCCTGATGAGCCTTGCAGCTTTGCTCACACTCTTTCCCTCTCCTTATATTTGAATTCTGCCTGCCCAGAGTCTGAAGTAATCCTCATGTAAGCTGGGAAGTCATTTCATCTCACATCAAAATCAGCCCAATCCTCACAACTGGAAACAATTGTTCCCTCTTCTAAGGTCCCAGAGCAGATGGTTATACCTGTTCTTAGGCACTTTCTACTTTTTACCTTGTGTTTGGAGCATATGTGTATTTGCTTTACCTTTTAGCCTAACCTTCAAGAACATGAGGTCAGCAACTGTTTCTGGTTCATCTTTGTCATCCCTGAAGACTTGTGCACGTAATATGTGTTTCCAAAATAGAGAGAGTGAGGTGCATGACTGAATGCATTTAAAATGAGTAAAAAGAAACTTAATGAGAGACTCAGTTTTCTACGTGAGTCTTTCATTTTAAGACTGTGCTCTTTCAACTAGATTATGTCCATTTTACACTGTTATAGATTAGGGATAGCAATGCTTTTACATCTTGTGCCAATTCTAATAAATATGAAGGCTTTAGGGAGTACAGAGCAGAGAAAGATCATTTTTTAAAATTAAAGTTTATTGGTAAATTATTAGTAAAGTTACATAGATTTTGTATACAATCCTGTATTACATCATCTATAAATCCCATTGTGTGTTCACCACCCAGAGTCAGTTCTCCTTCCATCACCATATATTGATCCCCTTTACCCTCATCTACCACCCCCCACCCCCCTTACTCTCTGGTAACCCCTTATCTATTGTCTATGTCTATGAGTTTCTATTCCTTAATTTGTTTGTCTTGTTCTTTTGTTTTCAGTTTTATATACCACATATCAGTGAATTCAGATGCTCCTCTACTTTTTCTGTCTGACTTATTTCGCTTAGCATTAAGATCTGTCCATGTTATCAAAAATGGTACTATTTCATCTTTTCTTACCCCTGAATAGTATTCCATTGTGTATATATACCACAACTTCTTTATCCATTCATTTGTCAAAACATTTTGGTTGTTTCCATGTCTTGGCCACCGTAAATAAAGCTGCAATGAACATTGGAGCACACATGTCTTTATGGATAAATGTTTTCAGATTTCTTTGTGTAGATACCCAGGAGAGGGATTGCTGGGTCATATGGTAATTCTATTCTTAATTTTTTGAGGAATCTCCACACTGCCTTCCATAGTGGCTTCACCAATCTGCATTCCCACCAACAGTGTATGAGGGTTCCTTTTTCTCCATGGCCTCTCTAACACTTGTCACTATTTGTCTTTTTGATGACAGCCATTCTAACTGGGATGTGGTTTTTATTTGCATTTCTCTGATTTTTTTTTGCAATCTCATTGTGGTTTTTATTTGCATTTCTCTGATGATTAGTGATGTTGAGCATTTTGTCATATGTCTGTTTGCCATCTGTCTGTCCTCTTTGGAGAATCTCTCCCCATTTTTCAATTGGGTTGTTTGCTTTTTTTGTTGTTTAGTTGTATGAGTTCCTTGTATATTTTGGATATTAGCCCTTTGTCGGATGCAAAACTCTTTTTCCATTCAGTTGGTTGCCTCTTTATTTTGTTGATGATTTCTTTTGCTGTGCAGAAGTTTTTAAGTTTGATATAGTCCCATTCATTTATTTTAGCTTTTACTTCCCTTGCTTTTGGAGTCAAATTCATAAAATGCTCTTTGAACCCAAGGTCCATAAGTTTAGTATCTTCTATGTTTTCTTCAATGTAGTTTATTGTTTCAGGTCATATGCTCCATTTTCAGGTCTTCGGATCCATTTTGAATTAATTTTGGTAGATGGTGATGGATAGCAGTCCAGTTTCATTCTTTTGTACATGGCTTTCCAATTCTCCCAGCACCATTTGTTGAAGAGGCTGTCTTTTCTCCATTGTATGTTTTTGGCTTCTTTGTCAAGAATCATCTGTCCATATTTATGTTGGTTTATTTCTGGGTTCTCAAATCTATTCCATTGGTCTGTGTGTCTGTTTTTCTGCCAACACCATGCTGTTTTGATTACTGTTGCCCTGTAGTACAAGCTAAAGTCAGGGAGTATGATACCTCCAGCATTACTCCTTTTATTTTCAGGATTGCTTTGGCTATTCAGGGTCTTAGAAAGATCTTGAAATGATGCCCATAATGGAGTTGAAAAGTCTGTACCACACAATTTAGCATATTAAGTGTGTACCACACAATCATGCATTACCTGTTATTGGCCAGCTTGCTTTTAATTCTTACTCTTTTTTTATTAGTTTCAGGTGTACAAAACAACATTAGACATTTACATAGGCCACAAAGTGATCAGCTCAATAAGTCTATTACCCATCGAACATTGTACATAGTTATTACAATATTATTGACTATATTCCATATACTGTACTTTAGGTACCCGTGACTATTTTTTTAAATTATAGTTGACATTCAATATTATTTTATATTAGTTTCAGGTGTACAGAAAAGTTGTTAGACATTTAAATAATTTATGAAGTGATACCCCTGATAAGCCTAGTACCCATCTGACACTATATACAATATTATTGACTATATTCCCCATACTATACTTTACATTCCCAGGACTATTTTGTAACTACCAATTTGTACTTCTTAATCCCTTTACCTGTCTCAACCAGCCCCCAACCTCCGTCTCCTCCAGTAACCATCAGCTATAATTCTTACTCTTAACATATTATTTTTATCAGAGCTTTCTGAGAACCAAGTCTATGTTTAACTGTTCTTTCATCATCTGTTTTTTACCCAGTGCTAAACAAAGTAGCTTTCCTTAGCTTTTAGATAGATTTTAACCTTTTTGCTCAACCCACAAAAGCCTTTCATAATCTGCCTTTACTTTTCTCATATTCCATCAGGGTCCCTCCATTCTTCCTCTCCACTCCTTTTTATAGTCTCCCAAACACAATCATGCCATTTACATCTTCATGCCTTCTACTCCCATTTATCTAAACTCAGCTCAAGCATCATCTGTCCTACAAAGCTTATATGATTCACTAGTTGGGTTTAGATAGGCTTTCTTTATGCTCCCAGAGTACACTGACCTTGCTTCTACTGACACAGTTATCACATTACATTACAAACACTGGGTTCATAGGAAAGAAGCTATGTTAATTTGACTTACAAACACATAGTAAACAGGCAATAAGTATTTGCTAAATAAATGAATAAATGAGAACTTTATTTCCATTGATCATTACTAAGTTAAGCACTTTAAGGACTTTATCTTAGTTATACCTTAAAATAGCATATTTAAATATCTGCTTCTTTCTATTTATTTTTGCTTCTGTCAGTTATAAAAGACTAAACAGTTTACCTTTTGAAGAAATAAAACTTGTTCAGCTTCCTGCTGTATCAAGAGGTACACTAGAATAATAGCTCAATAAAAGCCTGAAGGAACTAATTCACCTCCATGGTTTCCTCTTAATTCTCTAATCACAGACAGAATGCAGTCAGACTTTAAAAGACAATGAGGCTTGAAATCTACTTCACAATCCTCTTAGAGTCTTCTCTCATCTATTAGAATAAACTTCTGTTTAAATCATTTTTCTCTAAAGAGCTCATATTTGTCTATTTAAGAACACAATAGAAAACATTTAATTCTTAGCGTCAACTCTAGAATACAGCTATATCTTAAGGTAGAGTAAATAAAATGAATTAGAGTGCACCAGAGAGGAGTATATTTCTTCTAGAAGGTACTTAGCTAGAATATAAAAAAAATCTCTTTAGTTCTTTATTTATCCTTTAGAAGCAGGAGCAGGAATATGGGGTAGTTACTTCCTTTCATTTTGCAGTGGAAATACGTTTTATTTTTATGATTCAGACAACAACAACAAAAAAGATATTTCCCATTTATTTCTTTGATTCCCTAAAATATCTTTCAGACACTGAAGTCCAAGGGTAAGTAGAGCTGACGAAAAATGTTCGTCTATCATTCTGCTTTAGGCAGGTTAATGGTTAATGATTCTCACTGAGGCATAAATATGACTTGTCACATTCTGCCACTTTCAATCCTTCGTGAATACGCTTCAAAAGAACAACATGTTTATAAAGTCCTCTAATATCTGCCACATTACAATAAATGATGAACCAATTTCCAGAGTATTGGCTTTGACCTTAAGCAAATTATGCAATAATGCTTCCTTGAAAGTTTTTGTGCATGCAGCTCCTTTTCTCCCAGAAGAGGTACATCTACCAGATGGCAAAAGTGACAATCTCAGAAAAAAGAAAGCTGAGTTGAAAACAGCAGTTTCTTTTGAAGGTCAGGGGACAAATCTCTGATAGCAAAGCACAGCACAGCATTTTAGAGACAAGACTTTATTACCCAAATATTGCCATTTCACAGCACTTAATGTTGAATAAGTAGTATACCTGCCTAAAGGTATATTGCTCTCTCATATTGGGGTGAGGCCAAAGATTTTAATTACTATGACAAGGGAGAGGCAGATAACACCATATGCAGATGAGAGTTTTAGGACGTTACCACCAACTTCACATATGAATATATATATATATATATATATATATATATTCATATATTCATAAATATATATATATTTCCTATGTATATTATATATACGTATATTACATTATTCATATATCTATCTATCTATCTATCTATCTCTATATATATACATATGTAACATACACACAAACCACCATGAAGTGCAATCTCATGAATGCATATTTAAGCATAACCACTTTAAATGCTACTTTGGGAACTAGAAACTTTTCCTTAAATGGAAAACTGCTGGAGTTTCTAATACAGGTGAAACATTTTTCTGTAACCACTTCTCCTGGCAGGCCTGGACAGTTTCCATTTTGTAAACAGAGTGTCTAGGACAATATCTGGATGAAAAAGAGATTCTCAGTTGCAAGCTAGTACATCCATTTATTCTTCCATTTATTAAATCACTTATTCATTTAAAAATATTGAACTTTCACTATGAATCAGGATTGTATTTGGTGTTGAGTTGATTAGCATACCTAGGAGTAAATCAAGGAATATTAAAGAAATTATGCAGAACAAAGTATTTTTTTCCAAAGGTGTGCCTCATTTCTACCTAACTTCATAAACATATCAAATTTAATTTATAAAATGAACAAACTTCTAAGCCTTTCACTTCTTAAAAAGATGCTCAAGAATAGTATGTGAATCTCTCCATATTTTGCTTAAAATATCTTATTAGTTAACTTATTAACAAGGCCTTACTTAGAACCTAAAAAAACAAAAAACAAAAAAAACAAAAAAAACACAGAAAAACAAAACAAAAACAAAAACAAAAAGCCACACACATACAACAATTTCTTGAAAAGTGTACGTGTGTTTATGGACAAATCCAAGTGCAATTAAAGAAAAGAGACTTCATCTGGTTCAAATGGCTCCTATTAACTTTGCACGGGAACATTTCTTTCCTTTTGTGAGTAGGATACAGGTAGTCTAATTTCCACTGTTTCTCTTTGGCTAGAAGGGGAGCACTAGAAAGAGAACTGGTTTGATGCGTGAAGTCATTTCAATTTCAATTCATCTGAAGACAAAGGCAAGAAATGCCCAGTGTTTGGCTGAGGTGGATTCTTTTTTACTTCTTGAAAAAGGAAGTAATTTTCAAATGTGCCCAATGTCTCCAGGCTTATTTGACAATCTGCCTCCTATTTGTAAACTATAAAAAAAGTTCACTGCCCAGGAATTTCACTATGTTAAAAGATTTTCACATATCAGTATGTAACTTGAAAAATGGTTAAACTGAATATTCTGAAATAATGTAAGGGTGGGCACTTGATTCACTCAAGAAAGCTGCTAAATTTGAATAACCATTCATTTCTTTTAATTCTAAGGGGTGGGGGGAAGATACAAATTCTTTGATTATGTGACTTGGGGATATCCAAAGAGCAACCTAACATTCATTCTTTTAAAGCAGTTCCTTATAATTGCTCTGAGAAAGGTTTGTATCAGTATCTCTACATCAAAGATAAGGAAAGAAAGGCCCAGTTAAATTAAGTGGTGGTCCAGACAGACTCACATGACAGGTCTTCAACAGAAGTAAGTAAGGATGCTCATTGATAAACACTCAGCCTTAATAAACCATTTGGGCTACAAAGATAAAATATGTTTCTTTCATTAATAATTAATCAAAGAATCCAGACCGAGAGGCATGCAGTAGCTGAGCAGTTCGCGCTCACTCAGCAAGTTTTTATTACAGCCAGTCATCAAAACAGAACTAAAAGCATTGGAAGGGAACTAAGGTAGTCATGTTATGCAGGTGTCACTGTAAAGGTTTTGAGCTATGTTTAACCTTATATTAGCATCTAACCTTATATTAGTATGCAGTGCCTAGTCTGCCAAATAACTACACCGTCACATTTAGTCATGATGTGGATGGTGCTGGTGGTCAGAGATGTGTACATACAAATGCACATGAAAACAATGAGTTCTAATTTACCAACATTCCTCTAGCTTCGTATGTCTTTCCTCTCCTCTACCAAACTCTTGTTCATTCATTCACTTATTCAGTCATTTATTTAACAAATATTTATTGAGCATCTACTTTTTGTCTGGCAATGTGTGACATGTTGGATGAACAGGATAAACTAAACTGGCACAGTCCTGACTTCATGAGGCTCAGTAACAAACATGAACAACAAAAGTTATGGATGAAAAGGATTCACAGCTATCATCCCATGCAAGTTGCTTAACCTCTCTGTCCTGTCTGTTTCAGTTTTCTCCTCCGTAAAATAAGATTAATAATATCTTCCTTGTAGGGTTATGGTGTTCCTGTCTGGTTCATAACTGTATGTCCCTGGTTATGTGACACCCTGTGGCACTCTACTAGATATTCTTTACAGAGTCAACGATGCATCAGAGAGTGAATATACAGATCACTTATGTAAAGAGTACACATTAAATGGTAGCTAATATGAATAATATTGTTTTTCCTCCCTCTTTGTAACCACGTTACAGATGATATCAGCAATAAATGTGACAACTTTTATTTGTCCAGCCTCACTTTTTTCCCCTTTCATATTTTAAAAGATCATTTGTAGAAATTTCCATATTACATCTTTAGATAATTGCTAAGAGATATCAAAGTAGAGCTAATTAGCCCCATTTTCCAAGTGACGATGTAGAAATTCAGAGAGGTTGACTTATTCAAACTAAAATAGCTAATCAGTGGTAAAAAATAATCCAGAGCCCTGATTTTTCTCATTGGTACCTTGGTACACTAAGAACATCTGAGGAGAGGATGTGACAATGTCCTGTAAAGCTGGAAACCCATAAATCAACTGATGACCAGGGATGTCTCTGCCCACTGAGATTTTTGCTCCTAATCATGTCCGTGGAGCCATGCGAACCGTGAGCTCACAACTGTAAATTCACTGCACACCAGACACTTGACTTTGAACTTCTGTGATACTAGGGCACATAAGGAAAGGCTTCAAGGCTGTATACTGGGAGATGCTGGCTCATTTTAAGAACACATTAGGCGCTGGAAAAGTGTTTGTAAGCATGAATAAACTACTATTGTTTTCAAGCAATTCTTGTGTGGATTGCTTAAAGTGAGGCAGCATTAATCCTAAATCAAATTAAGGAAATTGCACAATCTTGGAGAGGCAGACACCAAACACAACACTGCACATGTACCTACATGCGTTAATTAGTGAGAAGAAGAAAGCAATTAATTAATTCTACCGAAGGAGAGAGAAAAAATTATGGCTCTAAAATCTGGGCATTTCTAAAAAGGGCTATTTAAGAGAAAGGGGGGTAGAGGTAGGGCAGCAATAACAGAAGAAAGGAAACAAAGAAAATACAAAGAGAAAAAAATTAACACTTGTTGAGATAAGACTATAGATCACAGACTATGCTAGGTGCACTCTGTAATACAGAGTACGAGGTTTGGTGTCAGGCCTCTCTGGTACTTGGCTCCTTATTAAACATATCATTGATAAGATATTGACTTTCTCCTGAGTCTGTTTCAGCTTGTGTAAAATGTGTGGATCTACTAGCACCTATCTCATCAAGTTGTTGCGAGGATAAAAATAGTTAAAATACATAACACATCTGCAATAGGCACTTCACAGCGGATCTGTAATAAATGATACCTTGTCTATATTAATTCTTTCCTACACTCTGTGAAAGGAACATTGCCTTGAGCTGTCAGATCTTGGTATAAAATGCTCTTATATCACATGTTTTCTCATGTGTTCTCTCCGTAAAACACAAGGGTAGAAGTCAATTGGAAGCCTTATCTGTGTTGCAGTTTAGAGTCATATCCCAGGATCACTTGTAATCCCTCATCAACCTTGGGTCCTACAGAGGTGGACCCTAGAATCATGCTACGAGGCCTCTCTTGCAGATGAAGCCACTTCAAATGTAGCCCTTTCAACGAGTGGGGTACAGTATGGACCCTACTCACAGTCAATCCAACTCTGCAGTGAATTACTGTTCAGAGGCTCCAGTGTGAATGTTGGCCTCCTACTTCAGAAGGATTAAGAGCAGTCAGAACTCTAAAATATATTATTTTACCAATCTCTAAAGCACTTCTGTTGCTTGAAATAGAGGCCTAAGAGGCAAGTAGACGAATAAAGAGAGAGGCTATTATTATTATTTTTTTTTAATATCTTTGTGTATCCTCCCTGGCTACTACTGTGAACACTCCAGAAGCAGGTTGAGTTACCACATCATCAGATATATGAGAATTTATTTGAGACACGCACTCTGATTAATGTGAAACTGAGTTTCACAAAGTGGTATTGAAAATGTATTCTACTCACTAAAAAGTAAGCAAGAAACTGCCAACATTATGTTTTGTAACTCATGAATAAAAAAAGTTCTGTGTGAGAGGCATTTCACAATATTGAATTTAGCAAATTGTCATTCAAAAGAACTCTCCTCACACACAAAAACATATTTTAGAGAACGATATTTTACCATGAACCTCAGGTGATACAAAGCATTGTTGAAACCACAAAACTCATCTAGATGGTACGGTTCAGGCACTCACCTTCCCAATGTATTAACCAGTCCTAGTGTTTGCTATGTCCCTATGTCATAGGTTTAACCAGAAAAGCTGGTTAAAGATGGTCTAGAGACATGACATAAAATATAACCTCCGTATCCTCTGATAAAATGAGTTTCCCTGTGAGTTGTTATTTTCACCTGACAATGGGAAAGAGCAGATTAGGGAAAGTCCTGAAATGTGTTATATGCAGGAAGACATCCCTTAACTCCAAGGTTAAGTTCCCCTCCGTTGCGATTTTACAGAAATTTGTTCTTATAATTCTATCATAACAGTTACTACATGAGAGAAGAAATTATTTGTTGAATGTGTTTATCTTATTATTCTCCCCAGTGGGAGAGTAAATAATTTTTATTCATTTCTAGATCATTATTGATAGTAGGTGCTCAACAAATATTAAGCGAAGGATTTTTCTCCTTTCATCTTCTCTCTACCTTTACCAGAAACCTAATAATAACAGCCCCATGCGATATCTATTAAAGTCATCCCAGACTTTCATGACCAAAGAATTCTTTGATTATTTAGCCTTTTGTGGATGTCTTATTCTGAAAGATTTAATGTGCCAAATTAAATTGATTGTGTTTAGAAATGGTACATAAATAGTGACAATTTGTTGTTGTTGTTGTTCTTCCTAGGAAATCTTATATTTTACAGATAAAAAAACCTGAAATCTAGAACCACTAAGTAACTCAAAGTATTGAAATGACTCTGGCAACAATGTGAAGGAAATATTATAGGGCAAAAAGAGAAAGTGGCAAGATTGAGAGGTTACTCTGCTAGTGCCCAATGGAAAATGAGACAACTTAAACTAGTTTGCTGGCAATGAACGTACAGGAAGTGAGTAGATTAAAGATATGCTGGGAGGTGAAAACAGATATGATTAGGTCATTGTTTAGATAAGGCAATGAAGGAAAGAGATATTATAAGCGTTAGGTCTCTGGCTTATAAAATTGGGGGACCTATGCATTGAAATAGAGAATTCTGAGAGATGTGAGTTTGGAGAATCAGATTTTGAGATCAACTTTGGACATGTTGAATTTCAAGGCCGGTAAGACATGCTAGTGGGAATGCTGAAGAGTCAATTAGGTATACAAGATTGGAGCACAAAGGAAATGTCTGGTCTGAAGATATATGTTTGCAAATTAATTCATACAGATGCATTTAAAACCATTAAAATATGTTGATCATCTAAGGAGTGATTGGACAATAAAAAGATTCAGGTAACTAAGGCTGGAGTCTCTCAGTCATTAGAAGTTGGGTGAAGAGGAAAAGGTAAGGTTGACTAAGAACGATTGTGCACAGAGATACACATAAACCAAGATAGGCTACTATCAAGAAAGAAAAAAGCCATTATTTTAATATGGGGGAGTGATAAACATTGTTAAACACTCTGAGTTCTGGTATAAAATATGTCATTTCCAGACAAAACTGCCTATAACTAGCATATTATTTAAAAATGATTAAATTTATATATATATATATATATATATATATATATATATATATATATATATATATATATATATATATATATACATTTCCCCCGCTAAAGAATGCTGACCTGAGGCTTCTTGTCCAGTGAATCAATAGTTTAGGGAAAGATAATGCCTTGAACAAGAAGTCCTTAAATGAAGCGAGAACTCAGGATTCAATATAAGGAAACATCCTACCAAATAGGAAGAGAAAGTACAAAGATTCCTCCAAAAGGGAGAAGAAAACAGCATAACCAACAGGTATTACCTTGATCTTTCCTCTAGATCAAATCCCATATATTTGAAGAGGGAGTGAATAAAGGCAAGTTGGAAACAATTGCATAGGTTTGGGGGGAAATCCCAAAACAGTGAAAACTGTGTCCCACTAGGTTATTAGTGCTCTGAGAAACAGTGTTCCTTGGAGACTCTGGTACAGTAGACTTGGAAGTGGTCATTGGAGGCAGAAGGGGAGTAAAGCTGAGATAGTACTTGTCACACGACATAGCCAACCACCCTCTTACAGTTTCCTGGTTCTTTATGACCTTCACATGGCATGGAGGATAACCAGAAAATCCCATGGGCTTCTGGTGGAATTTCAAAGAAAAGCAGCTGCGAACCAGTGGGCTTCCCATGGGACTGTCATGCTGAAGAATGAGGTGACCCCCAATCAGGTATTTGTAGGTAAACAACCTAATACAGTATCACTTAAGAGATGTTATTATGATTCTGAGGATATTTAGAGTCAGCAAGATGTGAGATGGGGGCAAATATGTCACAGGGGATAAGTGGGCTGTCACAATGCTTAAAGCATAGAGAACAAGTTTTCCAGCACAGGCTGCAGGAACAGATGCCAGTAAGATGCCCAAAGGAGACGCAGAGACACAACCACATCATTCAGCAAGGACTCAGAGGAGAGCACAGGAACCACATGCAAACCAGCTAAAAGTTCCTATCACAATGAGGACATGTAAGATTTCTTCTACTTCTAGGCTGGCTGGCCAAAGTGGCATGGACATACATTGATATTTAAGAAATAGCCCTGCTAACAAGTTTGAACTATGAAATTGATTATTCATCCAGTGTGATTATTAAATAATATACTGTGTTTACCTCAAAAAGATGGCGTTAAATTGGAAGAAACTGAGATAACTTTAATGGAAATATCAAGATTTTCTTTCTTTTTTTAATAAAGAGGATGACATCAGCTGTTGAAATAAAGAATATTGTGTTTAACTTTTCCATCTCTGAGTATGAACAAATCCATTCGATTAAATGACACCGAGGTTATTGGAGAGCTTAGTAAGAGTTGGAACTCATTGGACATAGAAACCATAGTAGGGTAGTTTGAAGAGTGAGAATAAGATGAAGAAATGGAGGCAGCAAGAGAAATATGGCTGTGAGGTATTGGTAGAATTAGGATAGTTACTTGGGGATATGGAAGAAACAATGCCATCGATGTTGGCAAATAATTGAATAAATTGAAATGTTGATGAGGAGATCAAGAAAGAGAGAGATTGAAAATTCAAGAAAAAAAAAGAAAACTGAGGAGAATGTAGAAGAAAAATATAGTGGGAAAAAATACAGGAGCACGTTTAGCTAAACTCAAGGACAAGATGGTTTTTTTAAACACAATACCAAGGAAAAGAAACTCTACAGGAGATACAAAATTGATCATTTGTATCTATGAGAAATAATCTGATACACAATTTAAAAGACATACTGTAGATGCCTTTAATATATTATAAGATTTAAAAACTAAAAAAAAATGTGTAAGCATGTAAATTAAAAAATGAACAAGGGACATACACTGAATTTAGAAAAGAAAAATATACAATTCAGTCAGTAGACTTATAAAACTGCTAACCTCACTAATAACAAAATGCAAACTAAAACAATAAGAAATAATTTTGACTAACAAACAGGCCATAATAAAAATTAGACCATTAGTTTATTTCCCTTGTAATACTTAAAACAATTTATAATTCTTATAAAACTAGTCATTTACTTTAGTCTCTTACTCACCCACTAAACTGGACATTTTAACAAGGTAGCAAAATGTCTGTCTAGTCAACTTTTGTATTTTTAATTCCTTGTACATGTTGGGCACATGAGGGTCTTCAATAAACACACACTGAATGAATAAATGAGTGAATGTTCAGGAGGGAGCAAACTCCTGGTGTAATGTGCTGGAGAGAGTATCAAGTAGTATAAACCACCTGGAGAGAAGCTTGAAAATATCTATCAAATGTCAATGTTATATTCTTCAAACTAGTAATTACATTTTTAGGGATTTATTCAAAATAAATAATCAATATTTGTACAATTTAGGATAAGGATGTTCATCAGAGTTATTTATGTTGTGAGATTATAAGTTATAAATACTTTAAATAACCAATGAAAAATACCCAATTAAATAAATTGTGGTAAATAAATAAGTTTAATCATATAGTAAACAATCATTAGATTCATTTTTATGGCATAGAAAAATGCTCATTGTTAAATGAGAAAATTATATTTTAAAATCGTAAGTATGACACAATATCGGTTTTGTTTAAAAAGCAATTAAGATACATAAAATAACTTTAAAAAATTCCAGGGGATTTTATTTTCTTTGAGCTTCTTTATGTCTTCCAAAATTTCTACATAGAACATGAAAAAATATTGTTAAAATTGCTAATAATTACTTCCAGGAATCTTTAGAACTTAAAAATCTAGATTTTTTTTCCCCTGCCATGTTTAAAGTTAAGAAAACAGATGTCCTATTTTTATAAATCTCAAATTCCTAATTACTGTGATTTTAATTCTAATCTTTTAAAACATTTTTACACATGGAACCCATGTGCGTATACATATGTACGTATACATATGTACATATGTATATTTTTTATCTATCCTACTTTTTAAAATTTTCTGGTTTTAGAATTATCTTTTAATTTGACTCAAGTTAAATAGCATATATATGCCAAAATTAAAACAGATTAGAATCTTCATCTAAGGCAGATATAAAAATTTAATGACCTCATATTAATTATAAAATTTAACTGCAGTCTCAAAATAGAATTGTGTATTATTTTATGATTCCAGTAGCCCTTATTAGTTAGTAGAGTAATTTTGGTTTTTTAGTACAGCATTTGTGCAATTTGCACTAGAACAAAGCTTCTTCCTTTACAGAGTTTTACAGAGTTTCTCTTTTCAGAAGATAAATCACTTTTATTTCTGTTTCCTGTCCTTTCTAGAACAAGTGACCGAATGCATATGCACAGGTATTTTAATGCATATTCCTAGCTCTGTGTTTATTAATAGTGTTTATTCAAGTGGCAATAGAATTCTTAAGCAGGGCTTGGAAATTTTGTTTAGAGAATGTTACTTTCCCACTAAAATGCATGGCCATTTGCATTTTCCTACAACACTTTTAATCCTGACATTGTTTCCTCCATAAAATTCATAACTCCTCCCATGTTGTCTGATGATTTATGAGAACAACGGGACTAGTACAAATCATCCTCTCATTCTTTGCCTAAATCTAACTTTCATAACAATGGTGACAAGATTTGAAAGAAGCTCTGGAAGTCAATAGAGCATGCTAAAAATGTGCATACTGTGGATCTGACAATAACAGGGCACATAGACTCTGTTTAAAGAATTATTGAAGGTACTGTAATAGATAGTCTGAACACTTAGCAATATGTGGCACAAATAGGGACAACAGTAAATGTCTGTTGAGTTCATGAATGATCAAGGGTAGGTGAGTAGCAATGAATGGTTCCTGGGGAGTGGGAAATGAGAATGATGGAAAAGAGATGGGGTTGGAAATTCCTGAAGGTTCTCATATTTTTCCATGGGTTGCAATGGGCCCAGGCTAGCGTTAACATGTGTACTGTAGTGTTAACAAGTCTTCCGTGTGTGATTTCATTTGATTTTCACTATAACTCCGTGACATGGGCAGTATTATTGTCCTCATTTTAGAGATGTTGAAACAGGCACAGGGAGGATGAGTGAGGGGCTGCTCTGGAACTTGAACCAAGACTGCCTGACTCCAGAGAATAGTATGCTAAACCACTACAGTGAGGGCTTGTGGAGGAAATCCACATGAGAAGCCAGCTGTTTAAGACTAGGATTGAACTCAGCAGGGTGCCTGTAGTGCTCAGAAGATTCCCATCCACATTTAGCTCTGAACTCCCAACCTTTCCAGTCCTGCTTCTTCTAACGCTCTATGTGATCTTTTAATTATTGTTTCATTTATTGTTATTTTTACAAATTACTATTTTATTTACTATTACTTGAATATACAAGAACTGACCCGTTTTAATTTATTTTACGCTCATTTCAGCGGCCTGGAATGCCTTCCTTTATTCTGACTACTTACCCTATTTATATAATAGAGCAAATTCCATATCCACAGCAAACCCTTCCTATAATTCCAGTCTCCTTTTCTGAACACTTAAATTCTCTACCTACCACTTATTTTGAAGTTCACATACATCATCTTGTATTATCTTGCAGAAAATATAAAATACATATGTATATGATAAGAATTTAGAGAGAAACTACAAATGGTATAGAGAATTAATATAAAATACTATTTTGCACATCCCTCTTTTCAAATTAGATCATGGGCATCTAGAAACAGGGACTCAATTACCTTGGTCTTCTCTCAATAACCTGGGATAGTGGCCTGCACTTAGTAGGTGTGGAGTGTCCCCACGGTTGACACTGATATTACATGTAATTATAAATAATGATAATAAAAGCCACAATGTAATAGGCAATGCCCATTGGGCACTTCATATGTGCGATGTGCCACACTCAGTGTTTTATCTGCATTATCTCATTTAATCTTCCAGCAACCCTATGAGCTAGTATCAGATAAGAAAATTGACACAGAATGGTTAAGTTAGTTGCCCAAGGTCACACATTTAGAGTAAGCTACTCCTCTCACTAGCTTTGTTTTAGAAAATATAGCTATTTTTTTATAAAAGCGCTGCAATATTAATATACAATAGGTTTTTATCATTATTTTAAATTAGTAGTTTTAACATTCATTGTGTTTAATTTCTAAGTCAGTGAATGCCAATAAACATAAGCCACATAAGCATAAGCTCTTTAGTGTCCTCAATAATTTTAAGAGTCCTACAACCCAAGCATTTCAGAGCCACTCTTTGCCGTAGACAATCTGATCCCTTCATCTCTCTGTGATTTCATTTCTTACCACCTCCCACCTCATCAGTCCCTCTGACCACTGTCTATTACATGCACATGGCAGCCTCACTTGTCCCACAGCCATTTTGTACTTGCTCTCCCTCTGATCATTTGCAGGGTTTGCTCCCTCACCCTCAGGTCTTTGCTCAAATGCCATCTTTTCAGTGAGCCCTGGTCACGCCACTTACAATTTCAAGTCCTAACACTTTTCATCTCCCTTCCCTACTTGTATTAGTTTGCTAGTGCTGCTGTAATAAAGCAAAACAAATTGGGCGGCTTCACAGGAATTTATCATCTCAATTTTAGAGGCTAGAAGTTGGAGATAAAGGTGAGGGCACTGTTGGTAACTTCTGATGACTATGAGGGAGAGTCTATCTGTTCTATGTCTCTCTCCTAGCTTATGGTGGTTTCCTGGCAAGCTTTGGCATTCCTTGCCATCATCCTGACCTCTGCCCTCATCATCATGTAGCATTCTTCCTATGTGCATGTCTGTCTGTGTCTAAATTTCCCTCTGTATAAGCACAGCAGTCATATTTGATTAGGGCCCGCCCTAATGACCTCATCTTAACATGAACATCGAAAAGACCTTATTTTCAGATGAGGTCACATGCACAGGTACTGGGGGTTAGGCATCATTTTCTTTCTTTGGGGAGGTGGAGATGGGGGGAAACAGAATTCAAGCCATAACAATCCTGAAAACATACTGCTAAACTTTTGTTTGCTTATCTATTGCAGGTCTTCTTCCTTTAGAATGTTTATTCCATGGAGTCAGGGATATTTTGCTTACTCACTGCTATATCCCCAGGGCATAAAACTGCCAGTATATAGTAGGTGCTTTAATAAATATGTGTGGAATTAATGAACTCTTTATCCATGTGGTTGGACTAGACAGCGGGGTAGGTTGGAGAAGGGTGTGACATAATGTTAGACCAGTAGTTGGGATGCAGATGGAAGAAGTCCTTGTTATTGATATACGAGTACTTAGGAATCTGTCTGGTTAGTTATATCCTTTGTCTGCTTATAAAAAAGTGACCTGCTTTAGTGTGCTTTACTATCAATGTATACTTTATTGGAACATTTCTCTTATTGATTCACTGCAGTTTAGTGATACGACATTTTTACATTATTGATTTCTCATACAATCCTGTATTTTACCATTATCTATTTACTATCCCTTGTAAATTTCAAAACAGCTTTTTACCATTTAGGGCTTACTTGTAACACAAACAATTCTTCCTGCTAGAGATGTGGATAATATACATATGACTAGATAAATCTAACTCTTCTTATTTATTTTTCTCTATCAGATTCCTTCTTAATTTTATCAGTCCACATTGAAATGAACTCTAATATACTCAAAATTTCTCCCCTTAGTTGCATCATGAGGCTAGAAATTTTAGTCTTTGGCTAATTGGATCAATCAAACATTTAAGCAGCAATATCCACTTGAATGATATAATCAACTAAGGCTGTGCAGCTGGTAAACCATGAACCATATATTAAACACACACACACACACACACAGACACACACACAGGAGTGTACGCGGAGCCACAGTTTAAGTTGAACAAACGTGTGTGAATTTTAAAAGTACTTCTTCTAACTTCAGAGTTCAATATACAATTTACAAAATAAGTCACGTTCATTAGGCATGTTCTGCTAGAGACTTCTAAGCTGTCAATTAGTGTGCTTAAAAGTAGTCTTTTTATTTTAGCTTAATGATCCTGAACCCAACCAAAGTCATTCCATCTATGGCAGATAAAAATGAAATGAAGCAGTACACCAGCTGGGTCAGGGGAAAAGTGTTTCAGGAACCTGAACAGGTTTTCTTTAACAGATTTCCCCTCCCCCCCAGAATAACTGAAGAGAAGGCATTTCGATGTAATATAACAGATTCAGTTTTTCAGGCCTAGTAGAGAACTTTTAAATCTGAGAAGGACTAAGAGGTTGTCTAACTGAACCTCCATATATTTACAGACTAGGAAATATAGGCCCAAAGAGTGAAATGATTTCTTCAAGGTCCTTTGGACTTACGAGGTGGGCAGCAGAAAGGTACTTCTGTTATTGGGAAGGGTATTTGTGAGAGCGCTTAGTCTGTGATCTGAGTTTTCCATGATGATCACAATTTTAATTGTGCAGTAAACCGTGCAAATGTCTCCTAAATTTCAATACTTAACCTACATTTCTTAACACTTCTCAAATGTGAATGCTGCATACAATTTCACTGTCAAATGATGTATTACAAAGAGTGCATGATGGAGAGAGCCAGCGTCCTGAATCAGAACAGCCATGCTGTGTGGAAGGGCATGTGATAGCACAAGGAGTTTTTAGTTGCTTTTCCTTAGAAAGTAAAATATGCACTAAGTTCATTTAACATGGAATTATTTATAGTATTGTCACATTCTTTTAGAGAAAAAACAAGGAGATAATTTTAATCTCAACTGTAAGGTTTACAGTGAATAAGAATTATACTTTGTGATCATACAGTCTTAAATATGAGTTTTATGCATTCCCCCTACACCTACCTGTCCCCAAAACAAATTTCTTAAAAGGGAGTGACCAGTGAATTATCTCTCAAAAGTGACTATATTTGCAGAAATCTATTCTTTCTCTATTCCTAAATTTAGAACTTTCATAAAATTATTAACATATAGTAATACAGTACTTAGTACTATCTTAAATATTTAATATTTTGCAAGTACTAATAAAAAAGTATTAATATAGTATTCAGTACTATACTAAGTATTTAGTAATTTCACAAAAGGTCTAGCTTATAAATCTATTCCCTAGTTTTACCAATTATAAAAAATATATATATATACATTTTTGAGACAGCATATAATGAATATATTCCATGACACACAAAACAGCAGGCCTAGCCTAGATTGACCTATTGCAATCTATAAAAGAGGATATGAATCTGAGACAACCTACACAAAAGTTTAAAAAATTAATAAAGTATTTCAAAATGAATCAGCTTATGACAATCTTAAAAATTTCATTGCAACATTTTTTTCTACATAGGAACATAAGTTAAACACTCGCTAATCTCCTTGGAAACAAGAGAAAAATCATACCTTCACCAATGCCTACAATAGGTAAATATTTATTTTAAGTATTGTCAAGGATACAAAGAAATATAGGGCATAGTTACTATAAGGGCAATCTCTATTCTGTAAGAACTTATCAAATATGTACAAATGAAAAGAAGTCACATATTTGTACAAGAATGATCATTCTTAAGCAACTACTAGGGTAAAACAATCATACACCATTGCTTCTTTAGTATTCCATTTGTGTCCAGCTTGTGACCTAAATGGTTATAACAGCACAAATAAACCACTTTTTCCCCCAAAATGGACAAAAAACAAACTAGAGGATAAAATGCATGAGATGTATACTTGTAAACTTAGAAGTAAATGGGCCAAAATGATTCTCTTCCACTTGCTTTCAGGGAAGCGTCTCAGATTTCAAGTGGAACTACCTGTTCTGAGAAACAAAACCACACAGAGAACTAATATGGTAAGGGGAGGTTATCATTCAGAAGACAAACATATTGGAGAGCACCATGTCAAGATGGTGTAATACAGATACTGAAGTGAGAAAGCCCTGCACATATGTGTATTTAGTAAGTGGGCAAGTATGCATGCAGCACAACACATATCCCTGATTATGGTAGCCAGAGCGGGGCACATCTTTTGTGACAAAGGCTAGAGAGGCATCATGGAGACGATAAGTGGTAAAGCTGATTCTCGTGGCTTTGAGTTTGTGCTTACAGAATTCTGCCATGTAATGAGAGGGTGATAGAAAGGTATTTAGAAAAGAACACAGGAGCATGATAAAATTACTTGTAATGACTACATACTGTATTCTTCTTGCTCTCCTAGTTGGCAATGACTCCTGAATATACACATTGCTTATTAAAGTGAACACCAAATAATAGTACATTAAAAACATAGAATGAATTTTCATTACTCAAAACTTACAAAAATTGTTTTCTTTTAATGACCCCTTAATTTATTGACAACCTACTATGTGCAGGGTACTGTGCTAGGTGCTATATAGTCACTGGTGAACAAAACAAGGATGGTATCTTCTTTCATAGAGTTTAATACTTACTGGCAGAGGCAGATATCAAAAAGAGAAATGAGCAAATAGAAATAAATCCACAAATACTATGGGAGAGAATAACAACGGAGGCTGGCTAATCTAGATTTGAAGATCAGATACAGCTTGTTTGAGGAAGTAATGGTTAAACCAAGACCTGAATGATGGCTGGAAGTTGCTAGGCAAAAACTGAATGAAACAGCATTTCAGTTAAAGAATTATTTTTCTTTAAATCTTGGATTTTCAAAACATGAAAGTATCTGTGAATCTTTTTAGGAACTGGGGAAAATAAATCAAAATGATCAGGATCAAACAACCAGAATATCTTTAAAGGAAAGCTACATTTATAGATGTTAGGTCAGAAGATTATTGCCATTGACCAAAGGTCATTGCAAATATATTGAAAAGCTGTGGAAAAAAATATTTAAAAGTTTAAACAACTATGCTGAGATTGGCATGCTGCGACATAGAAACCAAACCAGGCAGGAAGTTTGAAGAAATATGTTTATCTCCAATGTTGCTCTTCTGAAACAGTGATGATATGAGGTCACAAGACTCAGAATGCGTATATATATATATATATATTAAAAAGTCTGCAAGGGAACAGAACGAACATTCCAATGCAAATAAAGGAGGGATATAATCTATTCCTATTTTTGATGTTTTTAGTTCCGGAGGCATAACTGATGTCCCATGATTTCTTAGAGTAGGGACAAAGAAATTGGAAGTATGATCTCAGAATGGCTTGTTCTGGCTATAGGAGGTTGTACTTGTTAAATATTTATAGGATTTCTTTTTTTTATTTCAAACATTCTGTTTTAGGTTGAGGTTGAGTCCAAATCACATACAAAACATATCATGGAAATAGTTAATTATCATTTAAAAAGTATCTCACAATACAATTAATGATTTTATTTTTGATGACACAAAAGAGGATATGTTTATTAGTATATATCATAATCAGAAATTTCCTATCAGAGGAAGAAATGATATGGAGTGCATATTTTTTGTCCTAATATTAGGTTCCTATGTTGACTCTGGGGGAGTTCGTGTAACTCTGTGATACTCTAGTTTCCTCATCTATCAAAATCAAATTACAGGGTTGAATTACCTGTCAACCTTCTCCGGCTCCAATATTTTCTGAGTCTTTGATATGAATTCCCTACTTTATTACCCATTTTTTTCTTCCTTCATGTATTTCTTACTAGGTGCCTGCACTCTTGTAGCTGCTTGGAATTCAGTAATAAATGATACTACCCTCAAGGAAGTCTAACAGAAGGGTGGGTTGGGGTGACTGACAGAAAAGAGGCAGTCATGATATAGTGTGATATGTGCCTACATGTTATAGGCAGAGTTCCTGACCCAACCAAAGAAGTAAGCGGAAAGAGCCTTCCTCAGGAAGAAGGAACTAACAGATTCCTTTGGCAATTATAGCTTCACAGGAACTATACAGCTCATTTCCTTGGACTCTTTTCATAGTTCCAAAGAAAAGAGGTATTTCAATGTGGGTTGAAAAGTGCTACTTCTCAAAACTTGGGAAGCTATGGGGACTCTGTGGACAAGTACACCAATGGTCAGCATCTTATTTCAGGTCTCACCAATGCTCAGAAGCACATTCACTTTTAAAGCTTATCTTCTTATCTTCTGAACACCCATCGGAGTATACACACAGTGCCTTTTGACCTTGTCAGTTCCCAGTCACCAGTGAGATAGACCCTGTTCCCGGAGCCTAGAATTTTATCTTGGCATCTGCTGAGACACAAATAGAGTTCTATCATATGTAGTCTTATCCCAAATTACCTCCTTTGCTAGGTGAGTGTGTGTGTGTGTGTGTGTGTGTGTGTGTGTTTGCGCACACACACGTGCTTGTGTGAGCAAAGTAACAATTAATCTGACTACTACTGTTTTTAAATCTGTACCACTGCCCCTGATGCTTCAGCAAAGGCCACACCTGCTAATTCCATACTTCCACTTTTCTGCAGGTGTCTGAAGCACAACCAGTAGGGGATAGTTATTATACCACAGATCCATACTAGTCAAGGGATGAAGGGCAATGACCATTTTGACTAGTAATTCCCATATCAGGGGGAAACATCAAATAGCTTTTTTTGGGGGTAATTGAGATCAACACAAATATGCTCTATTTTTCTCCAGAGCATTTATCGCCATTCACAACACTATTCATTTTACTTATGTAGTTTATTGAATACATCCTCCATTAGAATATAAGCTCTTCGAGGGTAAGGAGTTTATTTGTTTTGTTTACTGCTATATGCCCTGGGACTAAAATGAAACATATCACATGGTAGGTGATCAATAAATGTTTATTGATTGATTGACTGACTGAATGTTGTTAAACCAGCAGAGGCTCAACCAACATCTGACTCCATCTCTAGGTGGATTCTGGTAGGATGGGAAATTTGCATCTATAAACGGCTGCATAATTGTGGTGGGGAAGGCAACTAGGACACTCTATTTTTTTCCACTTTAATTAAATATATGTATTCTTTTTTGAAGGCCAAGAAAATTGGGGCTGTTAATATTATTTTGAGCAGCTACCAAGGAGGTCAACTCATAAGTTCTGGAAAAGGGCCCATAAGTCTCCAGGGCAGAGGATTTTCAAATGGCTGATGGAGGAGAAAGGCATTGAAGACATAAGGGATGTGTCAGGGAAGCTTCTAGAAGACAATACATCAGCTCACACATGCAGTTTGAGCAAGCACAGGTAGGCAAAGGGGGTGGGGCCTGGAAGAGCGCATTCACAGGAAAGAAGAGGTGAGAAAATGAGAACTCTGAGTTTTAAAATTCCACGTCATAGCATGTGGCTGGACTCTAGATGCAAGAAGTGGATGGTAAGGGATAAACTAGAGGCTTAAGTGAGAGGTAGAACATATAAGGCCTTCTGTGCTTGAAGCCAAGATTGGATTTCACCTAAAAGTCGGTGGGGATTAATGAGTATCACAGTCATGACTTATCTTAAGAAAAATCATGCTGTCTCCAGTCTGGATAATGTACTGAAGGAGACTGAAGAGTGGGACATAATGACTAGTTAGGAGGCTGCTGTAATCCTGGTGAGAAATGACAGTGGCCTGAAGTAGGTAGTGTTTCTGGGGAAAAATAGGTGGATTTGAGAGAGATTAAAGAGGTGGAACTGACTTAGTGACTGATTAGGTGTAAATAGTAAATGATACTTCTGGTTAAACAAATGGTGATGCCAAGGCAAGCATATTACAGGAGGAAGAATGTGCTAGAGATACACAGTGGCATCATTTTTCTCTATCTCTTGCTTTTTAATACACTGGGTAAGTTGCTTAACTGTCTAGCTTCAGATTCTTCATCTGTATAAGGGTTTTAATAACATCTACCACATAGGTTTATAGCAAGAAACAGGACAAGGACAGAGGCCATCCAAATAGCTGGGACTGAATTCTGGCCCCACCACTTACTAGAAATGTGATTTTAAATGTACGTTACTGAACTACTCAATCTGTAGTTCTTCTATCTTCCAAATGCGAAGAACAAAAGCTGAATGCTGCTTGTTATGAAGTGGAAATAAAATAATGGCGGCCTCAATAGTACGTCTCAAATATTTAGGAGCTAGTACTACTATCATTATCACATCAGTGTTAAATGGAAGTGGCATTTTATGCAGATTCATTTAGTGGACTATTTTTTAAAGAAGTGAAGGATATGGTTTGGTAATCTTGGGAAAGACAATGAGCAGAATTTTAGCAGTGAGCTCATGAGGCAAAAGGATGAACAGAAGACAATTGGCTGGAACAGATTTTTCAGCCAACCTAGGGCAGGAAACACTGGGTCAGGAACTTTGTCGTTGGCTAAAAGTTGCTTTGCATGTATGGTCCCAGGAAAGACTCTGGAGGTCTCTATGCATCACGGGAAGTGGGCAACAGCACTTGTTAAAATTTACCGTACATCCACTCAGGCCCAGTCATACAACAGATAAAAAGTTGCTGGGAGCTACAAAGTCTATTGCACTTATTACACTAATCGGAAGGAGTGGGAGAAATTTTGCACTGCATTTTTCTTTTGGAATTTCTACCAAGGATCCTGGTCTGCCCAAGGGAACATCACGCCGATAGCAGAACTGAAGGGAGGGGGCACAGCAGAAATAAAAACAGTACAAAAGATTCAATATACTCATTCTAACCAGCCTGTGGTCTCAGGGCCTGCAAGGGGGTGGATCGTGATGAGAATCACAGATTTTCCAGTACGAACTATGTTTTTGGCTGCAATTATGTAGGCAGTGGCATGTCACCAGACAGCCAGGAAATTCTGTGGTGGTTTGGAGCCTGGCAATCCATTGGTGGCTTATAAATGTTCAGAAGGCTCAACTTTCTCCTGAGGTTTTCAAACTATGCAGCTTTGACATGCTTCATATGAAACTGCCTAAGTATGGTTATTTAATCTCCATTTGTAGACTTTTTAAGAACTCATAACCGTACTTCAAACCATTAAAAATATAGCCCCACGTATTCACAATGAGGAGGAGTTTTCTGCAAATGAGGTTTCGGCAATGTTGGAGGGCGTAATTTTTTTGAGATGACATGACCAAATTTTGTGTGTGAGTGCATGTGTGTGTAGGGGAGGGGGCGGGGAGAGAGATTGAGAGGCGCAGAGAGAGAATGTTTAAAATGCTGTCTCTACATCTTGTATTCATTATTACAGTAGACATTTTATAGCTCATGCAAGTTTGGGAAGCACCAATTTGTTCTCAAGGTTATTATCAACAGATGTTTTATTATGTTGATCACACAAGTCAGTTAAAAGACCTGCTGTATGAGGGGCACCCGACACAAAATAATCTTAGAGAATGAAAGAATGTTTCCACCATATGGTTCAATCTGCATGTGGCTATAAATTGTACATTATAGATGTGAACGGGGTTAATATTCGATTTCCTTTCTCAGGATTCCAGGAATGATACACAGCCTTCTAAGACTAATTCATTAATTCAATAACCCTGAGATTTAAAAGGTAACTGATTTCACAGTCAGTGCTGCATTCATTTAATGTCCTTAGTCTTCCTTCCCCACTGAGCAAACATGCAGACTCTATGTTCAAGTTGAGAAACATCCCTTTGGAAACCAGAGGCAAGAATCCTCACATCAGCTGTTCAAATGCCAGACTTTCCAATGGAAAAAGCAGCATGCTACGTGAAACAACGGTCAGCTTTGGTAATGAGTGGAAAGAGAGACACTGAAACTATAGCACAAGTGATTCTTCCTGAAGTTTTAGATTTGAATCAGAATCAGTCCGGATTTCTGCTCTAGCCCTTTTCAGCTGTGTGACCTTGGGGAAGTTACTTTATAACTCAGTGCTTCAGTTTGCAAGTAGTATGATAATAATTACTTCAGAGAGTTGCTGTAAGTAGGATTACGTAAGAGACTAAACTCATGAATTTAATCACAAAGTTCAGATTTCCAGAATATGTTTCCATATATTTGAACAACAACAACAACAATCCCTTTCCGAAAAACAGCCAAGTCGGAATGATGCATAGGTTGTCCAGGAGGAACAGTGTACTGCGTTTCCAGTTCATTCTCAAGTGCTGGCAAAAGATTTGGTCAGTTCAGCTGAGAGGATCCTTGTTGGCAACGCCAATGTGGTACTGCTCTGAAAAGCATGTCTTGTGACTTCTGTCAAAACCACCCAGGCTACAGACAGCCTGTCCCTAAAGTAACATGCTTGAAGAGAAGGTGGTTTAAATCACACTGAGATGAGTTTAATTTGGAAGCAGTACTTTATTTTGTCACTTGCATAGTTACAATTGAATAAAGATACAGAGAAACATACTAGGGACTGAGACATGCTCTTTAATACCCGAGCAATGTAAAAGCTTGAGTTTTCATTTTACCACAGTAAAGTGAGTATGAAAGAGTTTCTTTTTTTTTGGGGGGGGGGCTTATGTCATGGAATAGTTATATAGAACAAGAAGACGGCAAGCTTGGTTGATACTCTGTGATACTAGATCTAGTATCCCTCATTCAATGACCCTCATTCAATGTCTGTCTCCTCTACTAGCTCCTAAGGTCTGGGGCAGACAGTGTCATTCCCTACCTATTCACAGCACTAATACACCTATCACAGCAGAGGCAATTAATTAATGCTTGTTGAGTGAACCAGGCACGAATTCCAGGCACCACAGTGGGCAATCAATGCATATCTGTAGAATGAGAGACATTTTTAGGAGGGAAAGTAATGATCTGGAGCATTGCCAGAAAAAGGAGAGCATGTGAGGAATAATAATAATAATAATAATAACAATAATAATTCTACATGGGGGAGTAGTAGAGATTCTGCAGGAGAGAAGACTCAAGGAGGAAGTTAATGTTGATTTCTTTTTAAAATAATTCAAGGCCTTTCACAAGAAGAGCAACTAGACCCGTAATAATGATTACTAGCTGTTGTATCATACTTATTAGGGCCAGGCATTGTTTTAAGTATTTTATTTTATATTGATGAATTCACTTAGTCCTCACAACAGCCCTGTGAGGGAGGTATTATTTTCGCACCCATTTTACAGGCAAGCATATTGAGGCATAGACAGATTAAGTCACTTGCTCATATTCACAAGGTCGGTAAGTGTTAAAGCCACAATTTGATTTCAACTTAAATAGCTATATAGTCCACACTTGAAATTCTTTATTATGTTGTTGAAATAGGTTGGTTAAAATTATTAGAAGATAATTTAAATCAATGTAAAAAATGCCTTCTAAACAGTAATGTTCAAAATTTAGAGGGTTAAAAGTTTCCCTCTTATTGGAGGTGCAAGATAAAACTTGTTATGTAGGCATGCTTCTCATAGTCTAAATATTTATGAGCTATTTTAACAAAAACTAGTTTAAATGATTTAGGGTGATTTAAAATCTAATTTGGTATGAGAGAAAGTTTTCTTCTGATTTCAGCTTAGTTTAAGAAATCAATGACTACATTTGATATTTTCAGTTTGTTTTACCTGATAGGGGGATTATTTTGTTATTAAAATAAAACCAAAAACAAAACAGCAAGAGACAGAGAAGGAGCAAGGCTAGAGGTTAAGGATGTGAATTTCAGACTGGCCTTGGTTCTGAATTGCATGACTTTGTGGAACCCCTGTAAATATTTCCTCATTTATAAAATGAGGCGTGTAATGTTTTCTTTTCCTATTTCACAGGGTAGTTTGAAGGATGAAATGAAATATCTGAAGTATTTTGAAAATAATGAATATTAAAGTGAGATATATTGTATACAGTATATCAACTGAATGAAACACTAATACTCATGCACAGTAGAACTAACAAACAACCTCACCAATTTTAGCTTCAGAAAACATGGATATATTTTCAGGAGGAAAATTTTAAAAATACAATTGGAACGCTGATTGAACTGGATTCCTTTTCTTGAATTAGAAGAATGCTAAATATGTAAGATATAATGTTATTTTTGCTGTTTTTCCTCCCAGAATTGGGGTAACATTACTGAGCTTTGAGTCAAGTTTAAGCAGATGGAGGGGAGAGGGGATTGGCTTATTTCCCAAACATTCAGAAATAATTCTGAGGAGAAATAGATGCATTTCTATATACCTACTCTCTTTGTGTTTTCCTTGAAGGTGCGTTTAGCCTTTCAATGCTAACCTAAGATATTTTGCAATCTGGTGTAGTATTTCCTTTTGATAAATGTATAAGCCATAAAGGCAAACTGAATATATCATAGCTGGTCAGAGAAGAAATATGTTACTCCCAAAAGTCTCCCATATTTTTTAGGCTTACTGGTGGCACCACATACTAAGTAAAGACAGCTCTACCACACACTAGTTTTGTGACCATGGACCAATGCCTTAACTTCTTTAAACCACAGTTTGCTTATCTTTTAAAGCTTATGTAATAGACTAATTGTTAAGATTCAAGATAACCACTATAGAGTAATTAACACATAAGGCTCAAACTTCAGAAAATGTTGTACTTACAGTTGGAGTAGCTACTGCTACCAAAATGAGAAATAGAATTGTCTGCAGCTTAAAAAGAAGATCCTGTCTGTCTATCTCTATCTATCATCTATCTATCTATCTATCTATCTATCTATCTATCTATCTATCTATCTATCTATCTATCTATCCATCCATCTACAAATATATAAATATACACAAATACATGAAAAGTATATGTTTATATTATAAAATGTATAATGTGTAACACAAAATGTATATAAAATTGAAACACATATATGCATATGTGTGTGTGTGTGTATATATATATATATGTACGTATACATAAACACACGCTATAAGGCGGCAAAACAATCTGTACCATCTATCTCTTATCAAAAGGTTAAATGATTTTTATAGTGATTTTACTAGCAATCTATTATATTCTTCTAGTAATTAAAAACAACTAGACATAAAAAAACAAATAAAAAGGATTAAACTAAGAAACATTTTTGCCTTTGAGGTTCTTGAAATTTATCTAAAAGGTAAATACAATATGAACACAGATGATAATGAGAAAGCCCTGAGCTAATGAAGAGAATGGATAAGCAAACCCTGACTGAGGAAATTTGAAACAGCTTTAAAGTGGAGGTAACATATGACCTGGGTTTTGAGTAAGAGCTCGTCAGGGAAAAATGGTAAGACAGTGATGAGCAATTTTAGGATCAATAGAAACTGACTGGTGGTACTGAATTAAATGAAAAATGACATTCTTTTTAATGACTAAATGTGCATTGTTTAATTTATGCTGATTCTATATAGACCAAACATTTTAAAATCTTTAAAACAAGGTAATATAGCACAGAGGTTTTGATGCCTGTGACTATTTTCATAATATGTGCATTTCTTTTCTCCAAAGCATAGATAATTTGAAAGTTGAAAAATACATTAAGCTATCAAGCTAAGTGGGTAAAAGGACAAGCTTTTAAACCTACTAGTTCTAACCATTTCTCAAATACTGGAAATAATTTTCAGTTTTTCTACTATGAAACTCTATTTTGAGATACAGGTGTTTTTATTTCTTCTCACTGTGTTTTTCCTTCTCCTTTCCCCCCATTCAAACAGGTGTCCATTGTAGGGGGAGGTAAGGATAAGGAGAGCTGAAATCAGAAGCAGGCTGCAAATACGTCCCTGCTTATGTTTCTGAAAACCTAAGCCTTTAGAAGAAATTAAAGGGTTTTTGGAGGAGGCAAAATGGAGAAGAGAAGCCCTCTGTAGAGGCAGAGAGTCTTGATGAAGGAGTGAATAAGAGTGAGGTTTCCCAAATGGGGTTTGGGGTGGGGAGAGATTCCCTTGAACTGGAATGAAAAAGGAGAGAGAATAATTTTCGGAGCTGAACGATTTTGAGGTATGTCTACAAAAATGGGGATCTAAGCTGCTTCCTAAAGATTCTCATGACCTCCTGTGCCACTTAGGTTTGTTTAGTTGCAAAGAACACAAGCCCCAGTTCAAACTGGCTAACCCAATAAAGGGGATTCATTGTTCATTTTAATAAAAATTCCCAAGGAGTGCCTCAGCAATAGTTTGATTCATGGCCTCAATATATCACCAAGATTGTTCCTGACCGCATTTATCTACTTGGCCATCTAAAATGCTACTTCTTTCTAAAGCTGCAATTCTCTTTTGGTCATAATATGGCCCCAGGCTACTATCTGTGCTGTAGTCTTCCATACTTTACTGTATGCCCATGGAGAGGGTGGGTTTCCATCTCAGAATTCTAAATAAAATCATGCAACTCACTCTGATTGGACTGGATTAGGTTGCATATCCAATGCTGATAAAGGCCAAGGGAGTAGAATACGTTAATTGTCCTAAATCAATAAGGGCCCACCCTTGGAGTTCAGAGTCTCCTTAGCTTCCATCCAACAAAACACATGGGTTATGTGGGTGAACATAAGCATCTGAACTAAAATCTGGGCACAGTTAGCAAAGTGGAAGGGGTGAAAAGAATGAAATGGGTAGAAAAGAAACAAACACTGACTACATTGCAAAGGTATAGCACAAATTCATAGACTGGAAGGGACACTCAGAAAAGGGCCATGGCTGTAGCAGCAGTTACTTACTTGTAAGGAAAAATGACCAAACGATACATAGGCTGCATTGTCATGTGTAGGGATACAGAACTGTGGGATAATTCTGGAGATGGTTGAAGTGGTTGGGAAGAAAAGCACTAAGAATGATTGTGGGCCTGACAGTTGAACTACATCAATTAGGGTTTGTTTAGTTGCAAGTAACAAAACCCTCAGCTTTTATCATTTCTCAAGAGCTAGCATTTAGGGACGCAGGTATGATTGCTGGGCCCTACCCTGTAGTGCTCCTTGGGTCTTCATGTCCCAGTAGTTTCAGGATCCAGTACCTCCATCATGATCCTGAACTCTCAGGATACCCCTGAGTTAGAGTTTTCCTCACCAAACCTCCTTAATCATCCACTACTTTTTCACACAAGTCACGGAAATAGACCTATTTTGACTGGAAAATTCAGTTTGGGAATAAGAGTTTTATCATTTCTGGGCAAATCTTTTCATTGTAGATTTTGTCTATAAGTTTTTAATATTAGAAGTACCATTATACTAGCGTTAGATATGCTTGTAATGATCAAGGGCCATATCAAAGAAAGATGTGGGTAATAGCGTAACCAGTGGTTCCCAGAATAAAATATATACGCGGTTTAGATGAAATGAGGGCACTATGGCTCAGACTAACGAACTTGTTAATACAGAGGGTATGTGAGGTGAAAGAAAGGAAATAACTCAGCTGGGAGCTTATAAAGAAAAATGGAGATGGCTAGAGTCAGCAGTTAAATTTAAGCTGAATGCATTTTGTGCTGATTCATCTAAATCACCTCTTTGAGGTATGTTTACTAGTCTCTCCTCAATCCTGAGACTTCGATGCTTACAAGTAAAGAAAAGTTAGATTAATGACCCCCTAAATGCCTGCAAACTATATTTCTAACTGTCAATTTTTTTCCTGACATCTGAGTCCAATGGTTAACACTGCAAAGCATTTTCCACATGTGCAAAGATTGTTGATTCCCAAATCAGATAGGTTTCTAGACAGTAGAGACCTAAATTCATAGACCTGTCACTAGCCATTTTCTATATCTGCCACTCTTTTTATTTTATTGGTCTTTTATTTCTGGGAGTTGGAACACAGTAATGGGATACCCTAAGGGAGATGGTATGTGTAAGCTTTGAGGTATTAAGGTTTACTGAAACCTGCCAACATTATTCTACTGGAGAGCTTTGCTTTATGGCCTTACCTTGGTGGTGAGAAACATGATTAGAATTTAGGCAGTTAGAAAATTGAAGCAAGACAACATTTATTCTGAGAACAGTCTATGGCAGCGTGATCCTAGGACGTGACTTACTTAAAAACCTCAGCACCGTTAAATACAACATCAAGATACATTTGTGTAAGTCTGCTTGCAGGCAAGTTATGATATTTGATTTGAACTGGTTTGGTTAGGAAGAAATTCAGGGAAGGCTCATGAAGCCATTGGATAGAAAGTGGTATCTGGCTGGGTCTTTAGGACAGCCATAACATAGGAAATGGATGCTCCCAGTTTTTTCTCTCTTCTTTCTCTGGCTCTCTCATAGGAGCACTCTGATTGGCTCAGTTTGGCTCATGTGTCAGCCTCTGAACTGTGCATCAAATCACTAAGAAAAAATTTAAAAATAAAGATTTTCCACGCTTTACCCCCTGAGATTCTGATTACCTTGGTATAGGGCAGGCCTCAGGATCAGAGTAAATTTTTTCACTAGCTCAACCGGTAATTCCCAAGAGTAGCTCTAGACCAGTCAGCTGTGTGACCATAGGTGCTACAACTGGCAGTTTTCCCTAGCACCACATGGTTGGAGTGGGGTGAGAAGTTCCCCATAGGACGGAGGATATTCTTCCTGCCAGTTTTAATGCACAGACAAAACAATTGCTGTTCACTATGATATAGAGCAACTGGAAGAGGGAGATCATTAGAATAAAATATTTCAAGGAGGTATCAGAGTATCTAAAACAAATATCATAGCCTAAAGCTATTGAAAACAAAACACTCTAACTGCTTGTCTAGCCTGGAACTACATTATTATGAGCTAACAAAGAACTAAATATAGACCTACAAATAGCATTGGGTTATTCTAGAGGAAGCTATGGCTTCAAACTCACGGGCAGATTCCACTGATATACTAAACATGCTTAAAAAATACGTCATTTGGGTATGCATGCACTGTGGAGATCACTTAATAAGCTTATCATTTACTACAAATACACACACACACACACACACACACACACACAAGTATATGCATTTGCCACTTCACCTAGCCTTACAATCATGGTCTGAAGTTGTACCAACAGTGGCATCTTAAAAAACAAAAAAATGAGGCCTGGATAAGTGTGTGTGTGTGTGTGTGTGTGTGTTTTGTAATGACAAATAATATTGAGCATCTATGATGTTCTGCTATCTCTTTTAGGCATTTGACATGTTATTTTTATTTTACAACAATGCTATATGATAGATATTAGTATTCCATTCATTATGGAAAAAACTGAGGCTTTAATAGGTTAAGTAATTTGTTCAAGGTCCCACAGGAAGTGAGTAATCCTGGATTCCAAATAAGATCTGTCTGAATTCAAAGACTGTTCTTTCCACTATATAAACCTATTTCTGTTTCATAAATTTTGCAATACTTTCCACCAAGCCAATAAACCTTTGATCAAAATACATGTATATTAAGAAAATAGTTTGTGTCTAAATATAAACTTATGTTTGGATAGTATCTATGTACTTACATATACATACACGTGCATATATTTCAAACATAGTTAAAATGCACACTAATAATTGGACATACATCAAATTTAGAATTAAGAATCTTACCCATAATTAAAATTAATTATAATTAAAATTATTCAGCTAAACTAGAATAAGATTGTGCTACAGCTTACTGTATAAAAACTGAAACCCCACCAAATATTGTTGGAACTCTGCCTTTTTATTCTTGTTACTATTAATTGAAAATGGCTAAAAAGGCAGGAAAAACTCAAGAATTTAGAAACCCAAAGCCTCTATATTATTTGAAGTAATAGACCCTTAATTCTAGTTAAATTTATGAAGTTTCATCTTTATAAAAAGTCAATAATGTGAGAGAAACAAATTTGGCCTAAGTGATTCAGACAGCCAATGACATTCATATTAATTCGATTCCTGGATGAACCTGGATAGTTAGTAGACAGCTTTAATGGGTCCCTTTTAACATGGCAATTCACAAACACTGTTTTCAAAATTCCCATGTTACCCACTTTATACCCAACCTTGGTTCACCTATAGGAATTTGCAAGGTACAATAAATCAGTCATTTTTCTCTACCACCATAAAAATCTGTTTATTTTAGCATGGGTTAAATAATAAGTAACAAAAGTCAATGATTTGCATTTAGGAAGATGCCTCAGATCTTCGATTTTTTTTTTTTAATTATAAAAGAATATCTCTGACTTGTCAGACAGAGAACATTCAAATAGTATCAAATGGCCATACATTCTGCGGCTGTCAGGAAAGCACTCCAAATGTTTTTTCTGTTTTGGAGGCTGGGTGCAGGGGTTGGAGGAGGCAGAAGATAATCAGAGAGTCACTTCAATATCTCTGCTACATTGTAGTTATGCATGTTGGTCAGCGTTAGGGATGCATGATTAATCTATTATCCATGCTGGATCAACTAGTTTCTCTTGAGAAAAATCATATTGGGGGTACACAACTTATTAACTTCATACATAGATAATAGAAAAATCACTCAGACTTCGTATCTGCAGCTATCTTTGTTAATATCATAAGAGCCCAGGGTGTCAGAAAGGCTTGAAATACCACAGGTGTCCATCACTGAGAAGCCCAGATTGTGTTAAGGAAATTGTTGGATTATTAGTCTAGTCACCTTTGACATTTTCTACTCTCTCTGGCATTTTCCCATCCTACAAAAACATCAGAATCTGTTCTTCTAACATTTTAAACATATTTTGAATCATCTTCTCCATCACTTCTGGCAGAATTTAGCAATTAATTATATGTCTTAAATGGCATACCAGCGTCATCTCCTGAATCCTATGGAATGTATACCAAATTATTGCAGTCAAAGTAATCTTTTTGAAACACAAATATGATTATGTCACGTTTCTGCTTAAAATTCTTCAAAGGCTCTCCAGGGCCTTCTTGATAACATTGAAACCCCTCCATATGTTATCCAAGGCATCTACGTTCTCAGCCTTCTCCATCTCTCCAGCCTGGTCTCTCTGAGTCCTACTCATAACTTGAAGGGCAATCATTCTGACGACTTGCAGTTCCTTGAACATATTACTTTTTCATGGGCCCTTGCACATTTGCACCTGCTGTTCCCTGTCTGAGAGGCCACCTTCTTCCACTGTCTTTTCCATGGCTAGCTTCCTCTCATCTTTCATAAGCCATCTCAGGTAGAATGCTTCAGGGAAGCACTCCATTCTGGGCCAGGTATCCTCAGCACTCTGCTCTTCTTCATGGTTTCTGCCTATGTACTCCTCTGTCAGGCTGTGAAATGCTATGAAACAAATGTCTTTGTTCAGTAAGTGCTCGACACAAAGGTACATGAGACATTTGTGGCATTCACCATGTGCTGCAAGAGGCCAATGCATTGAACATTGTTGCTGAAGATGGGTCAAGTCATCAACGTGTCCTCACATTGTCCTCAGATTCTTTTTATGTTATCATGGTAATATAAAGAACACTATAACAAAATTCAGTCCATTAGGGAAATTCATAGGTTATTGAAAAGATTTTATTCATCCTTTAATGTAAGAAGTTCTCAACTTGTGTTACTTTATTAAAGGATACCTTGCCCAAAAGGGGAAGTCAAGAAAAGCTTCATGAAGGAAGTGACACTGAGCTTAATCTTGAGGATAATCTAACTCAGTGGCAATGAGCTTAGGTTTTAGTGTCTGCTGGGCATGGGGCTTAATCCGAGCTCTATCTCTCACTAACATCATCACTCATGACAAATGATTTTAATTCTGCATCTCAGTGTCCTAATATATAAAAGGGACTTAGCAATATCCACCTCATAGGGATGTTACTAAGTACGATCAATTATTAAATTAAATGTTACAGAGAGTAAATGTAGAAAATGTGTAAACTATAAATGTATATAGCAAAGACCATAAGTTCCTCATCATTGGATATCTGATATCTAACAAAGTAACAAAAAAAAAAAAAGAAGAAAAGCCGATATAAAAGTTCTTCCTAGATTAATGTAATTTGTTCATTGAGACTGGGAAGCTATGCTTTTAATAAGCTTCCTCAGTGATTCTGACAACACTTGTGAGAACTACTGTGTTAACGTGAAGGAAATGTTAACAATAACAGCTACGCATGCTGTTCTAAATCTTTGTATTAACTCATTTAATCATCACAGGGGCCCTAGGAGTTAATTACAAATATTTTAGCCTCATTTTCAGATGTGGAAACTGAGGCACAGAAAGTTCAGACTTCAGATCAAAGTAACTCAACCAGAAAGTGATAGAGTCAGGATTTAAAAGCAAGCAATGTGCCTCTACTTCACTGTCCTTGCCGTGGAAGAACCCAGGCATAATCCATTTCTCGCCAAATATTCTCTGCGCATATACCACATTCCAGACTATGTGAGGCAGATTGGGTATAGAAGTGACTATATATTCATATATAGCATATATTTAGGGGGAACGTTAACATAGTAAACATTAAATAAATAAACAAACAAATACATAGAAAGCATGCATTTCAGATATTGGTAAGTGCAATTAAAAGATAAAGCTGTGGAAAGGAAAAAAAGTATGATGGAGACTGTAGGACTAATTTAAATGGGGTGCAAGGAGGAGATTTTTCTGAGAAGACACTTGAGTAGATATTTAAATAATGAAAAGCCCAAGTTGTGTAAGTTCTGAGGGGAGATTTTTCCAGGAAGATAAAATAACATATATAAAGGCCTAGAGGTGGGAACGTTTGTGGGTTGTTGTTTTTTTCTTGTTTGTTTGTTTTTTTTAGGAATGATGAGAAAGTCAGCATGGCTAGAATGAAATATTCAAGGAGTTGGTTGTGAGGACATAATATTGGAGAGAGAAGAGCAGGGGTCAGATTGTAGAAGGCCTTGGAGGTCATCACAATGAGTGTAATTATCACCTTTAGAGGGTTTTAAGAATAAAAGTGATCTGGTTTATATTATTTAAAAGGTCACTCTGGCTACTTGGAGAAGAAAGAAAAGTTGGCAAAAGTAGAAGTTATTACAGTAGCCCAGGCACGGGATGATATTGGGTTGGACCAAAGGTAGTCCAGGTGGAAAGATGTGATTTATTTTGAAAAATAATTTTATTAGGATTTGCTCTGGATGCCAAGACAAAAGGAATAATTAAGCAAGAATTCTAGGTGATTTTTTGGGGGGCCTGAACAATAAGAAAAAAAATACAACCAAATAGTTAAGATGAGGACTATTAGGACAGAAGTAGCTTTGGCCCTGAGGGTAGGGAGTGCAGGGAAATCATAAATTCCATTAGGAACATATTAGAGTTGCCAACTGGACAATTAGCTGTCCACATTTAGTGTGCAGGCAGAGGTCATGACTTCAGATTTTGGAATCATCAGTTGGTAGTTGGCATGTATAGCCATGGTCTGGATGAGATCACCCAGGGAATGAGGGGAGACTGAGGTCTGTGCATTGGGTTTCAAGAGTGCTTCAGCATTTAGAGGCGAAGCTAGCAAGGAGACTGAGAAAGAACACGAATGAGGTAATGAATAAACAGGAAAGTGTTTTGTTCTGGAAGCCAAGAAATTTACATCTTTGAGGAAGGGAACAATGACTGTTGAATCAAACGTTGCTGAGAAGTCAGTTGGGATTGGGAACTGATACTCGGGTTTAGCAAGAGGGAACCAATAGTGATTTTCAGAGGGATGAGTTTAGGACTATTGCAGGGATAAAAACATGAAATAAGTTAAAATAAGAAAATGAGGTAATAAAGTGATGAAATAGATAATGAAAATATATTAATGAAAATAGATAATTTTCCTAGATTCCCAGTAAAGCAAAATAGATTAATAAGGCAGTAATAGGAGGAGAACACTGGGACAAGGGAGTTTGCTTTTTTTTTTTTTTAAGATGAGAGATATGATATCATGTCTGCATTAAATTTACTCAGGAAAAAGTGAGAGAGAAATTGATAGTGCAGGAGGGAGCAGAAAAATGCAGGCAATGTCCTTAAATGGACAAGCGGTTACAGTGTCCAGGTCAGGAGTGAAGAGCTGACCTTGGAAATGAGCAAGGAAAATTACTTCATTGTCATGGGGAACACACAAGCAGACCTGGTGGTCGAAAAATAAGGTGGTTTTCATTTAAGTGCTTAGCATTTCTCTAGGACATATGAAAAGAGGTCAACAACTGACAGTGAGGATTGGGGTGGGCGTAGTGTGAAAGATTTTAGGAGAGCAAATAAGATGCGGAATTGTTGTGCCAGAGAATGAGAAAGTGATTTTTCTAAAGAAATGTATAAGAATTGCTAAGATGTTTTGAGGTTTCATTTGAAATCAGTAGTTATCATTTTAAAGTGAGATGAGTGAGTGCTTCTCTAGCATGTTCAGTTGCCCAGGTGTTGCCGTGAAGTAAGTAGGAAGGTGCTAATTGAACCAGAGATGAGGTTTTGTTGGATGAATGCAAAAACAAAGGAGAAAAAGTGTTGAGTATATGAGAGGGAGAATTAGAAAACGTGCTAAGTTGGAAGGGAATGGAGTGCATAAAGAAGGGTGACAGCCAAAGGGAAATTATGAAATCAATGATTCAAGGTCCCAATTGGGTTGAAGACTTTTTGGGGTGGGGTACTAGAATAAATGATCAGGACAGAGAAGAGGTAGTGTTCAAAGAAGATGATATTTAATGCAGAGATTTGGGGGACGGGTGCAATGAGTACCCACAACAAGGTTGAGAGCAGGACTGGAAACCCTAGGTCAGGAAGTGAGGGAGGTGAGATGACCTGCTAGAAAATAAAGCAAGTTAAGTGTCACATCCAGACTCTAACCCACAATTGTCAGATTCCTACTGAATGTTGTACCTTTCAACAACATTAACTTCTAACTATATCTTGACCTATAAAACCAGGGTAACTAAATGGCACTATATTTAAGATGTTTATGTGTATGGAGTATAAGACGAGAGAAGGGTTGGCCTCACAAATGGGAGATCTGTGCAGTTAAACAGGGCCCGGCATGTAGAAGGCCCACTTTGGTTTAATGCACTGCTGTTTCCATCTTTTAATTCTTAATATTTTTTAAACGAAGGCATCATATTTTCATTTTGTACTGCACCCCACAAATTATATAGCCAGTTCTGGACAGAAGATTAGTGATTTAGAAGGAAAAATGTGTTGTTTTCTCTCATTTGGACTAATTTTCCATAAGCTTCACTTTTCTCCACTAAGCATGCCATTAAAAATTTATCAGGGTTCATAATGGATGTTTTAAAGTAACCATCTGTCAAATACTTACCTTTTAATGTAAATTTCCTTTTAAAACCACTCATATTCTATAAAAATTAGCCTGAGAAGGATAAAGTCCCTGACTTAGGAAAGTGAATTATCAGCAAACTTAAAAGAAAATATAAATTTTAAGTGTAGGTCTAGAGTGTGAATTCATATTTGAGTGATAGCTTAGGAAAAATACTTATATTTTTATTTCTCATTATAAATGCAATATATGTTTGTTATGGATGATTTAGGTAATAAACATAAATAACAGAAACTAAAAATCACCCCAAAATCCTTAACAAGAGTTAATCACTTCTAACATTGTGATGTATTTCCTCCTAGGCTTTATGTATATATTTATGAATGTATATTATGCATGTATACTTTTGTTTATGTTTATTGGATTATATTTTAAATACCATTTTAAAACTTGATTTTTTATTTAATAATAGTCTACTTACACTTCTATCCTTATAATTAAATATTTTAAAAATGCTACTACAATATAATTTAATACAAATTTCTGTTATATAGACACACGCATAAAATAATGTATTATTAAACATTTGTCTCTTTTAATCTTTACTATCATAATTAAGACCAATATGAATATTCTTTGTGAATTGTATATTTCAATAAATAGAATTTCTGGGTCCAAAAGAGTGTTGATTTTAAGGCTTTTGCTACAATCTTCTAAATTATTCTTTTACGATTACACCAATATCCAAACCATCTCAATGACAGTAAATATTAACCTTCCTTTTAAATTTTTTGCCAGTTAAGTAGATAAAAAGTGTTTAGAAGCATTGTTTTCTTTGTTTGTTAATAAGGTTGAACAGGTTTTTGTATGTTATCAGTCTTTTCTTTTTTAATGAATGTCATGTTAATGTCTTTGGTCATTTTTTTTCCTACGTGGTCTTTGACCTTTCTCTTACTGTTTTGTAAACTATATATTAGGGTTGTGTCGCACAGAATTTCCCTAATTTTTCAAAGCCTTGCCAAGGCTTTAGCAGTATATTTGCAGAGCTCTGCAGGGATCCTGTACTTTTCTCTGTAGGGGTGGTTTTAGAATCTATCACTTGTTTTTGTGAATTAAAAAATCTATGAAAATGGTTGTTATGAACATAGTACTAATATCATATAAATGAAAATATTTTGTAATGTATCTAAAAATGTATGGCAAAACATCAATAATGAAAAAACTAGGAAAAAATTACTGCGCTAGCTCACTGAATATTTCTGTCTTTCCCATTCATTTCTCCAAATCCTGGCAATGCAATCTATATACTGAACATTCTGGTTATTTGGCCTGCTTGTCTTCATCCCTTCCAAAGCAAGCATTTCATTAATATTCTCATTGTGAGTCCTTTTTGAAACTTCCAGGGTATAATACACAACTGAGTGATTTCACAAGACAACCCATTAGGGTGCAGAACAAAGAAGGCAAGATTGGGCTTTGGATTATTGGAGTTTTCTTACCCTCTCCAAAGTAATTTCTTCAAACTCATATTCAATTTCTGTTCCATTGACCTGTAAATAGAAAAGAAGAAAGAGAACGATTAAATATATATTGAGGTAGAGACAACTTCATTTTTCATAACATTTGGGGGCTAAGTTTCACTCTGGCTATGGATAAACCACACTTATTTGATGTTTGTGATTGTATGTTTTTATGTAAATAAAATATAACCCAAGCTATTCTAAAATACATGAATGAGACCCTACCAAAACAACCAAAAAAAAAAAAAATCAAAGCCTATTGCATCCCTTAGTATTTTGTAATGTTTTGGGGAGAGAGAACAATGCAAAATATGCATTGTGAATTTACAAAGAATACACCACCTAGAAAAAATGTTACAGTTACAAGGGAAATAATTTCCTAATCTGTTTAAAAATTTCCATGACTAAACACTAAAATATCACCTTAAAAATCAGTGGTAAGGGCAGCACAACCACATGTTATTTTTTGCTGTAAAGTATCGTTAAGAATAACCATGTCATATAAGAAAGGTTTTTTCTTTATTGGCTCAAGCTCAGGTAATTCATCCCTATCATTCTCTTGTTATGTTTATTAGGAAACCCTGGACCATGTAACCATGCCCACGTACTTCAGTAGCAATGACAGAAGAGCAAAGTAGGACATGTTTGAAATTCTTAGTGAGATACTGTTTTAACCATCCAACCAGCCCTTGAATTGATTTGGACTTACAGAGAGAAATACATTTTAAATATAGCCAGGCCAATGTCATGGTTTCCACAGATGTGCATACAGAATATACAAAGAGTTGCTTTAAAATAATCTAACAAATATTCAATTCCCACTTGTATCTATCACAGAGTCCTTCTCAGCCAGGCAAAACTTCTGAGTAAAAATGTTCTGGAATTGGTTGTTTCTTTTTTCGTACATGTGTCCTGGCAATATCATTAGCATTTAGAAATCATCCTGAAAGACTCATTTTTAACTACAAAGCAATAATTTTTGTAGGATTCTAACGTCAGTTGGTTTTCCCTTCTTTAGAAGAATTTAAATATAGTTTTTGCCGATTGAGCGTTCTATGTAGGCAAGGATCAGAAAGCCAACCATACAGCCTGGCAAGAAAACTGATGAAGGAAAAAATTAAAAATAAATAGAAAAGGAGTGAATGAATGACTGGTTGAAATAATATATTATTTATTTACCTGACTTATTAACACAGATATTTATGAATTCTCTTCCATAAGGAATTGGGAGGTAGTCACACCAACTGAAGGTGTAATTGCAACTAGAATCAGCAAATACAAAGGCTGACAATAGACGTTACTTATGTGGGTCCGCTTGGAGCATGGTTTTGATTTTCTAATTAAATGAGCTAATTGGTGAATCACATTTGACTGTGTTACTACATTATCAAATAACCCTAAACCACATTTGATTTTCTGGGCTTCAGCCACTTAATGACTCATAGAAGAGGACTCGATGTTAGAAAGCTTTAGCAGCTTTATGGAGGTTTTTATTCTTCACATGAAAAAGTGAAAACCCAAACTAAAATTCTCTGTATGTGTGTGCTTCCATGTTAATTATTTTTTATTGTTTTACAACATTCTTTGGTTGAAAGAGGGAGGGCAGAAAGAGAAGGTTGAATTAATGTGATATGTTTTAATTCTCGGTATGGCTCCGTGAAGCATTTCTTTGCTTCAGAGCTTCTCTAGATTGAAGCTCTTCACATTATTCAAGAGCTGCAAACTGGGGAGAAAAAAACAAAACAAAAAACCAGAAACAAAACCAAAATGACTTCAAAGAGAAGAAAACAAGTCTTTGATAATAAAATCTAAAATCTCAGGGTGAAACAAATTCTGTTAGGAAGTGCTTAGAAGACAATATATATTTTATTGGCATATATTGCATAGTGGTAGCCTACCAAAATCTTTGCTTAACTTTTCTATGATAATATATGCTGACTTTTAGATTCTAGAAGCATTATATGCACATATGTTAATTGGTATTTGAAGGTTTCCTGGTCAGCTAGATGAACTGTTGCATGCATATATTGACTTCATAGGTATTTACTTTTCAACCCAAGAAAGTAACGCCATTTGCCTAATTGAAAAGTATCTAGGATATCTTTATAAGAAAGGACAATGTCATCTGGAGTCCGATGTAACCTTGCTTTTAAAATAAAGCATCCCATGACGACAGCAGGTTTGAGTGAAATTATAAAGGAGTGAAAGGTTTTTAGCATAGGTGAGGCAATATTGCAACCTTTTAATTGAGAAGCATTTAATACATGGTATCCCAAGAGCCAGTGTGGGAGTTCAGGAAAGACACTTAAGAGGTCCTAGTGTCTATTCTTTCATCACTAGGAGAGCATGATCTATGTTCTGACTAAGGACTCCTAAGAAAAGAAATTCTACTACCTTCTTTGGCAAAGACCTTGGTGGGAAGGAGAAGATAGAAAGAAGAACTAAGAATACCTCCATTGAAGACATTCATACAAATTTAGTGACTTTTCAAATGAGTATACCAGTATAATATTCTTTACATGTCTTTCCACATTTATTTAGAGGAGTGGCTGCTTATCACGTGGTAAAGAGCCAAGTATGAAAAGTAATTCCCTCCTAGACATAAATTTGTGTATTGTCAACAAAACAAAACAAAATAAAAAAACCCAAAAAACCAAACCAAAACAAAACAAAACCCTTCATCATCTTCTGGGGGTTTTACAGACAATTTATTGTCTGAACTTGCATGGTGGTCTCACTCTAGCCTCCATCAGTTTATCAATATATGCTTTTCAATTTGCAAAGCTCTCTTCCTAAAAAAAGAGTACTGCCAAATACAGTTTTTGTTGCTCTTGACCAGTAATGTTTCCTGTGGTATTGAAACACCCAAGTAATGTTTAATGTTCCTAATAGTTTGGGGTCTGGACAGCTGCATGGCTAAGGTTCCTGTTATTCCAGCTCTGCCCTGACCATCATTTACAGTCTTCCCTCGAACTTACCACTAGAAGTGAGAGGACTGGCCGTTTTGTAGACATGGAGGGTCAATAAAGTAGATAGAATTTCCCAGTTTTGAAAAGTCTGTTTTTCTTCAAATACATGATTTTTTTTTTTAACCTAATGGTTCTGTGGTGACAGCTGGTAGGTTTCTATGGTGGCCAGAAAATCAAATTAATGCTACATATTGTCCTGTACTGTTCCAGGCATGTAGCCTTCCTGGCATCACAGGGAAGTTAAAACAACAGAGTGACCCACTCGCATTCAAATTTGGTGTTTAAAGTTTTAATTTCATAAACTTTGAATGCTTTACATGTATTTTTCTTCTCTGACAGCCTTTCGTCAATTTCATTGCCTTTTTTAACCCCTTCAGTTCTATAGTAATCACCTGCCTGAATTAAGATATAATTTGATTTTGAGATTTAATTTTATTTCCTGAAAAAGAGGATTTTCATGAATAAAACATGTGAAATATTGCATGTTTTAGTACTCTTTAATTGGAATCTTAAGTAATGATTTCTCTATTTTTTTTTTCATTCTTTGCCACATTTGTAATTTTATTAAAGCTAACAGCATATCAAAATCTGCAATGAATGAAGTTTTATACATCCCCATATCACATATAGAAATATATGTGTTGAAACAGAAATATTAAAGCTTCTTAAGATTAAACACAATTCCACCCAATGAACAATTACTGGGCACACATGATGTGCCACAAGGTATGACAACTACTAAGGAAATAAACATTTTAAGATATGATCTCTATTCTCAAGAAACATACAGTCCTCAAACAGGCACAAAACACAAACACATTAAGGCTTCCAAGAAGTTGATATCCAATATACAAAACAGAGAGGTGGACTAGAGTCCCACTGATGCCGCGTGTATGATCTATACAAACCTATTTACTATTAAATACAATAAGTCCTCACTTAACGTCTGTGATAAGTTCTGCAACTTTAAGTGAAATGACATATAACGAAACAGATTTTACCACAAGGTAATTGATATAAACCAGAGTTAAGTTCTTATTGCATCTCATCAACATTATAATGAAATGCAATGTTGAAAAAAATGACATAATTTGGGGCCCTGCTGTATATAGATTTAATTCCTTAGTAGTATAGTATATGATAAATGATATACATCTTTTACCCTTTATTATAAGTAATTATGATATAATAAACACAACTTATCTCTGAATCTGTTCTAGGTATTTATGCCATGGCATCTTTGTGGCAAACATCTTTGCGGCAAACATTTTCAAGGCATAATTAACTGGCCATAAAGGCAACTTTGCCATAGAAAAGATAAAAGAACTCATTAACAGTTTGGGTTGTTTTTTTTTGTTTGCTTGTTCGGTTTCATTTTTCCATTGAGGAATCAATCAACCAAGTTCAGCAGGTTTTATGTATTTAAGCTAGCTGTCAGTTTGGTGTCATTTCTCCATTGAGGGAATTCTTGCAGCTACTCCCACTTTTATGTCATATATAAACCTTAGCTAGCTCTTCCAATGGTCTGTAGAGTGATGAGTAGGCATGTAGTGGTGATTTTTAAATAGTTAGCATGGCTTCCGGATGACGATAATATGCCTTAAGAGTTGGTTTCTTATTTTGAAACACATTACCTTAGGAGAAGAAAGAGGGTTAAGGGCCCTCTTTAAGGGTGCAGATTTAGTTGAACCCTCATTTCCCATAGACCAGAACAAGTGCTTAGATACAATTCACAAAATGAAATCAGTTATTTGAGCAATTTTGCCATGAATCTACACACATTTTAAATGAAGTCTTTAATTTTGTTATTCATGTTTTCAGTTTCATTATAATGACTAGAAAAGTCCTTTTTAATATCCCTCTTTTGTCTCATATATATATATATATATATATATATATATATATATATATATACACATATTAAGTTACAACTTATTTTTAATAAGTTGCATATATTTTTACAGCAGAATTGTTTTATAGCCAATTAGTTATTTGGCAAAAATATTTGTGGCACAAATGATTGCTGCAGATATGTTTATGGCAAAGATGCTTATGGCAAAAATACCAGACACACTTTGAATGTTATGCTTTTAATATTCTATAAAATAGCTGTTGGACTTTGGGAAGAATGTGATGATCATGGAGACTAAGTGACCTGATTTCCAAGGCCTCTTGCCATTCTCAGAGCAAGACAAAACTGGTATTATTACCCTGCCTCATCTGTGGCCACAGCATGTAACACAGTGTCTAGCACTCAGATGCATAGCGACTACGTGAATGAGGAAATTTAAAAACATGATGAATCAACACATGAGATTTGTGGGATGGGTAAAATCTGATGCTCTCAAAGAAGACTCTGCTTGCTAATGGGATTGTAGGGCCCAGGCCTTTTGGCATTCCGAGCTTTGATACACTTACCTCTAGGATCAGCTCTTTTCAGGACCCCTTACTGCACAGTCACAACCTTCCTCTAATGCTCCAGCAACTACACACACACACACACACACACACACACACACACACACACACACTTGTTTGCATTCCTCTTACTTAGTATGTTGCCAATATCAGTCTTTATCCTTCTCTCCTTTTAGAAGAACTTTTACAACATATATGTCATGATGTTTTAGGCTATCCTTACACTTGAATCAGCTGTGTGCCACTGTTACTGCTCAGTAGATAACTACATGAGTTCCAGAGTAAAATAACAAACAAACAAACAAACAAACAAACAAAAAACAGATGTGAGTCCTAGTCCCAATATTTATGAGATGTATGAATGTGGGCAATATTCTTAATCTCTCAAAACTTTAATTGCCTTAATTGTCTCATGTGTAGAATGGTACTCACAAGTACTTCCCTCATATCTCATTGCGAGGGTCAAATTAGATAATTTATGTGAAACAGCACACATCTTAAGTGATAAAGAAATTTTAGCTATAATGCTACACAATCCTCTTCATGAAATTGTTGGGAGGAATAAATTAGATTACACATATTAGCTGTTTGGCACATAGTAGGTCTTCAATAGTGAGATAAATTTTAATGAGTTCTGGATTACCACTCTGCAAGGTCCACAAGATTTATTTGATCAGATATTGGATGTTTGCTAATTTCTTCAATAATATATCACTTAATAAGCAAACAGACTTGCTTTTTTCTACACAATCTACTAAAAACCTTTTTTAACCCAAACACTTCTTTTCTGAACCTATCAACAATGTACTGCCTTGTAGATAGGAATCATTTTAGTTTTTTTTCCTAAATCAGGTCAGTGTGGCCTTCACTCAAAATATTATCTCAATTGGACTTTCTCCCAATCTTCTGTCCACTCACTCTTGCATTTTCTATTTAACATTCTCTTGTCCAATGTTGACCATTATGTCCCTGTGCTATCGACACTTACTTCCCCAAGGCTGCTCTCATTGTATTCCTTATGTTACTATCCCATGAGTGCACAGCTTGCATCATACTGATTTTTGCACCACTGTAGCTTCTGGCACCAAGCTTCCTCCATAGTAAGTCTCCAGAAGAAGGCTTAGAACCATGCCACCTGAGAACTCCAAACATTGAATCATCTTTAAATTATTTTCCATCTTCAAGTAAGTATAGGTAGCCCTACCCCATTGCTGTCTTTTCCTAGGAAACGTGGCTTGAATTAATCCCTCCAGCTCAGGATATTTTTTACATGCATGCATTGGTAATTTCTAATTTAAATAATGCATTAAAACATTAATCTAACATTTATTGAGCACCTATGGTATGTTAGGTAGAAGGATAAGCCCTGGAACTACAAAGATAAGTGAGATATAGCTCGTGCCCTCAAATACTTAGTCTAGCAGAGAGAGACAAATGAAAACATGCAATGAAGTAATGTGGGCCCTGTGGTAGGTGCCCGTAGACTATAGCAGCTGCGGAGTGACACAAAGGATGGGACAGATGATTATACCTGGAAGAAGTAAGAAAAGGCTTCATAGAGGAGGTGGCATGAACTGTGTTTATGGGCAGGTATTCACAGAATGGGTAGAAAAGAGACGGGCTTACCAAGGCATAGGGGGGCAGTATTTACTTCTTCAGAGTCCTTGGCAGGAGAAACCACTGGCCTTAGAGTCAGAAGACATATATTACAGCTTCCTTTTTTTTTTTAATTTTATTGGGCAATAGTGTATTTCTCCAGGGCACATCAGCTCCAAGTCATTGTCCTTCAATCTAGCTGTGGAAGGCGCAGCTCTCTGGGCCATGTGGGAATCGAACCAGCAACCCTGTTGTTCAGAGCTCACACTCTAACCAACTGAACCACCCGGCCACCCCTGTATTACGGTCTTGATTCAGTGGTTTCATGTGCTAGGCATGGTGTGGTGCTTCGATTTTCTCAAGCAGACACATGATTTCTGAGATCCTGCCCAGCTCTGACTTTTCTAGAATCAGGGTTTTTCTTTCCATCTACTGTTTAACTTGTATTTACTTTGTCTCTCAGTTTAACAGATATACCTGCCCAAATTGTATTATGGATTTTTCTATTAATCTCAATTCCAAAGATCTCAATCAACAGCCCATAAGCCTACCAACTGTTAGCTCTCTAAACTCCATGTATGTCTGCCATATCCTTTCTTTTCAATCTAGAAGCTTCTCCATTAGGGAGGAAACTAAAGGGCAGCATCACTCGCTCTGGCTCCACTCAAGGACATCGCCAGCAGAACTTTCCCCATTTGTACTCCCCAAAGATCTCAAGGCTTCTGGGAGACATAAAAGGTAGCTTTTTCTTTTTTGAAAAAGAGGTAACGGAGTTTTGCTTTATTGTAAGCCAAAAAAGAAAAAAGAAAAAAAAAAACCACTGGAAAAGGCTGATGTTCATTATCTCCATCTTTTTATCACCTTTAACTTTAAATGTCTCTACTGAATGAATGAAAAACAATCAAGTACTGAAAAAGTTAAAAGTCAACCTACCAGCACGGCAGCTATAATCAGAATGAGAGCATCATGCTACAAAGTCTGGAAGTTCGTAGCACGCGGCTAAGCAGTGCATCCCTTTCTTTAAATAATGTCCCTTCTCCTAGACTATCTCCACTGTCTAAAATTGTGCTCCCTTTGCATGTTAAGAGGAATTATCACACAGAAATGAAAAGCTTAGATTCTGGAATCTAAGAGGTCTGAATTCTAGTACCAGTTCCGTCACTAACAAGCTGTTAGAATTCTTTTTTTTAAATGTATTATACACATTTGACTGTCAATATTGTTCATTTTAACACTCAGAAGTAAGCAAAAGCTTTTCTGTTTAAGCTTGTAAAGCACCTGTTTTTATCTAAGGTAGGCATGTGGTTTTTTGATGAATGCTATTCAGTTATAATGAGATTGGTTTAAAAATATGCAGTTTTATAAGAAGCTAATAATAGTATTGCTTACTTTTAACAAACGCTCACAAACTATAACAGTAATTATTGATATTCTCAGTTAAGATTCTAATTTTTGTAAGAGCACTATTCCTATTATTTAACTAAAAGTGTTACATAAATAAACACTGATTTCAAGTTACAACTTCTAATCTTAATTAAACTTCTGAGTTCAGTGAACTGCTAAATCATAGCTCCCACTAACTAGAGAAAAAAAATCAGTATCCTATAATCTGTTCTATTCTTAAACAATTTTCTTTTAGTTTTGTTGTTTTTCTCTGGTTTTGTTATCAAGAAATACAATACCAGAACAATGGGTCTAGAAAAGTGATCACAGGCAATAATTACTATGTGTGCTTTTTTTTTCATTTAATTAAGAAACGTAGTATTTTTTAATTAAGTAGCTTTTTACATGTAAAACTGTGATTTAAAAAAATTTTTTTTTTCTATTTCTGTCAAGAGAAATCAAAGAAAATAGGTTAGGGTTCTTACATGTATGGAAAGAGTCATTTTATATATACAAAGTTGTCTTGATTAAAGCCTTCTGTAATGAAAGGAAAATAACTTTAAGTTCTGAACTGAAAATAACTTAAGTTGTGAACTGGGTTTGCCTCTGATTAGGAAATGGTATATTTCTGCCCAGCTTGGCTCCCTTGCTTTGCACCATGTGACGGACGGTGTAGTAACAGGTGGTTTTATTGTTTTTAATTGCTCCAAACTGAGGCAGGCTGTTTTCTTCTTTGGGTTTAAATATTCCATAAGTTTGAACATGTTCTCTGAGAGTGGAAAATGGGGTTAAGAACACAATCCATTAATAGTGAAGGTATCATACACCAGGTCTTTTTTTCCCCATCTAGCCCCCTCCGTTACCTCACCACTCCCAAATACAAACCACTTACCTATTCAATTGTAAGCGAAGTGTCCAAGAGAATCAAGAACTCAAATTACATGGCCAAAAGGTTTAGAGAAACAAAAACTAAGTGAGTGATGAACTGTAAGATGAGATTTCACAAATATGACAACATAAGCAGATAGCCAAGGGTATTTTCTTTCATTTGGGTATAATACAACTACAGTATTAAGCAGAATATCAGTGTCATCCATTTCTGCATCCTTGACTTCTCTCTTCTAACCCCTGCAATCTTGTTTGTGTTCCACCACCATACAAAAGCCGAGATCTTAGAGTCAACAAAGACTTTTCTACAATGGAATACAATGATTTTTACCTTGATTCTCCCTGGCTTTCAAGCAGTATTTGATACTCTGGAGTGACTACCACTTGAAACTTCCATTTCCTCTGTCACATGGTCAATATCTCTATTGCTTCTTCTCTACTGCTGTGTCCACAGCATTGATGCCCATTTTTTTCCCTCTTGCCAGATATGAGTATTCACCAAGTTCTGCCCCTTATCGTTCAACAAACTTTACCTGAATTTTCATCTCATTCAACTTTTATTTTCTAAATAAATGCCCTACTATCACCCCAGTCTCAATAAGTCTAAAACAGAACTAATCATCTTGCCTAATTATAACCATCATTTCTGCCAGTCCACTCTGTTATGTCTGCGAAGGGAATGCTATTTTTCATTTACATCCTTTACATTTGTTATCAACACTCAACCACTTATTTCAAGTCCTTATTCTTACTTTCTTAAGACCATTGGTATAATTTCTTGAAAATATTTCTAGGATTTTTTTCAATATCGGTCTTTTAAAAATATTTTTGAGATTTATCTTCTTAAAAAGCAATGTTTTCATCATGTAATTTTGCTGTTCAAATAGCATTAAATAATTTTTCTTTATCCTTCAGCGACATTCCAGACCACTCACCAGCTCTCCTCATCCTACCTTTCTAGCTACAGACCCTATTTCTTATATTCTAAAACATTTTCTAGTCACGTAATTGTGCTGAACTCGTATAAAGAACCTCCTCTCTTTGGTTATCTTTATTAATTCATACATGTCACCCTAAACATCTTTATTTAATCTATGCTTACTGAAACCCTAATTAATTTAGAAGGCCTACAACTTCCCAGGTGCTATGCGTACGCTGGGTCCTAGGGATACAGTAGTAAACAAAACCAAGCCCCTGCCCTCATGGAGCTAGATTCTGTCTGGGGATGTGAGAAGCTTCCATTCCTGTCAGCCAAAAGCTGTCACTTCCATAAAATCAAAAAGTTTTCTCTTACAATCCCTTGAAAAGCATCACTCCATTCTCTATGATCCCCCCCACCACGTTAATAACAATGATTACTTCTATTACTGCTGATTTTGCTTTTTGTTAAGAATCGACTACATGCCAGGCACTACCATAAATCAATCTAATAATTACAATAATTTTGAGAGCTAGACATTTTAATGGTAATTTACTATGGAGAAAGGCAAATTTCTAAGTGAAACAAGTTCTCCAAGTTTACACAGCCATAAACAACATGAAACTAGACTGTCCTGTCCATCCTTCTCATTACTTAGTGATGGGAAGTAGGTGCTCAATACCAATTTACTGAACAAAATTAAAGAATGAGTGTCTGTAAGGCAGGCAGAAGGAATGGAGTACCTAGTGTTTTAATCAAGGGACATCTAATGTTAAGACATTCATCTTTCTTCCTGATCATAAACAGCACAGTCACTCTCTTGACTGTACTATGTTCTTCCTCAGGGTCCAGCTCCTTACATTGCACATTATCTTTCCTGAGATACTGTCCTCCTGCTCGGATGAGGTACTAGCTTTTATTTATTTTTTCTATTGTGGCACCTATCATAAGGACTTGGTCATAGTAACCATTTCAAAACTAGTTATTTCCTCATAATCAATTGGAACTTATGTTAATGCATTCTTATTTGCTACAAATCTTTACAATCCCTTTGTAAAAAGGAGTGACTCACCAAAAAGTCTTACTCACCATTATCAGTTTCCAAAGGAGTGAACTGCTTTAATTTCTCTCTGATCATTTTACCTTGAACCTTGCTAAAAATAAGCTCTCTCTCTTTTCATCTGCATACGTGTCACCCTTTCAGCAGCCTTCAAGATCAATCCATCAATCAGCAAATATTTATTGAGTGATTATCCCCACCTTCTTTGCTAACTCCTATAATCTCTTTTCATCTGATTTTAAAAGTAGGTCTCCATCTTGACAACTTTGAAAACAGAGCTGTGGAAACCCATTGCCCTGGCAATTCATCTGCTCTTTCAACAAGAACACATGAAGAAGTTTTTTAAGTTCTGTGAGTCTAGAAAAATGCTTTGGGCTGCTTGTTACAAAAATGATCAATTCAATCTTTCTGGATCAGATGCTAAGGAAAAGCATCTTGCTCCTTTATTTTATTTCATCTTTCTCAAAGTACCTTAGGACCATGACAGTGAGCTGAGTATTAATGCTGTTTCTCTCCCCCCACACCCACCTCCTTACCACACCAGCTGAGGTTGTAAGGTTTCAAGTTGTTTATATGTAACTTTTTTCAGATTATGCTAACAACAGTACTAATAATTTGCATACTATTTTCACATTCATTATTACATTTGATCTTTATAACCATCCTATGTGGGTAGATATTACTATTAATATTATCTCAATTTTATGGATGAATACATAGCACAAAGATGGTAAATGGTTTGTTCAAAATTGCTCAGCTAGGAGTTTTGATGTGAATCTAGAGCATCTGGACTCAATCTAGTGCTTCTACATCTACATTAGGCTGTGCATGTAGGTTACCCTCTAAAAGTGAGAGATAATCCAATTGAATCATATGAAATTGCTGATGTTTAACTGTTCTTGACTTACAAAATGACAATTCCACATGATTCAACCTGACAGTAAAAAACAATTTAGCACTGTGGTGAGGAGCTGAGATTCTGGAGTCAGACTGCCAGGGTTCATAACATGATTCCCCTATTCTCTAGTGATAGAACTTTGGGTGAGTTACTTAATCTGTCTGAGACTTGGTGTCCTTATTTACAAAATGGATAGTAATTATACTTATCTCACTGTGTTTAGCACCTGGGGAACCCTTAAAAATATTAACTACAATTATTTTAAAGTTTTTTCTTAGTGCTGCCATTGACATATTTAAATTCTGCCTATTCAACCTTTCTAAAGAGAAACCAGTGTGTGTGCGCGTGCACTAATGTGTGATGGGGGGTGTGATAGTTGGGGCTATTGTTTGTAGGAAATTTTATAAAATTCAGTATATATATATATATATATATATATATACACATATATATGCTGATATATATACTGATATATATATATACTGATATATATACTGATATATATGTATATATATGTATATATGCTGATATATATTCTATAAAGCTGTGCTCATGATTCCTACAGAGGACTTACATTACCCAATTTTCTACTGTTAGATTCAATTAACTCAGAGCAAATAGAAGCCCATAGTGACAAAAAGCTATACACAATATATGTTTTAGAGAACAATGTGAAAGCTCAAATTTCTACATCCAAACCAGTGCTTCTCGGACTGCATCCTGAAGCTCAGAAGGGGTCATGCCTCCTGAAGCTGTGGCCATGACAACAGCCAGTCACTGTAGGAAGCTCTGGGCTGCAAAATGGATACAGCAAATCTTCTGTCTCGGGACAGTTGTTTGGGCAGCCCTCGTCGTGGCTTTTAAGTGTTCTGCCACAGTGCCAACTGGGGAGCTGATAGAATAAGCTCCAAAGAGTGCATGGTTGCCCATAGGTCACTGCTACTGCTGGCGTGTGTGTGTGTGTGTGTGTGTTTTAATATCCTCTTGCAATCAAAAGACTCAAAAGTGTACCAACACAAATCCTCAATTGTACTAAATTAAACAAATTCTGTGAGCACCTTAAACACAGTAAAAAATATATATTAGTTAAACATACAAAAAATCTTGGGTGGAAAGTGCCAAGGATCAAAGGCAGGAGGTAGGGCTGAGGGAAGAAATGAAAGGGAATTAAAATCATACTTTTACCAAACTATACATTTTCCTAATGACCCTTGCCAGGATGTCCTTGCTTGCCATGTTTTCCCTATGTAATTCTTATTTATCCTTCCTACAAACCTGATTCTTCTCTCCTTCAGGGTATCTAATGCCTCCATAAACCCTGCCTTTCTTTCCTTAGACCTCCTCCATATACCCATACATACATACACTTGTGCGTGCATTCACACGTACACAGGCCAGGTTGTGCTACTGCCATTTCTTTGTGGATCTTCTTCCTGACTGTGTAATGTGTTGGCTACCAGCTTCAGGCCTTAGATTCAATGAGACATGGGTGCTAATCTTACACTGGCCACCTACTAGCTTTGTGACTGTAGAGAAGTTACGTAGCTTCAGTTCCTCCTCAACAATTTAGCACTGTAGTGAGGAGCTGAGATTCAGTAAAATAAGACACTATTTATTCTTACTTCAACAAGGTTGTTAAGAGTTTTAAATTAAGAAGTATAGCACAGTGCTCAAGAGTACATACTTTAGAGCCACATTGCACGTGTTTGACATGGCCAGTTACTGGCTGTGAGGTATCTGATCAGTTTCCTCATCTGTAAAATAGGATCCATAAACTCATAGGGTTGTGAAGATTGAATGAATTAGTATAAATGAAAATACTTGGAACAGTAGACTGACACATGGTTAAATGTTGGTGTTATTATTATTACTATATTATTATATTCCTTATTATTGTAGAATGGTAGAGTAAGGAGATCATCAAATCCTCTCTACAAAGAATGACTTTAAACGTGGGCAGAATTGCCAAAAATAACCGTTTCTGAACTCTAGAAACTGACTAAAGGCATATAGCAAGTTGAAAAATATTGATTCAAGAAACTCAGCTGACAACAGTGGGAATCCATGGTATTCTAGCCTGAGGCTGCTCTTACATATCCTCTCTCCCAAATTCTGTGGGTGCAATGGTTTTACCAGGGCAGAAAAAGCTATGCAAACCAGCAGCTTTGCTGCCATAGGGGCCAGATTTATTTGGAGCACCATGTAAGAAAACCTCATGCTCAGGGATGTTGAAAACAACAGTAATATCAGTGTTAAACATCGGGGAAAACAAACATTGCATTAGCCTAAGGTAGCAATACTGGTTGATGAAAGCTACAGAATGTCTGGAGTAGCTAGAAATTTAACAGGGAAATATGTGGATTGAGTCATGGCAGGCTCCATAGCTCCAACATATTCCTGCCAGTTTGAAAGACTGAGAGCATTTGAAAGGTCATTCATACACTCAGTAGAGACTGGAGAAGGCCCTAGCCACATCTACACATCGCAGGCTGAATGTGAGGGTTTGCACATATGGAGAGGAGCTGATGATAAGGCCTATTAGAAAATAAAATCTCAGGCATATTTGTAAACTGCTTGGATTTGAGCACATTTCTCAATCCACACACAAATCCACTGGCAAAGGACAGAAGCCTTAGTGCTCCCGCTGTTTAAATACAACTGAACAATCTCTGACTCACCAATAAGCTATGCTGATTGAGAGGCAACCTTAGGAAGCTAAAATTCAAAGAGGATAAAAAAAGGAAACTCAAAAGAAACATCAGCAGGTACATGCGGCAGGGAAGACATCCTCTACAGATCTAGCCCAGATATGTGACTAAATGCACAAACAAACAAAAGAAATAATGATCTGAGGGAGGGAAGAGAAGGGAGCAAAATCAGAATCAATATTTGCTGTAACACATTATCTCATATGGCTTGTTTTCAAAAAATGAAATGAGACATATAAAGAAAGAAAAGCATGAGCCATAGATTAAAAAAAAATAGCGATAAATAAAAGCTATTTCTGAGGCATCCCAGATGTTGAAATTAGCAGACAAAAATTTCAAAGCAGCTATGAAATATGTGCAAAAAACTAAAGAAACGATGCTTAAAAAAATAAAGGAGGGGTGTCCAGTTAGCTCAGTTGGTTAGAGTGCCGTGCTTTTAACAAGGTTGCTGGTTCCATCCCCTCATGGGCCAGTGTGAACTGCGCCCTCCACAACTAGGTTGAAGCAACTACTTGACTTGGAGCTGATGGGTCCTGGAAAAACACACTTAACATAAATAAAAGTGAAAAACAATATATAACTATTAAATAAATAAATAAAATAAATGAGACTATGACAACAATGACTTATCAGATCGAGACTATCAATAAAGAAGTAGAAATTATAAAATAAAATTTTCACATGAAAATTCTATAATAACTAAAATGAAAAATTCACTAGAGGTTCCAATTTCTGTTCTAGCATATAAGGAGTATAGAAGTTACCGCTCTGTCCTAACAAGTAAAAAGCTAAATTGACTGAAAAATCAATTATTCTTCAATCTGTCAGAGTCGTGAGGTCACAGAACAATAGCTTTCCTCAAAATTGGACAGACAGACCAGTAAATACTGAGAATCACAAGTTACTGGAACAGAAACCTCCACAGGAACCAGGGTGGGGTTAGGAAACCAAAACTGTATTTGATGAATGGTGGAGGCTCAATGTGGGCAAGCATGAGAGTTAAAAACTACGGGAAGTTTCATCTTTGGGGTCACACCCACCCTTCTGTGAGTTTTAACTCCAGTAAATGTATCAAGTTCTCAATGAGGATAGGAGAAAAATCTCACATGCTTCCAGCAGGGGGAGGAATAAAGAAACTATTTTGAAACATGCCAAAGTATTCTGTTCTTAACAAAGAAACTGTGTCAGAGCCTAACCTGCTGTGTTTTATTTATTTATTTATTGGTTTATTTAATCAGAGCCCCATCTGCCTCTGTAGAAGGAAAATACCAACTCCAGGGCCCTCTAGCCATTCTGTAGCATCTAAGGGGGGAGAAAACAGAAAAACTGGTAACATAACATTCATAGTCCAGAGACACAAGTTCGCCAAAAGATTAAAACCAATCCATAGGATTAGAGAACACTACATTTCCTCTCATACCTTACCACTACATTACAAAAGACCCCTTTACTGAAGTTTCTTTTATCCAGTACGTTGTGTCCACGTTTCAACAAAAAACTGTAAAGCATAATAAAAGGAAAAACTTTTACTTTAAAAAGACTGGACAAGTATCACAACCACTCAGACATGGCAGTAATGTCAGAATTATCAGACCAGGAGTTAAAAAAAAGTAATTAATATCCTAAGAGACACAAAAGTGGTTCAATGGAAAGTAGTCTCACCTCAGACGGATTTGATCATAAATTCCTAACTGGATGGTTCATGGTGGGCAGTCATGCCCCAGCCATAAAATTTCTTTACTAAAAACCTTAGCTTTGCCTTAAGCAAGTCCTGCCCATTGTTTCTGTACATCTAGGTTAACACTACTTAGAAATGCCCCCTTTCAGACACCTACTTCTAATACTTGACCATTCTTTCCAACGTTCCTTTTAAAGAGGATCACGCTCAAGGGAGCACGTAATCTTAACTATCCAAACTCCACCTTGCTTTCTCCCACCTTCATGTAATCTTCTGCATTTTCCCTCCTTAATCTCAAATGCATAAAAGAAATTGCAAACTGTTATTCACCAGAGCGTTTGAGATCTTGCTCCCTGACTTTTGTTGTCATTTTGGCTCAAATAAACTCTTATAAAAATTATTTATGGGTTTGGGCATTTCTTAAATCAACAGAGGTTTATTGGAAAAAGTAGACAGCATGCAAGAACAGATGGATAATCTAAGTACAGAGATCAAATATTTGGGAAAGACACAAAAATAAATGCTAGAGATAAAAACAAACAAACAAACAAACAAACATACACACTGTGACAGTAAGGAAGAACATCTTTGATGGGCTTCTGCGTAGACTGGGTATGGATAAGGAAAGATTCTCTAAGTTTGATGATATGAAAACAAAAACTTCCAAAAATGAAAAGGAAAAAGAAAAAAACACACTGAAAAAATATCCAAGAACTATGGGACACCTATAAAAGATGTAATCATACATGTAATGGGAATACCAGAAGGAGAAGATACAGGGAAAGGAAACAGAAGCAATATTTAAAGCAATAATGGCTGAGAATTTTCCGCAATTAATGTCAGACATCAAACCACAGTTCCAGGAAGCTCTGAGAACACCAAGCAGGTTAATTTCAAAACACAAAACAAAAGAAAGAAACAAACAAAAACCTACACTTAGGCATATCATAAACAAGTTCAGAATATCAAAGATACAGAAATGTTTTGAAAGAAGACAAGGGAAGAAAACACCTTACTTATTGAAGAGCAAAGATAATAATTAATATACTCAGAAACAATGCAAACAAGAAGAGAGTGAAATGAAATATTTTTAATGTAGAAAGAAAAATAAAATACCAACCCATAATTCTGTACTTTGCAAAATTATTGTACTCTCAAAAGTGAAGGAGAAATAGTTTCTCAGATAAAAAAGAAAAATTGAAGAAATGCATTGCCAGTAGACCTGCCTTGATAAAATGTTAAAAGTTCTTCAGAGAAAAATGATATAGATCAGAAAACTTTATCTACATAAAGAAGGAAGAACATCAGAGAATAAATAAGTAAAAAAACAAACAAAAACCCTTATTTTTCTTATTTTTAATTGATATAACAGATAACAGTTTGTTCAAAATAGCAATATCAACAATATATTTGAGTATGCATTTTTATGTGTATATATTTGCATATGTATGCTTATGTATAAGTGAGATGAATGATGGAAATAATATAAGGAATTGGAAGGAGCAATTAGTAATATCTTATTATTATTAGGTATTTGTACTACTCATGAAGCTGTATAGTGCTATTTGAAAGTGGATTGAATTAATAAACGTATAGTATAAACTCCAGCGAAAAAAAAGTCAAAGAATGAGTAAATTCATATGTTAAGAAATGAGAAAAATTAAATTATATAAAAGTGCTTCATTAAAACTCTCTCAAAAGACATAAAATGTTTGGAAGACAAAAACAGGAACAAATAACAAAGACAATAAATGGAAACCAGGGGAAAATATGATATATGTTAAGCAAACCATATAAATAATCACTCCCTTTTTGTCTCTTAGGATATTAATTACTTATTTTTTTAACTCCTGGTCTGATAATTCTGACATTACCTCCATATCTGACTGGTTGTGATACTTGTCCAGTCTTTTCAAAGTGTGTTTTTCCTTTTATTATGCTTTATAATTTTTTGTTGAAAGGTGGACACTAATTTGAAAAGACATATCAGCTCTATGTTCATTACAGCATTATTTTCAATAGCCAAGATATGGAAGCAGCCTAAGTGCCCATCAATAAACAAATGGATAGAGAAGATGTTGTACATAGATACAATGGAATATTACGCCACCATAAAAAAGAATATAATCTTGCCATTTGTGACAACATGGATTGACCTAGAGGGAATTATCCTAAGTGAAATTAGTCAGAGAAAGACAAATACCATGCGATTTCATTTACATGTGGAATCTAAAAAAGCACACAAAACAAATGAACAAACAAAACAGAAAAAACAAACAAACAAATGAAAAAACAACCTCATGGATACAGGGAACAAATTGATGGTTGCCAGATGGGAGGAGGGTTGAGAGCCCGGGTGAAAAAAGTGAAGGGATTAAAGAGTACAAATAGTTAGTTATAAAACAGTCACATGGATGTGAAGTACAGCATAGGGAATATAGTCAGTGATAGTAGATATGCATGATGTCAAGTGGGTACTAGACTTATCGGGGTGATCACTTCATAGATTATATAAATGTCTAATCACTGTATGTATACCTGAATCTAATACAATATTGTATGTCAAGTATAATTGAAAAAAAATGGTAGAGAATGGATCTTTAAAAAGTATATTGATATGATCAATTTGCCTACCTCATCAGCTTCATTAAAGTAGCAGTGTTATGCTGAGCATTGCACTAAGACTGGAAAATTATTTTTGAAACAGAAATAAATACTAAGCTTAAGCTTAAGTAAGTGAATGGTAGCTAAAACTTACCTGCTAGTAGCAAAGCTGTATACATAAACAGTAATTATGAGAGATACCTTTCTGAAAAAATTTAAGTATCATTCAGTTGTTCATTTCAACTTGTGTTTTTTTTAATATTTATACCAAAATTTAATTCCAGATGGATTGATTGTTTAAATGTTGTAATGATTTAAATTTTAAAACATTGTAAATACTTTAGGAGACAACGGATTTTTTTCAATAAACATGGAGGTGGGGAAGTTCAAGAAACATGTGACAGCACAACATGTGACAGCAAAGCCAACAATTAAAAAGGAAAACTAATTAATTTGTCTACATAAAATTTCAAACTTTCTTATGACAGAAAAAAACCCTTCGATTAAAATTAAAACATATGTAAAAATAGGGAAAATATTTGCAATATTTAAATAACAAGTGAAAATAACAAAAGTCCCACAAACTTAGGGAAAAAACCTGATTGTTGTCTCACCACAGTAGCGAGTAGCCAGAAAAAAAAAATCTGTTTTATGTCTGTTCAGTGCATCAAAGCCATCAACTTGTTTTTATCCTCTTAACTAAAGAAAAGTAATGATGCTATGGCATTCATTAACTTCACTTGAAACTGATGTTTAAAGATTTTTACAAAAGCTATCCTTGGGATGGGGTGTGTGTGTGTGTGTGTGTGTGTGTGTGTGTGTGTGTATACATATACAAATTAATCTTCACATACATTATATATATCTTAAGATGAATAAGTTTCTACTGAAATAAATTGATAAAATGATAGCATTCCTTCTTACTAAAAATTAATAAGAGAAGAGCTGATATATCCTTATTATTTTCATTATTTTATAGTACTTTTCCAGATATCTAAGCTTATAAAAGAAGTCAGATAAAATACAGTTCCTATCTTCAGAGCACGCATTTGGTTTTAAAGACCTCTTGAGGATGGTTTGTTCATTTTCTTTGAAATTGAGGAGTTTCTAAAGATTCAAATGCAATGTACTTGTAGAGATTTTATTCCTTATCATCATAAGGAATGAAAGAAGTCTCCCTCTTGTCTCTTGTTTGAGCAATGAATCAAACCTGACCAATGACTATTTTACCCTGTTGCTGCTACAGAATTTGGGTATTTAAAAACCAAAAGAGAAAATACATTTTAAATCAACAGTAATTCATTTTTTTTCCTATGTCTAGAAAAGGGAATTTAAAGCTTTAAGGGAAAATTTCCCTTTTTTGGAAAGTATTTCTAGTATGGTCATTAGCAGAATCTGCCCGTATGAGCATTACTTCAGGTAAAAAAATAAAAAAGGTGACTGACGTGCAGCTCATATCTGTTTGAGGTACTGAAGGGATCGTTATGGAGGGCTCATGGCAGGGTCTACGGACTGCTTAAAACTATTAATTGATAGAACAGGAATGTTCCTTTTATTGTATGTCTGCCTGCTTTAAACAGAGGAAGAAAACAACAAAATACTCAACATAAGGCGAATTGCCTTGGGAACGTGGCATGTATTCTTTAGAAGAGATCTTTAGAAAGACTCTAAAATGTAACCACTACTGCCTAAAATCTTTATAGAATGCGCACAGCTTTCAGCTTTCCTAATATCAAAAAGGATACAATTACTGTTGCTGGTTTCCAGTCAACATTCAAATTTATTTTAAATGCAGATCCCTATAAACTTGCCAGCATCCAAATATGTAAGTGGTCTTGTGAGAACAACATTTTGGACCAAGGATTCAGTTAGTAGAGAAGGAAAAAGCTTTAAGAATCCTGAGGGAGCCACTTAGACAGTTACACGTTTTATGTGTATATGTTTAAATGGGGGCATATACATGGGGAAACATTTGAATAATCAAAATGTTTATCCAACTAAAATCTAAATTTCAGAAACTTAATAGTTTAGAATTAATTTTCAAATCCTCAATTAACAGATGTTTTTAAGTAATAAATCATAATCGGGTCTCTATTTGTGCCCACATCCATTATTTACTATGAGATAAGCAGTGGTTTTACCCCTCACTTTAAATATGAAGAAACTGAGGCTTAGGGTGGTTAAGAACCTTGACCAAGATCAGTGAATAAGTCACGGAGTTGGAGTGAGAATTCATATTTTTTGACTCCTGATTTAAAACTCCCTCTGAAAACTTGGGAACTTCAACTAATTTTCACAAGCTTTGCAAGAAAATGTTTTCCCACTGAGTTAACATTGGAGTAAAACCTTAAAGTAAGATTCATTTCTTATAAAAATTGGCTTCAAAATTGCAACCCTAAAGCCACAGTTCTCCCTAAATAGTCCCTTCTGCTCCTCCTACTTCTCCAGAAGGAAAGTATTGGCAAAGAGTTGCTTATTCTTTTGCCAAAGAACACCCTTAAAGGAGCAGCCCACTAAGCCAAAAAAGCAGTGATTATTAGGGGGACAAAAAAGAGTGGTCTGTAACAAGGCCTTGAATACGCCTGCAATAATCATCCATAGTGCCCTTCTTGGAAGACTTTTGAAGTGCCATTGAATTATCTGTTTCACTAGGTTAAAAGCTGAACCAGAAAATAGTAACCTGCGCAATGAAGCCCATTATACAACAAAATTCACCCATTCATTCATTCATTCATTCATATAAGTCTTGGGCCCCTCCCATGTTTGGAGAATGTTGAACACTGTAGGTTTAAAGAAGGTCAATACTAATATTAGGACCAATGAATGGTCAATGTCAATATCTTATTGCTTAAACAACTTTTAAGGCTCTTGAAGACTAGTATGAAAGACAAGCAACACAGTATGGTTAAGTGTTATGATAAAAGTGTCAAGATATTACTGTGGGATTTCACAGAAGATTCACATAGCCCTGAATGGAGTAAAGGAGGTATCCAGGAAAAGATTTTGCAGGGGTAGTCATGCTTAGTGTTGAAGGATGGACAGGCAATAAAATGGTGAATGGAAGAGAGGGGGATATACTCTAGAGGTATACATACAGAAAGACAGAGAAGGACACAAAAAGAAAGCATCACCCCCTAGACTACAAAAATTTACTACTATAACTAGAAATTGTTGTGAAGTTTGCATTTGTGGCTTCCAAATTAAATTTGATTTAATACACCATACTGTTACACAGTTGGATTTGAATCCAGAAGCCAAATCATACCATGTGTGTGAGGCATATCATGTTGGTGAAGTAATTCAGGATTGTAAATTTTCAGATATTATAATATTTTATAGAACATGAACCTCCTTCTTTCAGAAAAGTGGCTAATATATTCAAAGGAATAGCAACTGCCTGAGCTACTTTTTGAGACTCACAGGGATTCCCCTGCTGGGAGAGTTGCCGTGATCTGCAACATTCTAGAACTGAAAGGAAAGGGCAGTGAGGTGGTCTTTCTTCCCACTCAAATATTTCTTCCCATTCAAAATGGTTTCTATCCTCTTCCCTCACTTTTTTGTCAAATGGTGAATTTCTTTCAAGATTGCAGACAAGTAGGAAATAGCTCTATCCTACAAAAAACAGTGGAGACACTGGTGTATTGATAGAGAAAAAGGAAAAAAAAAACCATAGTCAATTATTACTGTGTATATTAAAATAAAAATAATGTTAATTAAATATGTACTGAGCAGTCTTCGATCTAATTTTAAGGGAAGGACAAAGAACATTAGACCAAATAAAAGGATAAAACAATAATAGTGTGCCCATTTGAATTGCAGTCTGATTTGTAGTCTAGGAATCAGAAGATCTGGAGTCTAGTCCTGCCTTGATGGCCAACGAAATGTGCGATCTGGGAAAAGTCGATCTTCTACTTGGCCTTAGTTTCTCAATCTATAATTTTAGGTTGTTGAGTTATGATCTCTAAGGTTCTAATTTGTTTTGTTTTTTAACATCCCAAACATACATGGATATCAGGAAATTTAATCTTAAGGCTAAAGGAAAATCATTGTTCATGTGAGCTTTGAAATCTAGGATTTCACACAGAATTATTCAAATGGACTATCTTAGTGTTTCCTTTCTGGTCTTACTGTATCTGATTTTAGCTGGAAATCAAAGAGATAAAAGTAATTTGGATTTGGATATGGTTGCCCCATTAAAAAATAAAAGACCACCAAATCTTTGGACAAGATGGGTTATTACTCTTTCGTAAATTACAATAGAAACATATATGGCACTTCTTAAGAAACTTTGGCCAAACTTCCTCATAGTTCAGTAGGCATTTAAATGGAAACTAGAAAAGCCTGCTTTTTTTTTTTTTAATTAAAATTTATTGGAGTGACAACGGTTAGTAAAATTACATAGGTTTCAACTGTATAATTCTGTAATACATTATCTATATATCACATTGTGTGTTCACCACCCAGAGTCAGTTCTCCTTCCATCACCATATTTTTTTATCCCATTTCCCCTCATTTACATCCCCCTCCCCCTTTACCCTGTGGTAACCACTAAACTATTGTCTGTGTCTATGACTTTTTGTTTCTTTATTTGTTTGTCATGTTCCTTTGTTGCTTTCAGTTTTATATCCCACATATCAGTGAAATCATATGGTTCTCGACTTTTTCTGTGTGATTTACTTTGCTTAGCATTACAATCTCAAGATCCATCCATTTTGTCGCAAATGATACTATTTCATCCTTTCTTATGGCAGAATAGTATTCCATTGTGTATATATACCACATCTTCTTTATCCAATCATCTACTGAAGTACACTCTTGTTGTTTCTATGTCTTGGCCACCATAAATAAAACTGCAATGAACATCGGAGCATATATAGCTTAACGGATAAAAGCCACATGCAGAAGAATGAAACTGGACTGCTATTTGTCACCATTTACCAACATTAACTCAAAATGGATCACAGACCTAAGCATAAGGCCTGAAACAATAGACTGCATACAAGAAAATATAGGTACTAAACTTATGGACCTTGGGTTCAAAGAGGATTTTATGAACTTGACCTCAAAGGCTAAAATAAATGGATGGAACTATATCAAACTAAAAAGCTTCTGCACAGCGAAAGAAACCATTGAAAAAATAGAGGCAACCAACCAAATAGAACAAGATATTTGCAAACAATGCCTCCAATAAGAGGCTAATATTCAAACTATATAAGGAACTCATACAACTCAACAACAAAAAACAACCCAACTGAAAAATGGGCAGAGGACCTGAACAGACATTTCTCCAAAGAAGACATACAGATGACCAAAAACATATGAAAAGATGCTCAACATCACTAATCATCAGCGAGATGCAAATAAAAACCACAATGAGACATCACCTCACACTGGTTAGAATGGCTATCATCAACAAGAAAAGTAATAATTGTGGGAGAGATTGTGGAGAAAAAGGAACCCTCCTACACTGTTGGTACGAAAGCAGCTTGGTTCAGTCACTATGGAAGGCAGTGTGGAGGTTCCTCAAAAAATTAGGAATAGAATTACCATATGACCCGGCAATCCCTCTCCTGTGTATGTACACCCCCCAAATTAGAAAAGTCTGGGTTTTTAATGAACTGTTACAAATATCCAAAGTTAGAACTTTCAGAAATACTTTATCACACTATTCACAGCACTTTCTTAAAGAAAAGCCTTAGCTAGAAGAAATAGCTTAGAAAAAACATTTTTTCAAGAGATCTTGGAACAGATGGTTATTATCAGTTAATGTACCATCATTGACAATTGAATACTGTCTGTTACTTGACTTCACTAAGTGGGTAGGGAGAGTGGTGGTACTGCGGAGAACTGTGGACATTTAGTTCAGCTTCACATTCTGGCAGCCAACTCAGGAACAAACTGCAATTTGTACATAGAACCTTCTGCTAAATCTGTCACTGAAAATTTTACAAAAAAAAAAAAAAAAAGAAAAGAAGAAGAAGAAGAAGAGGAAAAAGCTGAGCATAGAGAAATCATAGCATGGAGTAACATCTTCAGATTTCTCTGGGGTACTATTATCAACTAGTCCTATTTCTGTTATGGAAGTGGGTCATTCCAATAACACCATGTAGATATGCTAGAACATAAATGAAGATTTTAAAGGATACAAAAGGTCAAGTTAGTTCAAAGTGTGCCATTAAGATACTGCTTTCCATGATAGACTGAATTCAGGAAATTTTAGAATCCTTTTTTTAATTTTTATTAAATTTATTGGGGTGACATTGGTTATTAAAATTATACAGGTTTCAACTATACAAGTACAATTATACAGGTACAATTCTATAATACATCATGTATCTATTTCATTGTGTGTTGACCACCCAGAGTAAGTAATCTCTATCAACATATATTTGACCCCTTTACCCTCTTCTACCACTACGCCCACCCTCCTTACCCTCTGGGAAGCACAAAACTGTCATCTGTGTCTATGAGTTTTTGTTTGTTTGTTTGCTTGTTCATTTGTTGCTTTCAGTTTTATATCCCATATATCAATGAAATTTTGAGATTATCACGTTAAGTGAAATAAGTTAGACAAAAAAACATATAATCCTTTTTATAAGTACAAGTATAGAAACTATACAATCCAGAGTATAGGGAAAAGGTTACATGTATCTCCCATACCTGGGTAAAAAGGAAGTATGTTACAAGGAGAAAATATCTGGAAGGAGTGGATGAGTATCATACACATAAATGTAACATTGTTCTTCTGCATAACTTTTAAATTCCAGCCTCCATATAATGGTAAGATAATTTAGGGGCTTGCCAAGCAGGAACAAGATCTAAAACACTTTCTGAATAAAGTTAATAGCATCTAATGTCTTTCTTTTTAAAAAAGGACACACATATAAAGAACATATGGGTCTTCTATATAAAGGGATTTTCTTTTGATCAGAAGAAATTGGAAAAGAAAAGACAATTTAAAAAATTCCCTTATATATGAAACTATATTGACATCACAGTGGTCTCCAACATAAACACTCCTAATCATGACAAGTGTATTACATATTGCTATCTAGGTGATGTCTACTCTTCAGAAAATGTTTGGGGAAAGAAGCAAATATTTTTAAATCAGAATCGGTTGGTTCCAATTGGTTGGTTCCAATAATCATTTTTTAATTCAATGAAGAGTGATTTTTATATTTAATTATTAAATGACTGACAGTGAATGTGGTTGACTAGTTAATCAACAAGAATTTATTAAGCATCTATGGTATGAGACAGTGGTACAAAGAGACATCAAGATGACAACTTAATTAATGGAATCTAGTCAAAAAGCCATCCTTGGAAAAAAACAAGACAATATTCCAGACCCCAGTCTTTGGCAGAAACGTAGGAGGGAAATACCTGATAAAAACATTTTTTAAAATTTGGATGTAACCAGTGACTCAGGGAAACTAATTTTGGAAAAAAACAATCAGCCCCATCTCCTAGTGTTAGACTGATCTGGGATTCATAGATGTTAAATTAACAGATAAGTAGCCCTGGGCAGGAAGTTAATGGCCATGATTAAACAAGTACTCTGAGCCAGACTGTGAGGGTAAAATGAGTCAACATGTGAAAAGCTTGCTGAGAACAGTGGCTGGCATATAGTAAATAATGAATAAATGTTCAGTGTTATTAAACAGTGAACCATCCATTCTCAGAACAAAGTGAACTAAACTAATTCTGTCTTCTGTGGATTGTTTTCCCATTTTGGATCAAACCCATGTATTTGATTTGATTAGCATTTAACCTTGGAAATAACATATTAACCCACTCCGGGTCCTATGCTCCACAGGGAGGAACATTGTTACAGGTTAGATTATTCTGACCAGTTTAATTGAATTTATGGTCGGAAGTATAACACTATATATATTTCATAAGAAAGAGCCTCTTGTTTCACTGTGCCTCCACTGTAAAGAAGAAGACAGGAAATTCTAGGCAGAACTGCATGAGAAAGTGTTGAGATGCTAGAATGACTCTTAAAGGATATGAATGACAATTATGAGACCAATTAGAAGTGTAAAAGAAAGATTCCATTGAGGAATAATGGATTATAATACTGGGAATAAACTGCAAAGTGTTATTTCAAAGTCAGGTTGGGAATGGAATTTCATTCTGATGTTAACAGGAAACCGCCAAAGAATTTAAGTAATATAATCAAGTGATGTTTCAGGAAAACTGACTTGTTTATTTGCCACTATAGTTTACCATAATTAAAGGGAAGGAGTTGTGTCTGCCATTTAAATTTATCTGTCTATGTAGAGTGTTTCCCAAAGAAACTAGGTTAGAAATTAAAATAATGATCAAGTGAATATCTATTTTTAAATAGAAAGATTTGGACCAGACGTTGAGTAATTTTATACTAAGTGATGATCTAAGGTATATTAAATATACAGGAGAAATGAAGGTTGATTTCCAAATTATACCGAGGCCTACATGTATAGTACACTCATTTCCCTTTGAATGGGTCCCTAATTACTTACATTACGCTATTTTTTCAAAAGGAAGGACCCATGATATGTGGGGAGGTCTATAGAAATAATCAAAATATAATAAAAATGTTCCATGCATAGTTTAGTAAAAATGTATTGTCAGTTTTTACTTGTTTTCTAGAAAAATAAATAAATAAATAAATAAGGATCTCCTATTGCTCAAGCCAGGACCAGGGCAATGATTTCCATGTTACTCAGGAAAAAGAATCAAATGCAAATAATTAAACAGCCTCCAAAGAATCAAGTAACTTACATTTTTAAAGGTATATCCTACCCAGTATTTCAACACTATTGGGCTTAAAAAATTTTAAGACTGTTAATAACATTTTTAATAATAAAGGTAAAATGAAACAATCTAAATGACAAAAACAAAAGTATGGCACATTATTGACTATATATATATGTATATATATAATTGTATTATTTATAAATAGCCAAATAAGTGGTATATCAGAATATATATATATACATATATACGTATACATATATACGTGTATTTGTATATATATATCTGTATATATATATATATATATATCTGTATATATATACATATATCTATATATATACATATATACATATATATCTGTATGTGTGTGTATATATATATATATATATATATATATATATATATACAGCAATATTTAATTAGCACCTGCTCTGTGCCAAGCAATTCTGGACACTTTTCATAGATATCAATCTAGGAGGATCCCCAATATTTTTACTAAAATACATAATCGCTACAAAATAATTGAATTTAGGGATATAGTATTTTGAGGTATAGCTTTCATATGGCTTCCCCAGCCCCTACCCAAAGTTAATTAGCATCTAGGTAATTAACTAGGAAATCATCTAGGAAAATGAGCCATGTTTTCCTTTGGTTTGAGTATCTTCCTGGACTACTTCTATTTACCCATAGGTACAGATATTCTGGATTGATAACTAATTTAAGCTTCACATCAGCTCTGTGAAGTAAATATTAATATCCACATTTTATACATGAGAACATGATAAGTTCAAGGTCACACAGCTACTAAATGGTAGAGTGTATATTAACTCTCATTCTTCAAAACACAAAGACTTTGCTATTCTTTGTGCAATGTCATAATGCATTCAATGCAAAATGCAGGAAATAATAAAGCTCATGCTTCCACTTGATGAAATTTCTTGTCTATTAGGAACTCTCAGAAGAAGGGATAGCTTTAGGGATATGAATTTGATAAAAGAAAAATATTTTTTTCTTAATTTTACTTTTAAATATATTGAAATATCCTGAATGGCCCCTAGCTGACAGTTATTTCAGTTGTGGGAGAAAACAAAGAAATGAATCCGATCACGATAGTGTTATTTTGTAGATAATGTATCATAATAAAATTTGAGTTTATTTGTAAATAAACTGTACATATTCTAAAAGAAAGACATAGAGCTATTGTAATTATTTATAAATAACCAAATAAGTGGTACATCAGAATTAATGTAAGATAAAAAACACAAAATGGAGTGCTAATCTTTTATCAGTATTGAGGAAACAGGAACTTACACAGAGAAAAGAGAAAAGTCAGGTAGTCAAATTCTGCATTTGGGTTAGAATGTGAAAAATCATAGATAAATGGTGCTAGATCAACTAGATATCTGTCTGGGCAAAATTAAACCTCAATATCTACCTTACATCATACACAAAAATTAATTTGTGTGGAATAAAGACCTATATGTAAAAGCTAAAATTATAAAATTCATAGAAGAAAATATTACAAAAAAATTTAAAAAATGAAATTTGTGACCTGGAGATAGGCAAAGATATTTTAGAATGCAAAACGCACTAACCATAAAAGAAAAACTGGACTTCACAAAATTTCAATTTCTTCTTGTCAAAAGTCACTCTTAATAAAATGCAAATGTATATAATAGTCTGGGACAGAATATTTATAAAACAAATATCTAAAAAAATATTTGCATCCTGAATATTTAGAAATCCTTACAAATAAATGATAAAACAATAAACAACACAATTTTTAAAATGGGTAAAAAGGAGCTTACCTAAATAACTTTGGAAAATGGTGCTTTGACTGAAAACGAAAATAGTTAAAGATAAAAGGACTTGCACACTTTACATGAACACTGTACTCTAATTGGTAAATATCTTACTCAAAGGTATTTAAGTAAAACATGTTGAAACCACTTTACATGGACAACAGTATTAGAGAAGTAAGTAAATGAATGGTAGATGATGGGAGGCAGAGGGAAATTATAGATAAGAAAGAAAGGATGTCTACAATGAACCCAATGGAACTGGATTAGAGTCAAAGGCATCAATATGAATTCACATTTATATATAGACTCAACACTCAAGTGAATAGATACAACAATTATAGATAATGTGTGTATATATGCATTAATATGCATACATAGATTACCTAGTTCTGTCCCTTGAAAGAGCCTACAAAGTCACGTTTAACTAAATGCTAATGTTTAACATCATAAGAAATGTTATGTGGAGATCGCATATCCTCTTATATGATGTGATGAGAACACTTGAACTCTCTGGTATTCTTTCCAACAACCCATAACTACAGTCTAATCATGAAAGAAAAACAAAATATACATCAGACAAATCTAGATTGGGGACATCCTACAGAATACCTGGTAAGTATTTCTCAGGATCATACAAATCATAAGACAAAAGGAAAGACTGAGAAATTGTCACAGTGTAGAGGACTTGGAGCCACGTGACAAGAAAAGGTGATGTGAAACCTTGAATTTAATCTTGAAAGAGAAAGTGTACATTCACAGAAAGACTGGTGGATTCCAAATAAAACCTGGAGTTTAGTTAGTAGTACTGTACCGATGTTGGTTTCTTAATGTTGACAAAGATAGAACCGTAATGTGAGACATTATCAATGGGGAAAACTGGATAAAAAGTATATGGGAACTCTCTGTACAATCTTTTCAAGTTTTCTGTAAATCTAAAATTACCTCAAAATAAAAAAAAAGTTTGTTTAAAAAAATGGTCAAAGACTTGGACTGACATTTGTAAGAGAGGGTATATGAATGAACATAAATACATGCGAGCTGCTCAGCATTGTTAGTCATAAGGGAAATGCAAATCAAAACCACAATGAGACACCACAATACACTCACTGGAATGGTTAAAATTAAAAAAGACTAACAATGCCAAATGTTGGAGAGGATGCAGAACTTCCTGCTCTCATACACTGCTGGTGACAGCATACAATGAAACAACCAACACAGAACATGGTTTGGCAAGTTCTTATTAAAGTTACTAGTAGTTTCTTTATTAGAGTGAAACATATGTATGTCTAATGATCCAGAAATTCTACTTTCAGGTATTTTTACCCCAAATAAAACATATGTCCACAACAAGACTTGCATAAGATTCTTCACTGCAGCTTTATTTACAGTCGTGAAAATTGGAAACCTAAATGTCTATTAGGAGGAAAATGGATAAACAAATTGTGATGTATTCATATAATGAAATACAACTTAGAAATAAAGGAACAAGTTCCTAATACCCATTAAAATATGGATGAATCTTTAAAATATTATGTTGAGTGAAAGAAACCAGACAAAATAACATACTGTACATTGATTACCCTTGTATGAATTAAAGGACAGACAAAACTAATTTATGGAAAAAGAAATGAAAATACTGATTGCTTCCGGGAGGGCATAAACTGAATAGAGCACAAGGGTACTTTCTAGGGTAATGGTAGTACTCTGTATCTCGATTTGGGTACACATTCCTCAAAATTTAACAAACTGTATACTTTAAGATCTGCACAGTTTAATGTATAGCAATTTCACCTCAATTTAAAAATTTAGGTAAGGAAGAGAAAGGCTCTAACTTACCTCTTAAATCAGGCTGCTAAACCATATCATCAGATGAAATGAAACAAGGCTACAGAAACAGAATTAACTAACAGAAATGTATGACATCTGTTAACTCTCAATGGAGAATAAAGTATAAAAAAGTATCTACAACCTTCTCAGAATCTCCTGTTTGTAATTAAGCCCTCTTGTTTTGTTTGTGTATTCCTACCTTATGGCACTTCCATTATAGCATAAAGATGAATGTGAATGATAAGCTACTTCAGCCTAGGGAATTCAATATTATTCTACTTGTAACTCACACCTGTCTTGCCCCAGACGGAGACAAATATCATGTACAAGAAAAGCTTTCAAAAATTATTTTGAATAATTTAAATGTTTAAAAGGTATAAAATAAAAGAATAAAAGACAAATCTCTCCATATATGATAATATAATAAGAGTTTGCCTATCTTCCCAATTTTCCCTACTGCTTTAGGCCAAAACAATGCTAAAAATATATAATAGAAATTTTTTTTTCAGTTAAGAGAAAATAGACTTTCTTTAGGATTATATTATATTTTGTAGACTACGTCTACAAAGATTTTATCCACTTTTATTGCCTCCAAGAAATTTAGGCTATAGGAATCAATAGATTTAACTCTGTAGAATATCCATTTTGTTAATTCAGACATTTATTTGTTGCAGAGAGAAGACATGTTTATCTAAATTAAATAGAGAAGATAGCTTCAACAATTCCAATCTTAGAACATATGCAATACTTGCATTCTAATATAAAGGAATGAGGATAGATGTGTATAAATCCTCGAAAGCTGTAGGGGCTCAGTGCATTGCACATAAAGTTATGCCAAATGACTGGTTTCATATGATCCATCTACACTAAGCACTGTTCACTTCATGCAGGGAGTTCTGTGTTTTTCTATTACTTTCAAATGAAGTCATCCATCTGTAGAAAATAAGCACATGGAATATTCATGAGTTAAGAGATAATTTTTATCATCCCTGGAGAGTGTCTTTCTTTGGGTTGTTTATTACCTGCAGAGCTCAAGTATATGAAAATTGATTAAATATCATTTACCAATTATAGTGATGCCAGAACTTATTCCTCAAAGCAAACACTAAAAATATAATAATTCTTACAATACAAGGTATGCTTTCAGGAGTGGATCTGAATCTTATACAATGCTAGGAAGCTGTTTTTAAGAAAAATAACACACAATTTAAAAAAAAAAATTGTTAAGATCCTCCCTAGGGTCTTAGAAAGGGCTGTGAAAATGAATAACTTGGCGGCTTCATTAACTTAAAAGTAAATCTACCTCTGAAAGCATTTTTTTTAAGGAGGTGGTGGCAATAGATCAAAGGATTTTTCTACCTAAAGTCTATTTAGAAACTGTCAAATAAACATTGGAATTTCCTTAAACTGACTTGAAAATATGCGGTTAATGATGTGATTGAATTCAACGAGTATACTTGCTTTCGATTTTTGGGGGGTGTGGGGGGAAAGGTGCATAATTCCCATATGAAGGTAGCTGTCAGGTTGTGAGCCATTATTATTCTTTACTTGTAGGAGGAACTGCTCACACAGTTTACCAGTCCCCTAGGCCTTGTTCCAGTAAATATAAATCCTCAAAACAAAAGAACACCTAGTCCTTGAGTCTTAGGTCAGAAGTCTTCCATTCCCACCTCCCACCTACCTGCCACACTACAAGAATCAATCACCCCTTAGCTGACCTTGTATAGTCTTTGAAATCATCTCAATTATACTACCTTCTCATTTTTATTAGTTATCTGTGTATGAGCCTGACTTTGCCAGAATTGGAGCTGCTTAAGATCAAGGAAAGGCCCTATCTCTGAATCTGAAAAGTGTAGCGCATATTGAGGGCTTAGTAAATGTTTATTGAATGAATGACAGATTGAATGAATTAAATGCTTTAGAGGTAAGCTACTCAGAGGATGGGTCAGGAGCATCAGTTTCATCCGGGAGCTTAATAAAAACACAAAATTTCCAGAAGTATCCCAGATCGTCTGAATCAGAACGTGCATGTTAACAAGATTCTTAGGTGATGCCTGTGCACATTAAAGTTTGAGAAATAGCGTGGTTATTATTCCACTAGCTTTAAAGAAGGACTGTATGTGCCAAGAAGAATAGAGCGTTATGCTTTACAATAACTGTTCCTCCATTTATTTTTAATATGTTTCGCTACATCAATCATAACCACAAAGGGCAAACGACCCAATGGACTATTTTTCCACTTATTTTTTTCTTGTCTTAGGAAAATAAATTAGTCATTTAAAAAGTACAAACTTTGTACAATTTGGTGGAAAGAAGGTGATATATTACAAAGATGAAAATGGAAGTTGAAATCTCAATTCAGATCCAAAACAGGGGTCTTGTTATATATATATTTTAATAAACAAATCCTCCAAAAACCCAACCTCAGTTCACTGGAGACTTTGTGGATCAATACTTCTATACCCTGGGAACTCAAGAAGGAAAAGTAATGTTGGAAAATTAGATTTACCCAGCTCGCAGTCCCAGTCCCCCTTTTAAAAAGCTGGTGCCTATGAAATCGCAGATTGGACATTGAAGCTCAGCTAGTTTGAATTTCATGAGAGAACCATAACTAGTGCATTCAAATTATAGCCCTCCTCCTCATTCCCTTTGCTGAGCAGATTGCCAACTGTCTGGACTTTTTCCAGCTCAACTGTTAGAGAAATTCATGTCGGTTCTATCTTAAGAGTGACCATCTTTTCAGTAACTTAGGTAATCTATTGAAAAGAGTTATCATACATTATAAATGTGATTAAGTCTGGAGAGGTATACACATATCCATTTGAAGCAGATACATGTCAATGCAAATCTTAAAGAACACTAGAAAGAGAAATTAAAGATTGCAAAGCACTGTCACTATGGCAGAAGCTATTAGTCATGTCACAGTGAAGAAATAATGATTGCCTTCGAGTTGCTCAGTTCCTCAAGGTGAACTTCCAAAGAATGAAGCAACTTCAAAGAAAATCACAGGAAAAAGAGTATGAATTACAGGAGAGACTCTGCTGGGGGAACTAAGCATGTGTCTGCTTTCATCAGTACACAAGTCCAAAATATGTCAAAACTTATTTTTGCTTTTGAAAAATCACACTCTGAATTTTCATTTCAATGCAAACTGAATTAGAAAATCCCCACATGATTGTAGGCATAGTATCTTTGTCTGCAATCAAGAATAACACAGAAACCTAGGGAAATATTGTCACTGGCTGGAGCTTGATTGTATTCCTACTTAGATTAGTCAGAATAGGTTAGGTTACAAAATTGACCGCTAGGTCTCCGTGTCTTAATGCTACAGATGGTTGTTTTTTACACAGATCTTCCATAAGTTGAGAGTTCTCCAGGCTGTTCTCTAAAAGCTGAAGGTCACGAAGGAGCTTTTCCCTGCCTCCGCTCACACTCTATTGCTGAGAATTAATCTTAAAACCCTGCCTAACTTCAAAGGGGTTAGGAAATAGTCTTTTATGTGTCCATGAAGGAGAGGAAACCAGACACTGCAGGACACTAGCATGTTACTAGTGAGCACGATAAGTTCGATGATATCAATAGAGGAAATCTCTGAGGAAAGAAGGTAAATACAGGCATAATTTGGGATGAAAAGAAAGGACACACCATCATTGTAATGAAGAAGATTACCTCACTGTTAGTGTAGAAAGAGTCCAGGAAAATGGTGTACTGAGCATACCTTTGAATCAACTAATAACTTGAATGTATTATGATTGTTGCTTGCTTAAAAGAATTCCAGGAATAGCAGTCTTGGGAAGGGAAGAATTGATCTGTTCTCTATGTTTCAGAGTCCTGTTGCACAGCAACTTACCACAAACTTAATGGCTTAAAATAATAGTCATTTATTATATCACATCTTTCTGGGGCAGAAGTCTAACAACATGCTGTAACTAATTCTTTACTTGGGGTCTCACTGGGCTAAATCAAGGTATCAGCCAGGGTTGTATTTCTTATCTGAAGCCTGGGGTCCAAACTCATTGGTTGAATTCATTACTTTCTCACACTTTCCATGTGCCCCCTACCCCCCCTTCCAGCAGCAATGACAGGCCAGTCCTTCTCATGCTTCAAATTTCTCTGATTTCTTCTTCTGATTTTAAGGGATCCTGTAAGTACATTGGGCCCACCAGGAAATCCGGGATAATCTTTCTATCTTAAGGTCAGCTAATTAATCTTATATACAAATGCAATCTTTCTTTTGTCATTTAATGTAATATAACCACAGGAATAACACCAACTAGCAGAGATCATGGGGACCAAAATTCTGCCCAGCACACTGTATCCGTATCCCTAATAGTTTTTTGCATTCAAGAATAACACAGGATACAATAGGAATCTGTATCCCTAATATTTTTATTTCATATGTCAGGTTTTTTTTTTTTCCTAATAGGTTATCAAAAAACAGACATATTTGCAAGGGATCTGGGTTGGAATGAGTGATGGTTGAAATTAAAGATTACACAGAAAGAAAAATCTTGTCCAATTTAGGGATGAGGAAAAATGAAGACAAAGAATAGGGACTAGGGAAAGCTAGTATATGTGTTCAAAAGTGTAGACATAAGTAAGGAGAAGTAAAAAAGCAGGGAATGTGCCATTGGAAGCATGAAGGAGACAACATGTTTGATGCTGGCAATCAGTAGAGAGATTTTATAGTGGGCTGTCAGAGGAGTTGTTAGCAGTAAGAGAACATTACATTTCCTGTGGTAATTCAAATGTTAAGAAGCTTATACATGGTGAGAAGTTTATGGTTCCCTACTACATAAATAAATTATAATGAATAAGCCAGTTTTGTGTTTTGTGCATGTGCATTTGACAACTGACATTAAGGAATCATGAAAGTACAGTAACAACCGAAGGAAACAATATGTACATTAGTGGTTAGCACACATTCAGCTTCTGAAAGAATGAGTTAATGATAGAAAAAGGTCCAATTATTTTTAAAAAAACCAAAACGATTCTCTTTAGCTCATATCAAATCAGTAAAAGGGACTAGGCAGAATGTCTCATAAAACTAACTGGTCACTAAATACTGTCATTCACACATATGAGCTTTTTCCTGCACATGCTCTGGTCGAGATTCTAATACCTCTGAAGAAAACCAGAAATAAAGTAGAAGAGAAAAAAGAAAAAGTAAAAAACATGATGGCCATTTTCCAGTCTTCAGAAGAATACTGATGTTACTTCAAAAAAAAAAAAAAAAGGAAAATGGAAGAAGATATTCTATGGTCAAAAACATTTGAGGCAGGTTGAATTAAATAAAGTTGAACAGATGCATTTCATGCTGGACTGTGCTGAGAATTTAGTGCTGATGTGCATTGTGAATCTTTAAGGAAGAAACATAATCTGAAGACTTTCTGAATCTATGTGACTAGGGAAATTTCTTTTAATTCAGACTATAGCAGAGATGGCTGCTGTCTAACAAAGTCTGTGCTTTCTTTTCCATAGTAGAAAGTAGAGCCTCAAGAAACAACATGTGTTGGTGAGGATGTGGAGAAAAGAGAACCCCTGTACACTATTGGTGGGACAGCAAATTGGTGCAGTCTGTATGGAAAACACTATGGAGATTACTCAATAAAACTAAGAATAGATATACCATATGATCTAACAATTCCACTTCTGGGTATTTATCCAAAGAAAATGAGAACACCAATTCAAAAAGATATAAGCTCCCTTATGTTCATTGCAGCATTATTTATAATAGCCAAGATATGCAAGCACCCTAAGTGTCCACTGATAGATGAACAAAGAAGATATGGTATATATAATGGAATATTATGCAGCAATGAAAAGAATGAAATCTTGCCATTTGCAACATAACATGGATGGACCTAGAGGGTATTAGGCTAGGTGAAATACATCAGACAGAGAAAGACAAATACCATATGGTTTCAATTATACGTGGAATCTAAAAGAAAAACAAATGGACAAACACATAAAAAACAGACTCATAGAAACAGAGACCAAAAAGATGGTTACAAGAAGGGAAGGGTGGGTGGATGGGTGAAAAAGAGAAGGGGAATATATACAGTCAGTAATATTGTGATAAGTTTGCACGTTTGACAGATGGTTACTAGAATCACGGGGTGATCACATTGTGAGGTAGAAAAATGTCTAATCACTATATTTTACACCTGAAATTAATATAACCAATATAATACTGTACACCAACTATACTTACATAAAAAAATAGAAAAAAAAACTAAGGAAATCTGAATAATGTATAGACTTTAGTTACCAAAAGTGTATCGATATCAGTTTTATAATAAACATATCATGCTAACGTAAGATGTTATAATAGGAAAAACTGGGTATGAACTGTGTGAGGACTATGTGCACTGCTTCCACAATTTTTCTGTAAATTAAAACAGTTCTAAAATAAAAATGTTTGCTAGAAAATAAAAGAAAGTGGAACCTGGGAATCAGATTCCAGCTAAGGAGTTTATTCCCTGACTCTTCTCCCATTTAGTTATGACCACATAACTGACGCATGCCAATGGGATTTGAGAGAAAATCATGTAACTTCTTGAAAGAAGGCTTTTAAGAAATGGGTATCCTTTCTCTTAATCTCTTCTGTCAGCTAGTAGAGAGGACAATGACAGACTATCAAGATGAAAGGAGCCTGGGTTTTTGAATCTGGTTGTATGAAAGAAAGTTTTCAATAGCCAGAGTACATATATTAGACCAATGATTTTTGTCCCCCAGGAGACATTTGTCGATGTCTGTAAATATTTTTGGTTATCACAGTTGAGGAAGGGGTTGTACTAGTAATAATGTATCAAGGCCAGGAATGCTGCTATTATTCTATAATGTACAAAACACCCCTCCCCTCCACAGCAAAGAACTATCTAGTCCAAAATGCCAATAGTGCTAAGGTTGAGAAACCCTTCACTAGACTGTTAAATGAGAGAACAATAAATTTTTACTGTAGTAAGCCCCTGAAATTTCAGGGTTTGCTGTAGTAACTATTATCACTTTAAGTTCTATGCAGTTTCTCCCAGAGCTAGTGTTTCAAAGACGATAGTTCTGGAAAAGCAGATTATGTAACTGATACTGTAAATATGAAGATAATTTGCTTCCCAAAACACACTGACTCTACCTTTAGAGAATTTGAAATTCAGTTCAATCTCTCTATTTTCATCGGCAATACCCTACTCACATATACATTTCCTCCTTCCTGGTCTATTATAATAGTTTCCTAAATGGTCTCTTTGTCTCTAGTTGTCTTGGTTATTGTCACAATATTAAGTATTGGCAGAGCCAGAACTTGAGCTCAAGCTTCTGCCTCTAATCAAATCCTTTGTAGTTCTCTATTGAAGAGAAAGCCTAATGTAGAAAGAACTTGGACTTGAGGATTGAAGAGACATTTTAAATCTTAGTTTTGATACGTTAAATCTTAGTTTTGATACGTCCTAAAATTATAACTTTGGAAAAATCACTAAGTGCATGTCTTTGAGTTTTACCTCATGTGCAAATAGAAATAATTAAAAAAAATGATTTTAGATTTCTTTTTTTTTTTAGAATTAGCATAGTACTTAGAACATGGTAAGTATGCATTAAATCATAACAAATTATTTGGGAAAAATAAATATATATTGCTCCAGGGTATAACCTATTGCTCCTCTCCCTGTAGTCAGATATTTGCTCGCCCTTCAATAAGTTTTACCTTCCATGAGGGTAGTGGAAAATTTCTAAGATTGTTCAAGCACTGTCCTTCTACCCAAAGTTATACATGTGGGCCTCCACAGACTACTCAGACTTATCACCAACTTTTTGTTTTGGTGACACACGTGACCTGCAGTCAGCTCACATTTGGGTTTCTTTTGATAGTCTTTCAGTCTTTTTTAGTGTATTGATTTTAAAGTTGCTCCTCTGTATTTTATACATGTACTGTAACTAGGTTGTTATTTCTCGTTATTTATTTACAATAAATTTACACTCTAAAAAAACAACTGGGAAAACAAACAAAGAAGCAAATAAAAAAACCCTCGACAAAACCTCACATTGTTCCTCCTTTCTGGATTTCCTTCATGTCCAAATTCTACCATTCTACCATATGCCTCGCTTTCACCCTGAAACCTCTGAGACATCTGCTAAGAATAATCTCCTTAGTCAGTATCTCTCTTTATTTGTTCATTCATGTGTTCGTTCACTTCACTGATTTATTTGTTCTGCAAATATTCATTAAGCACTAGGCTCTGTGCTGAGACTCATTACGTTGTGCCTTGAACTAGGGTTATGTCTTTTCTTACCTCCCCTACTAGACTCAATGCCTTAAGGAAGTAGACCACAGATAACTGATATATACACGTGTATGGTACGTAGACCTGTTCATAGTAAGTGCTTAGCAAATATCTCTAATACTCACTGCTTCACACAAAAGCTAGAGATGATTACTGTTCTTTACCATACGTTTTCCAAATGCCTCACTGACTCCAAGGAGTGGGTTCACAAATCAAACACATACACAAAAACTTAATTTCATTGGTTTCTAAGATTCCCCTGTAATGCTACCAAACTCAATTAAAAAATAAGATAGGGATGCATAAAACAAAACTATAACCTGGGCAATGCTAATCTTACATTAGTATACTCAGGGAATAATACCAATCTTCTAACACATGTACAACAATTACACACTTAAGAAGGTTTGCTAATGAAAAAGGAATAAAAGCCCAATAATGTCTAAAAATTACATCTACTAAATGAGTTCAGGGGATTGAGAATACTGACTGTTTATATCATAAAGAATTCATATTAGCTACACTAGTATCACATACAGTCTCTTAAGCATTCTGATTACGCAGAATAAACAAATAAGTCAATAGGCCTGTATCTGCACAACTATTAAAATTTAATACTGAGAAGCCAATATTCCCAATTAGTGCTATTTATGTAAACTGCTGAAGAGCAAAGTTTCTTTAAGGTTCCTCCAGGCCATTTTTTATCAAAAGTTTTCTTATGGATAGCTGTCGAGTTTGATGTTCATAAGCCGTATTTTAATAAAACTTCTACATGTCAGATCCTGTTATTGCCAAGAAGATCCCTTTCAACTTTTCTAAGGACTATCAGAGAATATTTTGTTTTAGGGGAATTGGGAGTTGGGGTTAGCATAATCATTGGAAAACAGGAACTCTCATTATATTTGCTCATTCCCAGGAACTAGTGGCACATTTGCCTCCCGCTAGGAAGTCAGCAAATGATTACTGAGTACATGAATGATGCATACATTTGGCCTGCTTTAAAATTAAAATACATAGAAAAAAATCATGTCCATTATTTTTAATTTTTCTAAGCATTTAGTTATTCTGTTAATACTAAATAAATGGTAAAGAACTAAAGGTACCATAATATTAACATACTGATGTCATGTTAATGTTAACATAGCAGTGTATTACACATATTTTTAAGTGCTGGTATTTATAATATATTAATTTGTGATGACATTTCACATAGATGCCATACTGTAGTATCTCTTTTGCTTTTTAGTTTTACTTCATCCACAACTATAAATCACAATTCAACTACAACTCCTATTGCAAGAAAGATATAAATGAGAGAAAAGGTATATTAAACACCAGTTTTCTTCCTTAGATAGTGAATAACAATAATAATAGTACCCAAAAATCTCTTCTGTACATGTAATAAAAAAAAATAAAGTTGATAAAACACTTCTCATATACATCATCTAATCTCATCTCACCAAGGCTTTAAGAAATGAATTTCAATATTCTAGTCCTACAGCCTGAGAACCCAAGGCTCACCAGGCCAGATCAGTGGGCATATACAAAGCCACACACGTGGCTTCTACTACCTCACTCTGATTAATTTATACAAATCCACTCTGGCGCTTAATAAAGGACACAGAGACATATGCTTAAAACTAATTAAATTACTATTAAAAATCCTTTCTAATTTCTATTAATGGGATAGATACTAAGCGCAAATCACCAATTTAGTGCAATTGCAAATGAACAAAAAAAGTGATAAAATCCTTAGCTAATGCATGACATAATGAAGATGCTAATGATTTTCATGCTTGGGTATGTCTCGTGAAGCTCATCATGTCTGTGTAATGGGAACCCTCAGCGTGTTTCTCTGCTGTTACATCTTCCATTGTGGTTGGAGTACAGCTGGGTCAGTTTCCTGGACAGGTGAAAATGTTGCAGTATCTCTACTTTTTCAGCTCCCAAATAATATTAACATAAGCATGATTAGAACTTTTAAGGATAATTCAATACTAAGATGGAATGTCAACAGAAAATGGCAGGTTTCATTGTAAATATAGGACATAAGACCCAACAGTGAGGAGGGATTCAGTGGTGGTCAAACCAAGAAGTACCATGGAATTGAATGGAATGTTGTTGTCCTGAATAAAACATTGCCTGAGATAGATTATAGCATGGAATAATGTGCTTTTCTATGTGGAAAAATCTAAACAACAGATTTTCTAGGAATTTAATCTCTCAAGGTATGCCCCTGTTACAGATGGGTGGGCCAGGCCAGCCCAGCCCACCACAGAGCCTCCCGTTCCTGCCCAAGGCTTTGAAGGGACATAGGACTTTCTCCTAAGGACATTTATTGGGAAAAAAAGATTAAAAGCTTTACATCATACATGGAAAATAGACCCTGTCCCCTCTTCTACACTTGCACCCCTCTGTGACACATGCTCTAATAGTAGCCTGCCAAGAAGGCCACCCCTCTGTGACACATGCTCTAATAGTAGCCTGCCAAGAAGGCCAGGTGAGGAGAGAGTTGCCCCTCCATCTTCACAGAGACCTGCCATTCTACACAGTGATCGAGGTCTAGGCCTCTAGGTCATTGGCAGGAAGAAGTGGAGCGTGGAAGACAGAGGGCAACACCATCCCTTCAGTTCCCCCTACATGCCTATCTCTACTGCTCTCCAGACATAAATGGCTTTGAAAGAAAGTTATGAAGACTTTGAGGAAGGATGCAGCAGAAAGTTTGGACTTAGGCTACAGGAAGTTGAGAGTGGGCATTTTCAGTTACCTGAGAGGTGCAGGTACGTATTTAGCCAGTGATAACTGATGTTGCTAGGGGGAAAACTAGAGCAGCCAGCTAAGTTAGGTAATCCCACTGAATCCAGTAGATCTTGGGCTGCCTCTATGTCAGTGACCAAGCCTGACAAAGTTCCTAAATTCTTAAGAAGTTTACTCTTTCTTTGCCTGCTTCACATTTTTGTTGGGAATTCATGAATGAAATAATAAAAAGGAAAGTCAGAATCAAGGATCAACGACTATGCAGCTATGTACATCATTTCTTCATAATAGGCTGAGCAAATCATGATAATAATGAGCGCTAAGACGTACACTGGTTACTGTGCACGAGGCACTTTTCTCAGTGTCTTACGCATATTACCTGATGTAATCCTTAAGCTACTTTAAGAGATGAGTACTACCATTACTCCCATCTCACAGATGAGGAAATAAAGATACTGTCACAGCACCTAAAACAAGGGACAAGGTTTCCCATAACATTACTCACAATCTTCTGCATAGAGAAAGTGCTCCAAAACATAAATATGTAAGCTTAAATACTATCTTTGGATAGTCCATTTATTGCTCAAATTTTATTTAAAATTTTGGTAGACTTCTAACCAATCCTCTAACCAGGAACTGACCTTTTTTTAAGCCCTTAACAGAAATAGTTTTGTAACATTAAGTTATTAAGGATGGTATTTATTTACTTTTCACTTATTGGTTTTCATTTGTTTAGAGCACCAGATTACAGGTTCCCTAATTCAGTTTATCAGAGCTGCCTGCTAGCATGAGTGTTAATGCACACTCAGCTAGCTTAAACTGTCACCTCCCTGAAATCTGCCGTAATATTTTAAGAAAATTTATTCACCTATATAGGACTAGTCTAAAACACTTCATTCTAATTCAGGAATGGAAATGTCATATAAATGACTAACAATGTGAATGTAGGTCAAACACAGACATCCTTGGTAAATAAAATTTTAAACCCCATGTAGGACAATGGAGGATCAATTAGAAATACTACTTCTAACAGCACATATATCACATACATATAAACTGACTATTCATATCATGGACCAAAAAAGGAGACAGATTCAATAAAGAGTTAAATAAATTTATTTTATCCTTTTGTGTATCAAAAACAAACAAAACAAACAAACAAACAAATAAACAAAAACACCAACTACAAGTCCAATTCATATCAGGCAGTCTGATAAATCTTGGGGAAAATATAAAAAGTCTTTGCCCCAGGGACTTAGAGACACATAACCAAATGTAATATGATATGTGCTACAATAGAGTCAAATTTAAAGTTTATTGGAACATGGAGGAAGGTGCACTTAAAATGAGTTGGGGGAAGGCTTCACACGGGAGGTGGCACTTCAGGTTCTCTCTGCTCTAAAAATGAACCAAATTTTGTCACAGGGAGACTGAAAAAAAAAAAAAAGAAGAAAAGAAAAGGACATAACAAGCATAGAGAAGAACAAGTGCAAAAGCATGCGGGTTAGGAAAAATCATGAAATGATTTAAAAAAATCAATCAATAAATAAATTCTATGTGACTTGAGGGAATGAGGCCTAGGGAGAGAGCCATCCAGCGTGATATGGACATAAAGGGAGTCAGGCATTGGAGGCGATACATCAAAGGTCATGAAAGTCACGGAAAATGCAAAGAGAATGCAACACTTTCATGTTTCTGTCCCCACTGAGCCATTTATCTGCTTCTGTCACAGCACCTAAAACAATTTACGGTTATTTGATCACAATAGTTTAGTCTTTTCCTATTAAACTATAAACTTCTTAGGGCAGAAGCCATCTCTTATATACCACAGCATTACCAACAGCTAGCTCTGTGCCAGGTAGAGTTGGTGCTTTAAAAAATGTATGCTGGATGAGTTAATTAAACCTTCTTACACCACAAAATCTGGACTCAAATGTTTGGATTTATGGTGCTATATGAGAAGATTATAAAATCTTGTGTACATTTTAATTAAAATCAGGGTGACAATTTATTTCATGATTGGTTTTCTCTAAGTATCTGACCCATCTTCTGGTGCCTCCCTGACATTATAGATTTGTTTATTCCTCAAATGCCCTTTTTTGATTAACCATCACCCTGTGACCCCTCCTCTAGCCTCCATTGAGCGTGCCTATTTGGGAGCATTTTCCAGAATTTTTCTATTTCTTTTTTAGTCACATCAAATCATACTCGCCTTAATTGCATTGGTCGTAGACATATTATGATTCAAAGCGACTTAGGGACTAAATATTTTAGGCATATTAGCCCTTGACACATTCATTTTGGATCTCACTGACACTTACTCCATTGGTGCTTCTTGGCAACTGCACAATTAATTATTCCTTATAGGGAACCAGACTCTAATCAGAGTTTTACTTTTAACTATGAACTGTTAATTCCTATGTGGTTCATGCCAGCCAATTCAGGTGAAAATAATTCCAAGTAGTATTAGAGTTTTGGGCAAGTGATCTTCAAAATTGACGCCCAAGCAATTCTAATTCAATGCTTAGACATTGTGATCCAATATGAAACATGAAAGAAAAAGGGGTTGTTTGAACAGTAAGATGTTTAAAACACTTATCATTTAAAAATATAATTTTATAGACCAAAATTATGATTCTGAACACAAGGAAGGAAACCACTGTCTTTCAGGATCCAGAAAAAAAATAATTAAAGCCTACTATTATTTCTGTCCACTTCTATATCTACTACTTGTAAATGAAGCCATGGCTGACTAGTGTAGTACATTGGTAAAGCTGGTCATCTCCAGAGTCAGATATCCTGAGTTCAACTCCAGTTTCAACATTTATAAGCTGTGAGATTTGTATATATTTTTAAACTTTTGGGGCTTCACTTTCCTCATGCATTAAATGAGGATAAATCAAGTGAATTATCTCAGGGAAAAAAAAATGCTTGGCACCATTCCTGGTTTATCACATATACTCTATAGATGCTGAGGATTGTAATTATATCCTGGTATGCACTCAAATAACTGTGAGACAAAATGATAAAGTGCTACACAAAAGGTACAGATAAAACACTCTAGCCATACTGTCTTTCAAATTACTTTTTAATGGAAAAGTTATAAACCAGAGAAAGAAGAAAATGACGCTGGCAGGTATCCCTGTAATAAAAAGGAGCAAACACAGAGGAAGAAAATCAATGGAGGATTTAAAATGTTCTTTTGGCTTTGACATCTAACCTCCTGCTTCCAAATTTTTCCAATATCATAGTATAACTACTTTTAATGATGAGATGATACTTCATTTCTCTTAATCCACATGACCCAAGTGGTTCAGGGAAATGGAGGTCAATATTTTTGACTGATATTTTAATTAAATCTCAACAAGCAGTAAGATTCTCATAATGGATATAGCATTATGACACAGAAGAAGTGGAAGGGGGCTAAGAGGATGGGCAAAAAGGTGAAAAGGATTAAGAAGTACAAACTTCCAGTTATAAAATAAGTCATGGGGATGTAAAGTACAGCCTAGGGAATATAGTCAATATATTGTAATAACTGTGCAATGACAGATGGTTACTATTGGGGTGATCACTTCATAAGGTATACAAATGTCTAATCACTCTGTTATACACCTGTGGCTTATATTATATGTCAATAGTGATTAAAAAATAAACAAATAAAAAGAAAAGAAGAAACATGGAAACTACATATTCTCTGAGGGAACACTTAGGTAGCCTGGAGCACTTCACCTGTTATTTTGCTGAGGCTACAGAAAGACAAATGTATGTGGCCTAGAGATAAAGGGAACTAAGTCAATATTTGGCATACGAGAGTATTCCCAAATTTAAGCGGTTCCAAGGCACATAAAGTACTGGTTTAGAGGCATGCTTCTCCCATTTTGATATGCATTTAGTCATCTGGGCATCTTGATAAAATTCAGATTCAGTAGGTCTGGGGTGGGTCTGAGAGTCTATATTTTCAACGAGCTGCCCAGTGTAGCTGGTGCTGCTGGTCTGACGACTCCTTTTTGAGCAGCGAGGATGTAGAGCAGAGATCCTGCTTGGGTTTGACTGCTGGCCCCCCCTCTGACCAGCTACGTGACCTTGGCCACGTTAAGAGAGTTAACTTCTCTTTGTATCTGTTTTGATTTTTTTCCCTCATTATAAAATGAGCATAAGATCAGTAACTATCTAAAATGGTTGATGTGAGGACTAAATTAATGGATGTATGTGTGTAAAGCATTTGAAACAGCAACAAGTCCTGACTGAGCAAGAACTCAATACATATAACATTTTTAAAAGAATAAATAAGGGTTTCTCATTATAAATATTTAACCAGTCAACAGAGAAGGACATCCCACAACTTTCACTGAGCTTAATTCACCACAGTAATTTATTTTAAGCCATTAATGTCAACAATCACATTAATCTCCATACCCGAAGCTTGGCATGTTATAATTTTTCAAGTCACTGAACTTAAAAAAGAAGCTAATTAACAATTCTCTGGGTGGTAGCCATACTCAGAGGTATGGACCTGTCATGATATAACAACACATTTCTTCATCTACTATTTTCATGAAGAATGCAGCACAGATAAGAACTGAATGTGTTTACAAATAACTGAAATGTATCCTGCTAGTAGCCCTATAGTACTATAGGTAGTTTTTTTTCCCCCCTTTTTGTATTAATCTCTTTCACAACTAGAATTATTCTATTTTTTTTATTGTCTGTTTCCCTCATCCTGAACCTGAAGTCTGTGACAGAGGGACAATGTTTATCTTATTCACTGCTATATTCCAGCATCCATCTTTCTGCTTGATATTTGATATACCATTGATAAATAGCGGTTTGCTAAATATAAAATCAATGGCTGAATATATACCTCAGTTGTATTTTTCATTCATGTATTCAATAATGCAGTGAGTGTCTGTGCTTTCTCTTTTTCTGGTTATGTTCTAGGTGCTGGAGATTTAGAAATGAAATCCATAGCCTGTAAGTTTAAGGAGGTCCTGGTCCAGTTGGAGACACATATCTGAGCAATCATTGAATACAAAATCAATCCGAAAAGGGTAGGCAATGGATAAGAGGAGTACTCACAGACTAGAGGGAGGAGTAGGATAGAGCATTCCAATTAAAGAAAAAGATCACACAATCTCACAAAAGTGTAAAACAGACAAATGGGCAACTTTAGATAGAATGGGTACTGAGGAGGATGCATAATCCTAGGAATTAATAGTAGAGACAGAGGCAAGATCCAGATCACAGAAGACAACACATGTGTCTTCTATCCCATAGTAGGTGTGGGTTATGGTGAAAGGACGAGAAAGTGATAGATAAAAACTAAAAGAATAAAGCTCTTCATAAGGAGTACTAACAATACTATATAGAAAGTGACTAAGCCGACTGTTAACTGCCTCTGAATATCTATCCTCTTCTCCTTGAAAATTGTCACCTGGCTAACAAATTAAATACTCTAGCCTGTCCAGGCTAGATGCAGCCACAAAATGACCATTTCTGGTCAATGAATGAGTCGATTCTTGTGCATAATTTCTGGAGGTATCTTTAAAAAGTAGGGAGTGCAATCTTCTTAATGTCCATTCCTGCTGCCTGAAGTGTGATACAATGGTTGGAGCAATAGCAGCCTTTGAACATGAGGTGATCAAGAAATAAGGACCCTTGTTCTAGAATATAACAAGAATTCAGACAGAATGACTCTAGGTCTCTTCAACTGTAGAGCACGATGTCAACCATGGGTTATCTAGCTTTTCAACTTCATTTATGTGAGAGAAAAATTGCTTTTCCCCCTGATTCTGTGCTCTCATTTTGGAATGTTGTATGCCACATATCCTAATTCTGTATTAAAAGCACAAAAATATGAACATGCTTAAGAAGAATGTAATATTTGAAGTAATTACTGAAGGAAAAGAAGATTATTAGGAGAGGAGTCATCAAAGAAGGACCATCCAGTGCATGGAAATCATCAAGAATACAGTGTTTTTTTAAAAAAAACAAAACAAAACAAAAACAAAAAAGAAGAAACAAGAGGACTTCCCAATAGTGGGAACACAAGTTATATTGTGGGAAAGAACTAGGTTGGGGAGGATGGGGAAGGAATGACAGGCATCAGTAAAAAGCCTTACATATCACACTAAGGAATTTAGAGTTTATGAGGCAATTCAGGGGTATTAAAGGTTTTTAGGTAGTTAAATGACAGGACCCACAATTGGTTTTAAGAATAACTCAGAGAGCTATGTGGACTATACAAAGAAAAAGCAAGAAAGAGACAGACAAGTTCAGAGGCAACTGCAGGAGTCCTGAAGAGTATAGAGGCCTGGACTAAGGGCCATGACAATAAAGAAGATGGGACAGAGACAAGAGATATTGAGCAGGCCGGCCCCTAAAGCTCCATGCTCCTAATATCAAAGGCTGCCGGTTCGATTCCCACCTGGACCAGTGGACTCTCAACCACAAGGTTGCCAGTTCGATTCCTCGACTCCCGCAAAGGATGGTGGGCAGTGCCCCCTGCAACTGAAATTGAACACAGCACCTGGAGCTGAGCTGCTACTTAGCTCCCAGATGGCTCAGTTGGTTGGAGCACATCCTCTCAACCACAAGGTTGCTGGTTCAACTCCCAAAAGGGATGGTGGGCTGTGCCCCCTGCAACAAGAAAACGGCAACTGGACCTGGAGCTGAGCTGTGCCCTCCACAACTAAGACTTAAAGGACAACAACTTGAAGCTGAATGGCACCCTCCACAACTAAGGTTGAAAGGACAGAAACTTGACTTGGAAAAAAGTCCTGGAAGTACACACTGTTCCCCAATAAAGTCCTGTAAAAACAACAACAACAACAACAACAAAAAACCCTAAAACTTCCCCAGGGGAAAACTGGTTCCTAAAAAAAAAAAAAAAAAAAAAAAAAAAAAAAAAAAAAAGACGGATATTGAGCAAACATACTATGTAAGAATTAGTAACCACATAAAAGCAGGGGTATGAAGGAGAAGGAAGTCAGTATGACTCCTAGAAATGTAATTTGGCTTGGACACGCATTAATGCTGATACTATTCATCAAGACAGCGAATGAAGGGGGAGGGATAGAAACAAATAAACCAAAAAACACAAGTGAAAATCAGTCTTTGTAGAATAGGCAGGGGAGAAAATAGAAAAGAAAAACAGTAACACTGAAAGATTTTTTTAATTTATTTTTGCATGTCAGGCTCTTTCTTGCACTCAGGTAAATGTTAAACAGCATTTCCTCCAAGAAGCCTTCTCTAAATCCTCTTTCTAAAGAAGACACAGCCCTCTCCATTCCCATTACCACATCACTTTATTTGCTCCCGAGCATGTCTTTACTTTATAGCTTTCTTTTTGGCTATTGTGTACTTTAATTAGACTATAAGCTCCATAAGAGTGGACATTTTGCTTTGGTCCCAATAACTGCTCTAAAGTGGCCTGACACACAGTAGGTGCTATAAAACTTTTGTTACATGAATGATTCACAGTACCGATCAGCAGTGTGGAACTCAGAGATCGCAAAAAAAAAAATTTTAAATTGAAGGGACCAAAGCCATAACATAGGACAGCTCCCTCATCTGATGGATGAAAAGGAAGCGGAGCTCCAGCAATTCCCACAAAGACCTTCCCCATACAACAGTCAGTTAGTTGGGAGGAGTCAGAAGACCTGAGTTCAAGTACAATTTGCCATTTATTAATGACGTAAACTTCATGACCTCAAAGCATTTTTCAGTTTCCTTAGCGATGAAATATTTCTTCATGAATATTTTAAGAATTAAATAAAATAACATACATAAAAGCATATTGTTTGGGACCTTCACCCATTATATCCCAAATCATTCGTTCTCAATTCCTACTTATTATTTATTACACACAATGACATCACTAACACCACTTCTAAGATCCCTTCCTAGCTTGAGTTTTAACTTACACAACATCATGTTTTGAATACTTGCCAATATTCTCTGTTTACTACATTCTGGAACACTTTCTCTCTCTTTGTAGCTCTTTGACCTTTTATTAAGGAGGTGTATAATAACACTGTGTTTGACCTTAGCTGTTTTTGAGACTTCCTCTGTCTCTTAAGTGAGTAACTCAGCAAATTAAATTTTATTGCAACTACTGAGAGGCAGGTAGCATAACACTGTTCTTACTGTATGCTTTTTGGCACATGCTGTGTGACCTTGGACAAGTTAAGAATCTGTCTTTGGAGTAAGATTCCTCACCTGTAAAGTGGAGATAATAATACACTTCTCAGGGTTACGGTAGGGATTGCATCAATGAACATATGCAAGGAATTTTGAATAGTGCCTAGCATACAGTTCAATAATTATTAGTTATTTTATTCTTACCATTTATTAAACCATGTATGAAATTGCTCAGATCATTCTCTTACCAGCTATATGACATATTTCCAGCTTTCCCCGTTTTACCAAATAAGAAAACTAAGGCTCTGAGAGTTTATGTAACTTCCTCAAGTTTACATAACTAATAAAGAGGCAGTATTGATATTCAAATTCAAGAGCCACTCTGTCTGTCAGTCCACCAAGGTCACATTCTTGGACCCGCTAACATAATGCTCCATTTTAAAGGAACCAGATTATTTTGTCAGGGAAGCAGACATTTATTAAATCAAGTTCCATCAAATACACTTGAATTAAATTAACATTTGACAAGCGTACTCCTTAAAGTAAGAGCAATAGGCAGTAAGAGAAGGGGGTTTTAGGGAAAACTTCTGGAGGACTTGAGCAGAGCTTAGATATTTGACTGTTTCTAATTACATTGAGTCCTAGGTTACAATGACATATCTAAAGGTCAACACAGACCAGCTTTCAGCAGTAGTCTGGCCTGCAAATCTCTTTTCTCAGTCTTGTTGGGGGCCCTTAGGCCAAATTGCTGAAGGACAGACCATGCCGCCCTTTTTAATTAACCCAATTACAACTCATACAGGGTGACGTGTGTCAGCAGAACAACCCTTGGAGGGGTGTTTCATTAACTTGATCATGTCTGAACCTGAGGGCATGAGCCTTGCATAGACAGCTTTGTTAGCTGTGGTTGTGTCTGTTACCAAGTTAATGGTGGGGGGGGGCAATTTCAGTTTATTAACTATAATGAGTCCAGTAAACCAACCATTTCCGTCGGAAAGACTTTTCAGAATCACAATGGATTAGAAAGACTAGATGCTTTAACATTCTTGATGATTTATGACGCAACCTGCACGGTGGTTATTGCTTGCTTTCCCCCTCAAAATAACAAGCAATGTAAGTGTTGGCATCTAATTTTATAATTCTGATCAAACTCTTATCATTTTATAGCTCTAAGTCAATTGTTCTCAAACTTGGCTGCACAAAAGAATCACCTGGGGAGGTTTAAACATCCCAAGTCTATGCCCAGACTATAGTCAGGCTCCTCAAGAAGGAATCTCTGTTCCTGGAGTCCAGGCTTCAGTATTTTGAAATCACACAAAGAGATAAACTGTGAAGCTAAGGCTGAGAACCACTGCTTCAGGGGATTAAGGAAACAAACAAACACAAATTCCCTGAGACTGTCTTTAAAGAAATCCTGATTAGTTGGGCTGTTGTTTATTTGGTCCTCTTAGCAAGTTGTTTGACCTATCTTGCTTTGTTATTTCATAACTACTTTTCTTTCAAGGGACACCCCATTAGATTGTTCTTCTTTGAGTTATGCTCCTGAGTTTCCAAAACAAAACACCTCAGGGCAAAACATCATTTGGAGCACTTTGTGAAATCAGGATGATCAAAACACAGTGCTATTACAGTCTCTTGTGAAGCAACAACTGTGCTTTTTCAACAGAGGAAAAGCTCATGCAAGTTCATCCTGTTAGTCAAATATTCACACAAATCTGGAACTTCTAAGTGACAATGGAGAGAAAATAATTTAGTCCTGAGATACGATACATTGAGAAAAGAGAAGACACTAGGGGAAGTCAGCCACTGAAAGCCACATGGTAGAGGAGGGCTCCCGGCATGAATCCAGTGCCTCCATCTTAGATCCTGTTTTTATAGACTATTGGAGACTGAATAACTTGGCTCTTTTGAAAACCAAACCCTTAAGATTTTTTTTTTTTTTTTTTTTTGCTCAAAATGTTATTTTTTTCACATGGATTTCTTCTACAAAAATATTGGTGATCAAAGGTAATTGACTACTCTGTGCCAGGTTCAATATTAGGTGCTTCATATTCATTACTTCATTTAATGAATGAATCCACAGATAGGTGATTTTACCCCACTTTATAGGAGAAAACACTGAGGCACAAAATTATTAGATAATTTGCCCAGTGTTACAGGATTAGTAGGTGGACTAAGAAAGATATGAATGTATGCCTGCCAGGCAACAAAGGCAAGTAATCTCTACTGCCAGTATCACAGACTTCTCAAAAATAAAGATGATTAGCCACTTAGAGAAAGCCTTTTTTTTTTTTTTTTTTTTTTAAAGAGCCTGAATACTGGGAATGAACTAAAAGAGGATGAACAGCAGCGGAAAGAGCCTTTGAATAAGTTCTAATAGTTATGTGTGGGCACTAAAGGAAGGATTTATACTGGAATAGTTATAAAAGAAACAAGGTATCTGTCCAATTTACCAGAGAATAAGTAGCTATATTCACCCCCAACCCTGGCCAAGCATCGATTCCTCAAAGATATCAGTGTAGAAAAGTCAATTGAGAAGCCAAATAAAATTTAACAAGGGAGAGAAGAGATTATAAAATACTCTAAGCATCACATAAAATTGTGGAGTCCTTGGGAAAATGATGTTTTAGTATTTCTTTTTAAGTTCAAAGTAGCGTTGTTAGCTTCATTCCAATTATTCTCTTAAAATTGAGGGAAGATAATATAAAGGTTTTAAGTCATTTGTCTTTATTACTCTGCTCTCATTCCCTTTACCCATCACTCTTCCTTTCTCTTTTTTTCTATTTGATCTTACCCAACTCACCATAATCTCCTCTATCATATATGGCAGCTTACATTTTCTTTCAAAAATACATGTGAGAAAGAAACAAAAAAACATTTTAAAAGCATCATACTTTGAAAAGAGTGGTTATGGGCGAGCATGTTAAACTGCAAATTAAGCTGATAAATTGGACACCCCATCTTGTGTAGCAGCATGCACCTCAATCCATGTGGTCACGTGAATCAGACAAAACACACACATTTTTCTGGATTAATCTCCTTTTAAAATACAATTTTACTCTCTATGAAAATAGCTAAATTTGATTAATGCAACTGAATGTAACAGTAACAAATTAAACTTTTATTAAAATCCTACTACGTGTATGGACCTGAGCTAGGTGTTCCCTGGAATTTAAAGATAAGCTAAACACAGCTTGTTTTTTTAAAGGGTAATATTGAATGATAAGAACTATTAGTAAACATGAAAGAATATGGTAAATATTAATTTTCCATGGTAACAATGGTCATTTGTTGGACATTTATTATGAGTCAAGCAATATCTAAATATTGTCTCTAATACTTTCAAACCAGTGATCTCTATAGTTTTTGACTTAGTGTTTCCATCTGTACAATGTTTGTGAGCATGCATTCCCCATATGTGCTAATCTGTAGAGTAATTGCATAGTACTTGTACAACTGTAATAATACATTTTTTAAATAAAATATATCCAAATGTTGAAATTTCAAATGGTGAGAAAATATGCAGAGAGAGCTTCTAGTACTTCATGATTGCCTTTAGCACCCCCTAGAAGTCTCCCACACGGAAGACACTAGTATGTATACTGTGTGGCAGGGACCACTGGTTATTCCCCATATTTATTATCCTTTTCTTCCATAGTGATGCGATCTCCAATTATTATCTGGGCCCAGGGTAGCCCAGAATAAAGAATACATGTATGTGTCTCATTGCAGCTTTGTGCCTAAGTTTTAACTCTTGGGACATAAGGGAAAAGCATATTTTAAAGGGAGGAACCATGCTCATCTTTCTGTCCTTATTACCGACTCTTTGGCATGTCATCATGGCGACTATGCACACAAGGGCAACATCCAAGGGTGGTAGAGCAAGAAAATAAAGTGCTTGGGTCCATTTAAGACCTTGTGGAGCAGAACAGACATTCCATTTCTGACAACCCACTTATGGACAGTAATATGTGAGAGAAATGTATATCTATCTTGTGAAAGCACTGTTATTTTGGCCTTTGTTATATGTAACTAAACATATGTACTAATTCATAGACCATGGAAGATAGTTATTACTCTCTATACTTACAGATGAGGGAAAAGGTTCAGAGAAGGTAATTTTCCAAAGTTACCCAGCTGGTATATGGTAGAATCAAAAGAGCTCAAGGTCTACCCTCTTTCCACTAAAGCAAGCAACCACCTGTGACTTAAATATTATGGCATCAAGGAGGAAGGAGACATTAATTTTGCCTAGAGAGATTGATGAGGGCTTCCTGATGGAGGTGGTTGTTTAATGGGAACTTAAAGTACATTCTAGGCTAATAGAAAAGAGTGAACAAAGGCAAGGAGACAAAAAAAAAAAGTATACAAAAAGCTCAGGAAAAACTTGTCCATTGCTATTAAGTGGTCACTATTGTTTCTTGGCTTTATTTATTCAGCATATATTTTAGGGTACCTACTACATACCAGGCACAGAAATGTCCTATAGGTATTGCGGTAAAAGAAAAAAAAAGATATCTATAAATTCCCAAATATATGAGAAGATACTACTGGCAATGTCTACAGGATAAAGTTTAAATCTCATATCAAGCAAACAAGTTCTTCAGAATCAGACTCATCTCTACCTTTCCAACCTCATGTTATGATACTACTCTACGCTTCAGCTACACGGAAATCAGAACATAGGAGTTTCCAGGCCTCTGACCTTTGCACATAGAGTTCTATCTTCCTGGAATGTCTTTTCCCTACGCTGCTTGAAAACATCTCACTTATTCTTTACGAGCTAGCTAAAATTCTACTTTTTCCTGACAGCCCTCAAATGGTATGTTTCCTTATAGCATACTCCCTTCAAGTAGTTTCTTCACCTCATTCATTCATTCATTCATTCAGCCAGCCCAGCAGAAATGTACCAGGCATAAAGGTACAACGGTGGGAAAGATGGAAAAAATTTTCCCTGTGTTTATGGAGTTTACACACTAAGAAATGTCAGCTATTAAAGAAACAGCAATATTGCAATACAGGAACTCCATGAAGGAAAGAAGAGCCTGAATTGAAAGCACACAACAGGAGCACTACTGCTAACCTCAGCTTCCCAGAAGGAGCATTATTCAAGCTGAACCCTTTAGGATGAATAGGAGTGAGCCACACAGAGACACGCCAGGGGTGTTTTAATAACACGTGCTACTCCTATGCATTATCCAGTAGACTTACTAGGCTAGGAAAGTCAATGTTTTAAAAGAATCCCACATGATTTAAATGACAACCACAGTAATAACACCAGGGTTAAATGCTGCCTCAGATTAATACTAAAAATGTTGAAAAACGGGACATCTATAAATGGGACCATCAAAGGACTCTCTGCTCATCACGCAGAACAGCTAAGAAACTCGTGCAAGGATTAATTGAAGGTGGGCAAATTGGGCAAGCAGGGGAAGAGGTAAAGGAGTGGAGTGGAGACTTGGCCTGCATCTGCGGTGGTGGAAACATGGCTTGCATCTGCGGCTGTGGGGAAGTGGCCCGCACCTTCAGCTGTGGAGACTCGGCCCACATCTGTGGCTGTGGAAATGCGGCCGGCATCCACAGCTGCAGAGACGCAGGGGATCCCAGGACGGAACAGAGAATACAAAAGCCAGGAGGTGGGCTCTTTCCCTGCGTCCCACAGCTGATCTCTCCTGCAGAGGGGGCAGCATATCCAGTATTAGAGGCAATAACCTCAGTGAGAACTCCAGTTGGGCCTTAGGCTGGAAAAAGGACACAAACTCCATACCTGGGTCCCTCCCCCCACTCTTCCAATCCTACTCCCGCACTTCCAGAGACTTAAACTGGCCCCTAAACTGAGGAATAGTGTCAGATTACAGAGGAGCCTTAGTACTCAGGCTCTGGGAAGACTGGTGTGCAGCTCTGACTCAGGGAAGAGGCTGGGAAGAGTGTGATTTTTGCTGGGCTAAGAGAGAGGAGACTCCTCTACCCCAGCCACCACTTTTTCTGGCCTGCGGGAAGAGTGTGACACAGCTGGGCTGGGAGAGAGAAGACCCCTCCATCTCCAGCCCCCACCATTTCTGTCCTGCCTAGGGCAGGACAATTACAACTGCAGAGGCATTCCCAGGGATCAGCAGTAAGCGGCAGACGCAGCTCCCAGCTTTCAGCAGCTCAGAAATCTCCCGCCCGCCACACACACACACACACACACACACACACACACACACACACGGAAGAAGTGCCCTAAGACTTAGGAGAACTGGACACAGGGCTGGTGGTGCTACTCTCAGTGTGCATATGGGCAGGCAAGGGCAGAAACTGCACTGACTTTGTAAAAGCTACCATCCAGACCCCTCAGCCCCACGCATCTAAATCTGCAGTCCCAACGTCACTCTGGGCACCAGATTGACGCCCAGAGTGACAGATTTTGCCTGCACAATACACAGAGGACTCTTTGGTACAGCAGAGGACATCCTGGAGATTACTTGGTGGGCTTAAGCCAAGACTGGCCCTGCTTTTTGTTTTGTTTTGTTTTGTCTTTATATCTTTGATATCTTTGCCTGTATTGAGTGGGGATTGTCGGTTGTTTTTACATGTGAATTTGATTTTTTTTGTTGTTGTTGTTGTCGTTGTTATGCTTGGTGATTTGCTTTGTTCTGAAATTGCCCTATCAGGGCCCAGCTTAAGAGGCACAAGATTCAACATACCCAGAGGCCAACTCCAGAACAAACCAGAGTACTACCGGGTTTGACCTACAAGTGACACACCCACAGGGAATTCTCTACAGGCACAAGAGCCCATAGAAGCCAAACCACATTTAAGTGATCAACCCTCACCCAGCAGAACACTCCATGGTGGGGAGAGCCAAGTCTCACAACTATTCAGCCAAGGAGTTAACTCCATCTATTCACAAGCGAAAAGCAATTAAAGATCTTCTTTAACAGGACAATATAAACAACACAAGAGTAACCTTTGGAGCACACGCAAAGAAGAACGAAGTAGTGCAAGTCAAATATAAAGGATACATACTACATAAGATAACCCAGCAAGAACTAAGAACTCTAGGGGATCTACCTAATACATTGAAGCAAACACAGAGAGTCAGCCAGAATGGGGAAACAAAGAAACATGTCCCAAATAAAAGAACAGAAGAAACCTCCAGAAATGGAACCAAATGAAACAGAGGTAACCAACCTATCAGAGACAGAGTTCAGAACACTGATGATAAAAATGTTTAAGGAGCTTAGAGATGACATAAAGAAGGATGTAGAAATCATAATGAACAACCAGTTAGAACTAAAGAACACAATTACTGAAATAAAGAACTCACTTGAAGGAATTAATAGCAGGTTAGATGAAGCAGAGGATCAAATCAGCGACTTAGAATACAAGTTAGCAGAAATCACCCAAACAGAAGAACAGAAATAAAAAAAAAAAACAATGAAGATGAGTTAAGAGACCTCTGGGATAACATCAAGTGCAACAACATGCGCATCATAGGAATACCAGAAGGTGAAGAGAGGAAGCAAGGGATTGAGAACATATTTGAAGTAATAATGTCCAAAAACTTCCCTAACCTAATGAAGGAAACCAACATACAAGCCCAGGAAGTGCAGAGAGTTCCAACCAGGATAAACCCAAACAGGTCCACACCAAGACACATTATAGTTAAAGTGGCAAAGCTTAAAGACAAAGAGGGAATCCTAAAAGCAGCAAGAGAAAGACAGAGGGTGACATGCAAGGGAACTCCCATAACACTATCAAATGACTTTTCTACAGAAACATTGAAGGCCAGGAGGGAGTGGCAGGAGATACTCAAAGTGATGGAAAACAAAGGCCTACAAACTAGATTGCTTTTTCCAGCAAGGCTATCATTTAAAGTTGATGGAGAGATAAAGAGCTTCCCAGGGAAGAATAAGCTAAAGGAATTTATTACCACCAAGCCAACATTGCAAGAAATACTAAAAAGACCTCTGTAAATAAAAGAAAGATGAAAACAATCCAACTACAAATTTAAAAATGGCAATAACTATGTACATATCAATAATCACTTTAAATGTAAATGGATAAAATGCTCCAATCAAGAGACATAGGGTGGCTGAGTGGACAAGAAAGTAAGACCCTTGTATATGCTGTATACAAGAGACTCACCTCAGATCAAAAGACACACAGGCTGAAAGGGAAGGGTTGGAGTAAGATATTTCATGCAAATGGAAATGAGAAAAAATCTGGAGTTGCAATACTTATACCTGGCAAAATAGACTTTAAAATGAAGAACATATTAAAAGACAAAGATGGGCACTATATAATAATAAAGGGATCGATCCGACAAGAAGACATAACCCTAGTAAACATCTATGCACCCAACATAGGAGCACCTAAATATATAAAACAGATATTGACTGACATAAAGACAGAGATCAACAGTAACACTATGATAGTAGGGGACTTCAACACACCTCTGACAACAAGGGACAGGTCTTCCCAACAGAAAATCAATATGGAAACAACAGCCTTAAATGACACATTGGACCACTTGGATTTAATCGATATTTTCAGAGCATTTCACCCCAAAGCGGCAGAATACACATTCTTCTCAAGCGCACATGGAACATTTTCCAAGATAGACCATATGATAGGCCACAAAACAAGCCTTGATAAATTTAAGAAAATTGAAATCATACCAGTTGTCTTCTCTGACCACAGTGCTATGAAATTAGAAATGAACTATAAGGAAAAAACTGGAAGACACACCAAGTCATGGAGGCTGAATAACTTATTACTAAATAATGAATAGGTCAACCAGGACATCAAGGAAGAAATCAAAAGATATCTCGAGACAAATGAAAATGAAAACACGACGACCCAAAATCTATGGGATGCCGCAAAAGCAGTCCTAAGAGGGAAATTCATAGCATTGCAGGCCTACCTAAAGAAACAAGAAACATCACTAATCAACAGTTTATCTTCACACTTAAGGGATCTGGAAAAAAAACAGCAAAATAAGCCCAAAGGGAGTACAAGGAAGGAGATAATAAAGATCAGAGCAGAAATAAATGAAATAGAAACCAGAAAAACAATACAAATGATCAATGAATCCAAGAGTTGGTTCTTAGAGAAGACAAACAAAACTGACTAACCTTTAGCCAGACTCATTTAAAAAAAGAGAGAACCCAAATTAATAAAATCAGAAATGAAAGAGGAGGTGACAACAGACACTGCAGAAATACAAAAAAAATTAAGAAATTACTATGAGCAACTATATGCCAACAAATTTGACAATCTGGAAGAAATGGACAATTTTCTAGAGGCGTACAACCTTCCAAGGCTAACTCAAGAAGAAACAGAAAACCTGAATAGACTGATTACCACCAGGGAAATTGAATCAGTAGTCAACAATCTCTCAACAAACAAAAGCCCTGGACCAGATGGCTTTACAGGTTAATTTTTGCAAAACGTTCAAAAAAGAATTATCACCTATTCTCCTCAATCTCTTCTAAAAAATCCAGAAGGAGGGAAGACTCCCAACCACTTTTTACCCTGATCCCAAAATCACCCTGATCCCAAAATCAGACAAAGACACCACAAAAAAAAGAAAACTACAGGCCGATATCTCTAATGAATATAGATGCAAAAATCCTCAACAAAATATTAGCAAACAGAATTCAGCAATACATTAAAAAGATCATACACCATGATCAAGTGGGATTCATCCCTGGTATGTAAGGGTGGTTCAACATCCGCAAATCAATTAATTTGATACGCCACATTAACAAAATGAAAAACAAAAAACACATGATCATATCAATAGGTACAGAAAAAGCATTTGATAAAATCCAGCAGCCATTTATGATAAAAACTCTTAAGGAAGTGGGAATAAACGGATCATATCTTAACATAATAAAGGCCATATATGATAAACCCACAGCTACCATACTCAATGGGAAAAGCTAAAACCATTCCCCTTAAGATCAGAAACAAGGCAACGTTGCCCACTTTCTCTGCTTCTATTTAACATAGTGCTAGAAGTGCTAGCCACAGAAATCAGACAAGAAAAATAAATAAAAGGCATCCAAATCGGTAAGGAGGAAATAAAATTGTCATTATATGCAGATGACATGATACTATATATAGAGAACCTAAAAACTCCACCAAGAAACTATTAGAGCTGGTAGATTAATTTAATAAAGTAGCAGGATACAAAATTAATATTCAAAAATCAGTTGCATTTGTACATACCAATAATAAAACATCGGAAGGAGAAATTAAAAAAATCAATCCCATTTACAATTGCTCCAAAGACTATAAAATACCTGGGAATAAATTTAACCAAAGAAGTAAAAGATCTGTACTCAGAAAATTATAAGACACTGAAGAAAGAAATGAAAGAAGATACAAATGGATGGAAACACATACCACGTTCATGGATAGGAAAAATTAATATATTTAAAATGTCCATACTGACTAAGGCAATATAAATATTCAACGCAATTCCTATCAAACTACCAATGATGTTTTTCACAGAAATAGAACACATAATCCTAAAATTTATATGGGACCATAAAAGACTCCAGATAGCCTCAGCAATCTTGAGAAATAAGAACAAAGTGGGAGGAATAACAAATACCTGACATCAATTATACTACAAGGCTATAGTAATCAAACAGCATGGTACTGGCATAAAAACAGACACAGAGATCAATGGAACAAAATAGACAGTCCAGAAATAAATCCATGCCTATATGGCCATCTAATCTATGACAATGGAAGCAAGAATGTACAATGGGGTAAAGACAGTCCATTCAATAAATGGTGCTGGGAAACCTGGAAAGACACATGCAAAAAAATGAAGCTGGACTACCTCCTTACACCATATACAAAAATAAATTCAAAATGTCTTAAAGACTTAAATGTAAGATCTGAAATCATAAAATTACTAGAAGAAAATATAGGAAGAAACTTCACAGACATTAACCGGAGTAAGATTTTTACTGATATATCCCCTCGGGCTTGGGAAGTAAGAGAAAGAATAAACATGTGGGATTACATTAAACTAAAAAGTTTTTTCACAGCAAAGGAAATCATCAATAGAACAAAAAGGGATCCTACTGAATGGGAAAAGATATTTGCCAATGATATATCCGATAAGGGGTCAAAATCACAAATTTATGAAAACTCACTCAACCCAAATCCAAAAAAACAAACAACCCAATTAAAAAATGGGCAGAGGACATGTAGAGACATTTTTCTAAAAAGGACATACAGATGGCAAACAGACATATGAAGAAATGCTCAACCTCACTAATCAAAAGAGAAATGCAAATAAAAACCACCTCACCCCAGTCAAAATGGCTATCATCAATAAATCAACAAGCAACAAGTACTGTTGAGCATGTGGAGAAAAGGGAACTCTTGAGCACTGTTGGTGGGATTGCAGATTTGTGCGGCCACTATGGAAAACAGTATGGAGGTATCTCAAAAATCTGAAAATGGAATACCTTATGATCCAGCAATTCCACTCCTAGGTATCTATCCGGAGAAATCCAAAACTCTAATTCAAAAATCTTTATGCACTCCTATGTTTATTGCAGCACTATACACAATAGCCAAGACATGGAAACAACCGAAGTGCCCATCAGTAGATGGCTGTATTAAGAAACTGCGATACATTTATACAATGGAGTATTACAAAGCCATAAAGATGGATGGACCTAGAGAACATTATGTTAAGTGAAATAAGTCAGACAGAGAAAGACAAATACCATATGAGATCACTTATATGTGGAATCTAAAGAATAAGTGAATGAACTAATCAGAAACAGTTTTGGAGACATAGAGAAAAAACTGAGGTTTGCTAGATGGGCCGGGCGGCGGGGATAAGGGGGAAGGTGAGGGGATTAGAAAACAGTCGGTAACCACAAGATGGCCACGGGTTTTGAAAATTAATTTGGGGAATGTAATGAATAATGTTATAAAGATTTTGTAGGGTATCCAATGGACACTTGTCCCATTTCGGAGACCACCTCAGGTATGATGTAGATGCCTGATCATTGCACTGTACACCTGAAGCTGAACAATAATGAATGCCAACTATATATATATATATATATATACACATACATATGTCTGTGTATATATATATATATATATATATATATACACAGACATATGTATGTGTATATATTTACAAGAAGTGGAGTACAGCATTAGGAATAGAGAGAGTAGAAATGTAATGACTCTGTGCGATGTCAGATGGATAGTGGATGGGGGGAGGGGGTTCACACAGTGTGAGTGATATAAATGATAAACGTCTAAGTATTACTTTGTCTTGTGTACCTGAAACTAATAATGAAAAATACTAAAAATATTATCATTGTACTTTAGTAAATCCCTATAAATATTTTTCCCTTCCTGTATGCAGTATTTCCTGTGCTATCCTTCACCCCCATTTCATGTCCAACGTCCAGAAGCTTCTTCAGGTCCCCACCAGCATCTCTCAAACTTGAGAGTACATAAGAATCATCTATGGTGCTTGTGAAAACATAGATTCCTTGGTTCCACCCGTAGAGATTCTGAGACTATAGATCTGGGACAGAACTAGAGGTTCTGCGATTCTAATACTCTCCCCAATGGGACCTCTGCTACCACTTCACAGACAGCATACTGAGAAATAATATTGTAGAGAAACTATATTTTTTCACAATTATTTCCCCATGTTCTTAAACCTGCGCTGCCAGGCTGAGGTCCTTGGAACAAAAGTAGATTTTTGCCCAGGCACATTTAAGGCATGTGCCTTCAGAGGAATTGTTACCTCGTAAAAAGAATCAAAAAAAGGAATCGTATAAAAAAGGGCTTCTGTGATGACTCTCACCTGTCAATCACATTCTCCATTTGAATAACTGTTACTCTTTCCCATTGCCTCCTGTCCTAAGTCCAATATAATAAGCCCATGTACAGGTTTCCCAAGGTAGGAGGAGATTTCTGAGTATAGTCAGCTAACTGCCCTCGGATAAGGGCACCACAGGGAGAAAAGACTACAGTACGTTTCTGAATGGATAAATAGCCCAGGTCTTCTGATTATTTTTTGATTATGTTTAAAAAATTCATTTCAGTCTAAATAGGAGTTTTATAATTTCACAAAAACAAAATGATGGGAGAATCATGGAACTCTTAAGAAAGCTTTTGGTAATTGCTTGCATTTGCCTCCACGTGTATCATACGTGAGAGTCTTAAAATTTAATAAGCTTTTGAAGGCCATGAGGACAGGGACATGTCTTTCACATGAGCATATCCCAGAATTCCCGAGGAGAGTGATGACTAGAAGATTTGAACATGCTCAACCCAAAAAGGTAGGAATGAAACCAATTCACAGAAGTTGGGAAGATAATTTTGAAGCTTAATTAGGATACACACACACACACACACACACACACACGCACACACACACACACACCAGGGGAGCCAAAAACATGTATACACATGACTTGTATTCATCTTTTGTTATTGGTATATATTGAGTATTACGATGTTAATACAGTTTTTTCCTTTCTTAAAATGTGTATACATTTATTTGGCAGCATGCATGTGTGTGTGTGTGTAAAATATAGAGGTTTCGTGATAAAGATCAGCTCCCTTCCCCTTTCTATTTCACATTACTTATTATGTAGGACAGCTCCGACCACTAGAAGACTCTGGAATGATGAACGTGTCCTATATCTGCACTGTCGAATACAGTATCCACTAGCCAGGGTGGATACTGAGCACTTACAATGCTGGAAGTACAATAGAGGAACTGACTCTTAATTTTATATTATTTTAATTAAACTGAAATAACCACTGAGGCTTGTGGCTATCTGGGGGAGCACAACATAGAAGTCGGTCATTGAGTCAATTTGTCGAATTTAGTTGATCCTTTTTCCTAGAGATAGGCATCTGTTTAAGGTGAAAGAGAAAAAGGCAGCTGGCCCAAGGGCAGGCTAAAACGTATGGTGAAAGAACAAAGACAGCAGGACCTAAACCCCCCCAAAAAAAGAGAAGGTTTCTGTCATATTGTTTCTCAAACTTTACTATGTCTACAAATCACTGGGGTTCTTCTTAAAAACAGTTTCTAGTTTCTGATGTAGCAAGTCTTGAGTGGGACCGTAGACTCCATGCTCACAAGCTCTCAGGTAATGGGCCACACTTCCAGAAATGAAGATCTTGATGCAGGGATTCCCATGGACTTACATACTGTTATTGGCCCTACCTCTGACCTGGCTATGGCTGCTGCATTCTTGGCTCAACAGTTCAAGATGAAGTCAAAAGAATGTCCTATTTTATTAAAGGCACACCCCTTCCCCACTCTTATGATGAACATTTATTAAGCACCTTCTACATACCAGGAAGAGTACTTATAACAACCTGGTAAGGCAAATACTATTATCCCCATTTTACAAATAATAAAATACAAATAATGAAATTTGGATAATTCGACTTAACCCACACCGACACAAGTACTAACTGGCAGAGGTACACTTAGAACCCAGTTGCTCCTGAATCCACAGCCTAGTCTTTCTCGCTAGATTCTATTGTTACTCAGAATGTGGGAGACAATTGAGCACCAGTGTCACCTGGAACTCATTAGAAATGTAGACTGGCAGGCCCCATCCCAGACCCACTGAATTCGAACCTGCATTTTAAGAAGATCTCCAGATAATTCTTGCACATGTTAATATTTGAGAATCATGATTTTCCATCTCTTGCCTTTTACAGCAAAGCAAGTGGAAGCATAGAGGATCTGCTGATTGTGACAGTTTAGGAATGGATTTTGATTGGCTAGGTTTGACTCTGGAACAAATATTGATAGCTTTACCTCTATTGTTAAATTCCTATTGCCTCATGGGCATAGGTAAGCCAAAATTAAGCTGTTTCTGGCAGGTAAGTGTTTTCCATTTCTGGATTATACTATATTCCCAACAGATGAAAAACACAATGATGTAGTTTCACAGTGTTCATGGGAAAAACCACAAAATGAAACAAACTTGTTTACTGAAGGATAAATGTGCTAAATTCAGCAAATCCTTCCAAAATATCTTGCCATTATTAATCACTCCCAGGATGGTTTAAAGAAACAAATATATTTCTGGTTCCTCTCCCTTCACGAGTAATTCTGGAAAACTATCCTATTAAAAGTAAACAGTAGCCTAAATCACAAGGTCTGTATTGCACAAAGTAACTCAAGGAAATTAATGCCTAACTGTCCACCTCTCTGGCCAAGTGCTTGGTCATCCGACTTCTGTAATACAGCAGCTTCGTCCTCAGAGAGCTTTTTACGCTCAGCTTTCTGCTGCTGGAATCAATCAAAAACACCATTTAAATCCTGCTTAACAACACCTCTTAGTCTCAAACCCATTCTTTGGCTTCAGAATGAACCTCAGCGCTAATTTTATTGCTTCTCTATGTCCCTGAACCCATGTCATCCTTTATTTTCTCTCATCCCCCTCTTTTCTCACCAACCTTCACTCACGTTGTCAGCCTTTCTTTGGGCCATTTTTTTCCTTTTAGACCACTCTCTTGTCCTCTGCCCCAGAATCATAGATATGACTGCATCCCAGGATCTTTCACAGGTAAAACTCTCTACAAACATCTCGCTGATAATATTATAAGGATATTATGATTGTTTTCAAATAACTTTTACTTAAATGATCTTCTTGGCAAATACATTGTGTTGAGACTACTAAGGACCCTCTCATATTTTATGTAACCTAACTCCTCCTTCGTTTCTCTTCTCTACTCTCTTTCTCTCTTTCCCTTACTTCCTTAGGAGGTTTTCCAAGCCACAGTCCTGGAATTTGTGGAACAAATTCCCTTTTCTCCATTATTATTTTTACTTCTGGAAACGTTTCAGACAACAATGTCTCACAGGAAAGTAATGTCATTGTACTGCCAGTACTTGCTAGATGTTTCCTTTATTTCTCATCATTTTCCCTTAAAAATCCTTAATAATGTAGACACCCACTCCCCATATCAGTTGAACCAAGCCCATTTGAATATTTATTATAATTGACCTACTAAAGTTTTTAAAATATAAAATTCCTTCTGCTGTACCTGTTTTTTCCTACAAAGCGACATATGCAGATACTTAGCCCTTTTATTTAAGGCTATGGTATGGTAAATTAGTTTCTTGTTTAGCAAATATTCACTCCTTCCTCCACTTTGAATTTAGCAATATGACTTGCTTTGGCCTGTGAGGTGTTAGTGGATGTGATGTGAGCAGAGACTTGAACTGCACTTTTATTGTGGGCTTTTCCTCTTGCCACTAGGCCATCATAATGAAGGTAACACTCTAAATAGTGCTGTCCCACTCTCTGAGCCCCATAAGGAAACACGTGAAGCAGAGATGTCCCAGCCAGCCTGGTAATCTACAGCCTAAAGCAGCTGGCTCAGACAACCAGCAAACACTTATGAGAGAAGTAAATGTTTATTGTTCTAGGCTACTGAGTTTTGTGGTGATTGGTTATATACTAGAAATGGACTGTTACATGGAATGGCAGTAAGTGGTACCCTAAGTTCTACCGTTTACTAGTTGAAGTAGAATATCTGTATTTTAAAATAAGAGATTTGCACTCCTAGAACCCCGAGTTACTTAACAAGATTTCAAATTCTTGATTCTTAAGTTTTTCACATGTTCCACAGTATATTTCCAGAAAATAGATCAAAATACAACCACCATGAAATGCAAGTTAGAGGAGGATGGAGAGAAAAGACATTCTAGAATCTCTCTGATTAATATTATTTTTCTAAAGTGGAAAAAATGGGATTTAGACCTTCAAACAGTTTGCTGAAGGGAAGTATGTCAGGAGAGGAGGCTTTCGTGCCAGTTGGTTGCCGAGTACTGAGAGGGTAACGTGCCACTTTTCACACAGTTCATCGGGAAGCTGAACTTACAGATCACATGCAGGCTCTACTCACTCTTAAGTTTCTAAGAACAGAGTATTTTCAGTACCTTACATTAGACAATATTCAACATATACTGGGGAAGAATACACAGGTTGAGTGAAAAACAGAAACTACAGAGTGCTGAAATGGGAATATCCTTTTACTCTTCTTGCTTTTCCTTGGACACCTGTGTCCTGGGCTTGTCCTCTTGTGCTTCAGCCATCATAATGAAAATAGCCCTCTTTGGGTAGTACTATCCCATCTACTGGGCCCCATAATGGCAAGATCTTTATTAGGGGATTGCTGCTTTGCATGAGAGGCAGGACTGACCCAAATGTAAAGTACAACCCTAAAGTATCATGACATCCTCCTAAAGAATCATGGCATCCTACAAGGATGAGTTTATTTGAAGCATTCACTTGTAAGAACCAGAGTGACCCCATTGCTAATGGCAGACACTTTAAAAGCTCTAATACCCCTTAACCTAACCTTCCAAAAAAAAAAAAAAGAAAAAAAAAAGAGAGAGAAGAAATCTTTAAATATCTGTCGTACCTTTTTCAGACAAATTTCCTTTGACTACAAACTTCCTCTAGTTGTTCAACTACCGCATGCATGTACGCCAAGGAATCATTTCCACAAGGACCATATATTGCTAAAATCAAATTTGCTAATTGCCAAAATTAATACATTTACTTGTAATGAAATTATTTTTGAGGAGGACTTTAATATTATAAGTCAAAATTTGTCATTTAGGTAATATTTTTAAAGAAGGAAATGTTCTTATGCAACATGACTGATATGCTCTGGGGAGCTCTAAATTCATTTTTTCATTAAATAGAGCTGAAATTATGCGAACAACTAGAACATGAGAAATAAAAGAGAAAAACAAAGTATAGAACACTGGGGAATGAGAAAATAGACTGCAAACGGAACGGTGATTTGTTCAAGGTTACCCAATGAGTCAGGAGAAAAGGGGAGAGCTGGGACTGACACTAAGAACCAAAACATATCTACATTAATGGCTAAATACTGTGTTTCCCCGAAAATAAGACCTAACCGGAAAATAAGCCCTAGCATGATTTTTCAGGATGACATCCCCTGAACATGAGCCCTAATGCGTCTTTTGGAGCAAAATTTAATATAAGACCTGGTCTTATTTTCGGGGAAACACGGTACTAGATCTGCCATTTTCAGTAGGTAGTGTATTCATATGTCATCTATGTGAGGGAAGACATTCATATTTTTCATTCTCTTGGGGTCTAGTATGTGGTACTTCATAAGAGTTTATCAAATAAAATGACAAATAAATAAACCCCTATCAAGTAAGAGTTAACAAAGCATGATTTCACACACACAATCTCATTTGATTCTTACAACCACTTCTACATTAGGTATTACATAATTCCTGTCTTAGAGATTATTCTAGGTCCAGAGAGATTAAGTGACTTGCCCGAGAACACACTGCCATGAGTATTGGGACATTTTTACTATGTCAAGCTGCTCATCAAAACTCTCTAAAGGTTCTAACTCTTAAGAAGGTTCAAAGAGGGTTGCATTAAGTACAGAACAGTTGAAGACAGGGGGCAGAAAGCTCTCTGAAGAACTCAAAGTCAGATGCCAAAGTCAGATATTTAGGGGAATGGGAGTACTTTGATTAGCTTGGTATATGTGGTAGCTCTTACTAGCTAATTAGTTGGGATATCACATTGAACATGTCTGTATGAAATCCTTAGGTTTTATTGATGAATTTGCATGACGGCATCTGGCAGCTAAACCATGAGAACTTTAACAGAAGGCTTTGAAATAATATAGGTATACCACAAGAAAGCAAGGGTGCTGAAGCCTCTGGGACAAGTTGCCTTCCACCCAAAGCTACATATAGCACAGGAGTAAGTAAGCAGACTTTGTTCCCAGTTGAGAGGCAGAAAACAAGGGAGGGAAAGAGAAAGGGAGCACAATAACAGGCATTAAGTAAGACCTCAAACTCTACAGCCAGGCTATCTAGGTTCATTCTTGGCTCTGCCTTTTACTGTGCAACCTTGAGAAAGCTACGTGACCTCTTTATGACTCAGTTTCCTCTTCTGTAAAATAGATAAATCAATAGTACCTATCTCATAGAGTTGTTACAAGGATTAAATGAGTTAATATTTGTTAGTACTTGTCAGGTATACAATAATCCCACTATCAACATTTAATAAGTAAAAGAAGGTAGAAAGAATGAGGGATACAATACTGGACCCTGTCCTTAATGCATTGTTTTGCTTCCTTCTAACAGAGTCCTTTACTTTACACAGCTGGGGCCAATTGATTCCTACCAGTAAGCTTAAACCCATTTCCGGTCTGACCCCACACAACTCTTGTTTAGAAAGATTTAAGAAGCCCTAGTTCAGTAGTTAGGTGACTCAGCATTAAATCAAGTTTGCTGTTATTCTTGTCCTGACCCCGTGTCCCAGTTTTAGTCACTTGCTCCTGTAATCAAGTCCCAACCTTTCTACTCCAGTTCTAGCATTCTGCTCCCCTGTGGCTGAGTCCCAGCTTGCAGAGCCCGCTCAAGTCCTCCAGTTTCCTATGAGGCAGACACCTCCCGAAGGGCAACCTCTTTGTTTGGTACACACAGTGTTTGAACTTTTGAAAATTAATTGTCTGTATTGAAAAATTGCAGGATTTTACATAAAAATGCAAAGTCCTGGCCCCCATTGAAATACTGGATAGTCTGACAACATTTGGCCCACATTTCCCCTTGGTACCATATTCCCCCCAAAATAAGACCTAGCCGGACTATCAACTCTAATGCTTCTTTTGGAGCAAAACTTAATATAAGTCTTATAATAAAATAAGACTGGGAATATAATATAATATAATATAATATAATATAATATAATATAATATAATATAATATAGGGTCTTATATTAATTTTTGCTCCAAAAGATGCATTAGAGCTGATGGTCCAGCTAGGTCTTATTTTTGGAGAAACAGGTACCAACCCACTGGTGCTGAGTGGCGGCTGCCCCTTTTGGAAGGCCATGTGTTCTCTATTCCCCACTGACCCCACACTTACTGCTCAATTTGTTTCTGGATCTGGATCTGGATCTGTTTGCTTGGTCCTTGCAGGCATTTAAGGTTGAGTTCTAAGAATGACAATAGCTGGTACTTAATCAAGCAGGTATTTTGTGCCAGGTATTCTTATAAGTGCTTCACATGCTCTACTCATTTAACCAAAGCCCAGGAATCTGTTTGTTCTTATATCATTATCCTTGCTTCAAACTCTGCCTGCATGGGTCTGTGTCTGTTCCGTCTTCCCAAATGACTATTCTCTACCCATCAGCTAAGGCCACTCACAAAGCTTTAACCACCATAGTGGTTATATTTCAGGTAGACTCCTAGGCTTACTGATCTGACTGATCCTGTTATCTCATGTGCCGTGCTTTAACAAAACCATACATTTCAGTTTATGTAGATAGCCTTTACCCTTACAAAACTTTAGTTTCAATTCTTGTTAGAAGCCCAGCAAAATCCATCAAATATTTACTGATCATTGACTTAAATACTATGCTCCGTAATAGAAATCAAATTGAGTATTCCTTTACAAAGGGATCCGAGGAAGTTTGTTCATCTCTTCCATAAGAAATTTAATCTCTTTTCAGTGAACCACCAAGGAAACTAACATTATCTGAACACATTTGACTATGCTTTTTTCTAATGACAGGCACTTGTGTTTTACAAAACAAGGAATGAAAGAGGCAAACATTTACATGACTAAGCCGAGATTTAGCAAATATCAAAAGAAAACTCATAAAACTCATTGTACACATAATTTCATAAAATTATCTGTATTGAGTAAAGATCAATATGTATTAAATTTTAAATTTAGCTGATTAAGTCCTACCTTTTTAAGGAAGTCTTAATAAAAGTGTTACTTACGTAAGGAATTGTGTCCAACGTATCTGTGTTGACGATTATAGGAGCAGGGCTGGCCTAAGAAAGAGAAGTAGAAAAAAATTTTAAATAACAAGTAGTCTATTTTGAGAATCTGTTAACTTCTTTAACAAGGAGCTCCACAGAATTTCTTGAAAACCTGTGTAGGTACTGTGTCAGCTGTTGGGAGAATAAACAATATAGCTCAAAGTTCCCAAGCCCTCCAAATATTTGTTTGCTACATGTACCACATAACGAAATGAAGTTAGCAATAAAACTTATACACATTTTCTCTTAAATTTTATCCATAGTGTAGGAGACAAAGATTTGTGCTATTTATAAGGCAAGAATTTCTAATAAATTGGGTGAGAGTTAAAGTATGTAACATTTCTTTTTAAAATGTCTGTGCTAAAGAAATTTGATTTCTCTCTCCAGGAAGCAAAATTAAACCTAAATCAATATTTATAATCCTTTTCTTTCAACTGCATTTTGAAAGTATCCAATGCAAAATAGAAGGGTTCACTTAGTGATATATATATATATGTTTACCTATTATGTAGAGTGTCATTGTATATTTTTCTTTGTTATCTATACACCTCTGATCACATACCATGGAAACCTTTAGATAGGAAATTAAAAATAAATCAAAGATGACAGAAAATCATATTGGATATGCTAAAATTTCTTTTCAAAAAAAATTTGTACAAACAGCAGTCATTTACCTTAAAGTTGAGTACGAGTCTATGTAAAACTGACAGAGGAGAGCTACAAGCCAAGTCATTAGAAAATAAGAGATTGCAATCTCTATTTGCATTAACCAATCCGACTTCCTGAATACTGAGTAGATCTATCTTTATTTCCTAGTTTCTAGAATTTTCACAGCAATTCTCCCTTCATCCCCTGAGGATCTTGGATCTTCTTCCCAATCTGCAGATTTCATTTAGATAGAAGAAATACTCTCATCATGATTAATTGAGAGCTGTTTTATATGACACAGTGTGGTTTTGGCATGTGCTCAACTTTTGGGATATTTCATTAGATGTGCCCTCTGGAGTTAACAGAGTTAACAGCTTTTTAAGTGTCAATTTTACCTATGGGACCCTAATCAAATTATAAAACAAACAGCAATCCAGCACATTTTACAAAGCAAAAGTCCATGTTTTAACTAAAAACCCTGGGCATTGAGAACATGACCCTGATCTACATATATACATAGTGGGTCAACTAGATGTACCTGACTTATTTGTTAACTCCTAATAACAAGTACCTTGTGGGTAAATAGGGGCTTTGTAAAAAAGAGTTTTCACGAGACCCCACATAAAACAGTGCTTGAAAAGAGGCATCTGGTGTAGGAAGAAGAACATGAGGATTGGAATCAGCAGAGACCTGGGCTCAGTTTGTTTTAGCACCTTCCTGATTACATGATTTGGGGGCTCAGCAACTTCCTGGTGGTGTGATCTGGGGGCAAGTCCCTTAACCCCTTTTTCCTCATTTTCCTTCTCTGTAGAATGGGTATAGAAATCATCACCTTCAGAAAAGGATGAAGAATAAGTGAGATGATATATTTGAATGCACCTTGTAAACTTAAATTTCAGAATCAATCTTAAATATTACCGTTAGTAATTGTCCCTAAAGATGGACTACTGCAAGGGTATATTATTGGATGGTTTGTAAACCGTTTATATCTTGGATATCTCAATGCTTTGTTAGTGGCTATAATTGCACTCTACAGAATTCATTAGATCATGTGAATTACCATTTATTGAATACATATTAACTGTCCATAGACAAGGATATGCCTATATATCCCTATTTATCGTCAACAAAACCATATTGATAGGCATTATTATCACTATACATCCGTTATAGCTGAGAAAACTGAGGCTTGGGGAAAATGAGAGTAGAGATATAACACTGGCCTTTCTAACCTCCAAATCCATTTTTTTTTTCCTTACCAAGCTGCTCCATGATCCCAGGATCTAGGCGGCTCCGTCATGAGAGTCCTGCAGTAACTGGAAATTTCTAGTTGCAGCACAACACAAACCCAGCAAAGCAAAGGCCTCAGTAAGGCAAGAGATGTTTCAGGGTCATGCATATTAGATGTTGAAAGCAACTGGTGATGACTTAATGTCTTTTGTTTAAGTTATTGTTTTATTTGTTTCTAGTTTTGATGACATCTCTCCTGTGCTTTCTCCTTGGTTCCCAGGTCTGCAGAGAGTGATTGTGCCTTGTCTTCTTGACTAGACTGAAAACTTTCTGAGTATCACACTCAATGTTTGTATTTTACCTTACTATCTAATTTTGTATGACCAACATATAGGCAGTGATTTGATTTGGGATTTCTAACCTATCTTACTTTTGTAATTCTTCTTATAAATTGTATTAATGTGGGCTGAAAATCAATTTTATAGACAAGTGCATTTCCTATATGGTACCTTCGTCACTTTTGTATATTTACGCTGCTATTTTCCATTTCATATGTGTAAATTTGGTCTTTTGAATCAGGCTTTCTATTTAGAAAACAACAAGGACTTTATACTTCCTTAGGATTCTTCACAGGTCTTGGGTACAAAGAAGGATCTCACTAAATACAAGTTATTGACTAAATGTATCTTGTAAAATATAGACGAGGGTATAGAGGAATGTAATACCTCTTATAAGCTTTGGAGAACCTTTCTAAGAAAACACAAAAACTCTCTAGTTACCAATAAAACAATGAGTATGACTATGACTACTTTTCCAAAATCTACTTTATATCCATATTTCTTTAACCAGTCACTTGACTATCCAGCTTTTATGGAATAATAATTATTTCATAGTGCTAGGATGTGGATACTGTGAACCTTGAAGCACAATCTATGTTACGTGGAAAGCTCATTGCTCCTTCTTAGTGATTAAAAGATCCAGAAGGCACAGCTAGTACCTACATCTATAAAAGTCACTAAAAATGCATGAACATACAGGATGTATGAATTGTGTGAACACACACACATCCACACACACGTATCACATATGTCTGACATTGGCAACTCCCTGGTGTGAGTAACAAACAGGTGCCGGGGTGGGCTATTCTAATAACACGTCATCCCACTGTGCTGCTAAACCAGGCTCTCTGAAAAGCCCCCATTGCTTTGCTCCAGGACCTGCATGGTCCTCCCCAGATGGTTTTTACAGAAGCTTCCTGGAATCTTTTAGGCATTATATGGCATATCGTATCAGCAGAAAATAAAAATCAAGTGGTAGTAACACATACTGCAGTAGAATTCCAAGTATGGCCCAGGAGTGTTCTTACCAGTTGGTAATTTCAGATCTTCCCCTGTCTCACAGGAGAAACAGGAGCCTGGCTCCTGTTTCTTGTCTCACTGTTGAAATCATGTGAGCCCATGCCTAGTTTGATCTAGTTTGGTTTCTGAGTCTTAAAACTAGTTCCCCAGTTACTTTGGTGGTTCCCTCTAAGATTTATCTCCACACTCCACATTTCACCCTACCTTCTCTCTATATATTGGATATCTTCTTTAATTGAATTCCTAAATCAAACTGGTAACCTAGCAGATTCAAGCATCCCCCTTTAATATGCTTATTTTCATTAACTGGGAGAAGATTTGCAGCAAATATATAAAAAAAGTATTTTAATAAGAAGTGTCAAGGCTCATCTTTATGTAAATCTAGGCTAACTATAAAGGCTTAAGAAAATTAATCTCTCTTGGGGGACCCAAACTGTAAGATGTAAATGGTTTCCCTTTTATTTTAGATTCTCTTCTGTGTGGAGAAATCCAGTTTACAGCAAGAAGAAAGAATAAAGGCAATCATAGAGAAGTGGAAAGCAAGAAGCAAGCAGAGAGAATACTGATAAAACTTAAATTACGAGATCAAGTTACTCATGCATTCCACCACCTTCTTGTCCTTAGATTCTATGGGATACTCAAATATTCTTATCGTATATCAATAACTTTGCTTACGCTAGGAGAAGATAAACTTCTGTTACGTGCCACCAAGAGAATGTAACTAAGAAAGACTCTGCTATAATCAATGCAAATTTTCAAAGGAGTTCATTGATTCTGACGGATGTGGTTACTTCATGGTATTTGTTAAGTACCATATCTGGGAAATGCCTCTGACATACATGGGCATTTAGACTGAGGAAGCCTCTTCAAGCAAGGCATTGGTAAGGGAGGTAGAGCAGCCAGTCAGCCCAAGAGCATATTCTGGGAAGCTTGGGTTTGAGAAGTGCAGGCCAACTAGGAGGAAGGTCAAAAGACTGAATCCAAGCTGCGGCCGAAACTTCTAAGCAGCAAAACAGAACAGGAGAGAAGCCCACACTGTTAAGGAACTTATATGCAGCAAGGACTGGACAGTAATACTAGTCATCCTGATGGGGCTAGGAATTGTGCTGGGATTTCAACTGACCTGGAACAGGCAAGCAGAAGACAGGTGGATGTCAGTAGGTCAAGTTAACCAGGAGGTAAAATATGGCAAGAATAACATGGGCGCTGCGTCTGGGGCCCAGCATCTTTGCCTTGTCTTCTCAACCTTAAAGGACAGGCTCCTCAGTGGCAAGCGACACAACCCTCAAAATGACCTTTATATATGGTATGGCATGACAAATTGAAACAAATGAAAGCCGGTGGATGTTTTAAAATGAGTCCATTTATGCGTGTATGTGATTTCACTGAGAAGGCTGGAGATTCCAGAACCTTACGGTAAATCTTAGTCGGCTTAGCCTGGCTGCTACATGATAACATATTAGCAGTCTTTGAGCTGCACAATTCACACAGAGGGCTGCCATCAGGGTGAGTCCTGATTCCAATCAGGCCACGTCCTAATTCCAACCAAGGAAGTAAAATTTGGGGGTTACTACCCACACACATACTCAGGTCTAAAATGAGACACCTAACATTATGTATTAAATGATATGTTAAGGATTAAACTCAGAATAACTTTACTTCTGTTAGATTTTCTCCTTAACTTTCCATCATGTAGGTCTATTACAGAGGTTGGGAAGGGGGGACTTCTGCCTCTATTTCCTGCGTGATACTACAGGTCTCTGCTGGGACTGACATGCTTTCTTCCCTCTTCTTTCCCACAATACTGATCTGGAGCCTCACATCCCTAGGTGTTGGCAGGGTCCTACTCTTCCTTGAAGGATTTACCTAGAACCTGCGATTGTCTGGCTGAGCATTATCACCACCTAGAATCTCATGACACCATGACCCAGCCACACCTAAATCTCCCGATATATAAACACTGAGATGGACAGCAATAAGGTCAATCACTATACAGCACTTATTTATATCAATTAGCTTATTTAACCCTCACATTACTCAACGAGACTGGTACTATTATTCTCAACTTACAGGTGAGGAAACAGAAGCAAAGTAACTTTCTATAGTCATACATGCAGGGAATAGACAATCTTCTAACACAAACAATGTGACTTAGACTCCATTCTCTTGACAGCCAGGCTCTACTGTCTCTCAAAATGGAATCAGACTTTACCAGAACTCTCTGGATTTTAATTTTCACTGCTCACCAACAACTCAGAGGTCAGCTCCAATCTGATGTATCCACCTTGATCCCGGCTAGTGCCAGAACCCTTCCCGGCCTCACTGTGGGTCAGTTATTGAGCCCCAGTACGTCACGTGAACAGGCCTGTGGGAGGCATGGTCCATGAGAAGGCTGGTGGCACAGGAACACCCAGGCTGACTGAATCAGGATTGTTTTGAGTAAACTCCAAAGAAAAAATTTGGTAAATGACTGATTAAAAACATATTGGTGGTTGTGTGAGAGAAGAAAACCAAACAGAAAAAATAAATACACTTTAGAATCATAAAACTTTAAAACAGGGACCTTCATGATCATTTAATTCAACCCTTTCATGTTACATATATGAAAATGGAGAGAGAGAAACTGGAAGTGGCATGCCCCAGATCTCACAATTACTTAGTATCAAAACCGAAGACAGGATAATTATAAGAGCCACATAATAAATAAAAGAAATATCATTTATTTCTATAAAAAATAAAAAAGCATTTATTGAATGATTATTATGTCCTAGGGGCTCTGACAAATACTTAAGATATGTCAATCCATGTAATTCTCAAAATGTTCTAAACAAAACATTAGTTTTTCCATTCTTTTTTAAAAGAATAAATGCAAAATGAAAGAAGGGAGGCTCAAAGTGACTAAGTCACTTGCCTAAGGCCACAGCTGTCAGCGGTACTACAACCAGGTCTCAAACCCAGGTCTTTCTCGCCCCAGAACCCATGCTAGTAACCACCTCTATCTCCTGATTTCTTCTCCTGAGATTTTCCCAGGAAAATCTGAGATTTTATCAGGCTGAAAATGCAGATAATTTCTGCCCTGAAAGTTGCTAGTTTCTCTTTCACAGTCTGAAGAGAAATTTCTCACCGTACTGACTCAGATTCAATTCCCTAGTTCTCAGAGGGTTTCTAGGTCCCTTAATATCTTGTAAACCCCCACTTAAAAAATAGGGCAATGCTATTTTCCAGTTAACCTATTTCCCAAGAAGCTGGAGAAATAATGCACGTGAAGCAAAAGAGAGATGCTCTGTAGAGGTAAGGTTATTTTATTTATTAGTGTGGTTATTTTTTGCATTCCTGGGTTTTCTTCTTTTCATGATCACTTTCCATAAGACCAGCCAGGTGGGTGCAGTTCCATCCAGTACAGCTCTGATTCACCACCCATAGTAGCACCAAGGGGCTCTGGTAGGTCTCCTGGTGTGCCCTTACCCTGCAGTGCCATAGGGCCCCCATGTCACAGGTGAGGACACTGAGGCAATAACAGATGGGTGGGTGAGAAAACAGTGTGAGTGCCAGAGGCTTGGCTAACTGAAGCTTAGCTGCAGGTTTATGGCTATGGCAGGATGTCGCAAGGGAGCAATTTTAGGAGAAGCTAAGACCTTGGTTCCTCTTCCTAGCACTTAACCAAATGCAGAGATGATTACCTGTCTAGCTTACCACCAGCCTAGCTCAGAAAATAGGCAGAAGGAATGGCAGGTTCCTGTTTAGCTTAAACTCAGCCCAACTCTGCTTGCCTGAATTCTCTTAACAATGAAAATAATATTATCCTCACTTTACAGAAAACTGAGTCATAGAGATGTTAAGCATCTTGCCCAAGGTTTTCCATCTGGTAATAGCAGGGCCAAGAGTCAAACCTACCAGTCTGATTTCAAAGTGCGTAACTTTTAACAATTGCAAAACATTCACTTCTGCTCCCTATTAAGATTTCGTAAATACCCAGAAGTCTGTTCTAGTCAACACAAATTCTCTCACTGATCTTGGAAAACCCACCATTAGTATTTCTTCCTTTTGGATTGAAGTGTTAACATGTTTGCGTGGTGTGCCTCTAAAATACAAAGCAGTGTAATATTTTACATGCAACGGATGATATCTTGAGGACCTCAGTTAGGCTGAGTTGGGCTTCTATTTATTGCCAGTGCAGAAAAGATGGGGCAGCCTGGAAAATGAGGCACAGAAAGTACAGACCCAGAACCAAAGAGTTTTCTTCAGAATCAATCCCACTTGGAACAAGAGATAAAAATTGCTTTAACTGTTAGTTATGAAGACTCTTCAGACCGCCATTCTGCACCCTGTCCACATACCTCTTTGTACTGAGTAAAAAAGGCTAAAATATTTCATATATACAAATATAGTCACAGGATGTGGATTACTGAAAAGGAATAGAGTCAGTGGAATTGTAACAGCTCTATACGATGTCAGAGAGATAGTAGACTTAGGGGGGGTTATCACTTTGTAAGAGGTATAAATGTCTAAGTATTACATTGTTTTGTGCACCTGAAATAAAAAAAAAAAAAGCTAAAATAAATGACTCACCAAAACTAAGTCTGCAGATAACTGAAACTCAAATTAATAATTATATTATATTGACCACCAATAATATGCTTTACAATATATAAATTGTATCCACACATATTAAATCATTTGATTTTCACAGTAAGAGGGATGGGAACTAGCATTGACTAAGTACCACTGTGTAACAAAAAATATGGTAAGCTTTTCAACCTGTGTCTTCCTGTTTACTCCCCACAGAACTGCAGAGAGACTTGTGGAATTTTCCCTTGTCTAATAAATAAACAGAGGCTCAAAGGGATTCAGTGAATTTCCCAAAGTTAGACAGCTAGAGAGAAGCAAAGCTGGGATTCAAACCCAGATCTGCCAACTTTAAATCCCTTGTTTTTCCCCATTATTCCATGATGGCACAAATCCCACTGATTCACACTGAGCTTTTACAAACCTAACTGCTTTATTTGTGCAAGTGCTCTCTGAAGATTACACGAAACATGGAGTGATTAGCTCAAGCCTCAGATGTGATTCAGTCAATGTGCTTCATGCCACAATAACCATATCTACTTAATTCACTGATTCACTCCATGTAGTGCTATTCCTGGAAAGATCCATGTGGATACCATCTGCTCCTTTTTGCTGAGCCACCAAAGAGCTATAATCTCAGCAGTAGAGTTGTGTTTTCCAGACATAGGTACCAGAATTCTGAGAAAGCTGTCAAAAGCCTGATTTATCAGGCTAAGGTGTGGTCTATTTCTTCTGTAGCACATGGATCAGAGTTTGCACCCAGTGAGTGTTCGAGCAATGACTGCTATTTAGTTTCCTTCCTTCACCTCCTTTCCTTCCATCAGGCCAGCATCCTCATTCCTCTAAGCCCACACGTTGTATGCCTACCACGAGATCACTGCTTACATTTCTTCCTTCTCCCACATCCTGAATCAATCATGGTCCCCTCTCTTTTCTACCTAACTAAATTCTATCTATCCTGCAATGACAATCTCTAGTCTCAGTCTCTCCCTGAAAGTTTCCTCAATCCTCATTGCAAGTCTCAGTTTATCCATTTAGCCCTCCAAATTTTAAAGCATTTATTATTTGCACTACTTCAGTTCATAATGAGTTATAAATATTAAAGGGCAGAAGTTATGTGAAAGCATCAAACCATGACATTCTTAATGAACATTTCCTTCCATTCGTATACATGTTGATGACTAAGGGGTTTGTGTGAGAGATATTTGTATCTTCTTGCTGAAACTATAATTGTTTTGAGGACAAGTCCCTCATCTTACTTTATTTTCTCCTCACCCATCCCCACTTACATTCCTAGCAGTGCTTGGTATACAATAGTCGTATACACAAAAGATGTTTGCTAATAGGTTTTTAGACCTATGGAACTAAAGCCACCTCAACAAGAGATAAGATGCATGAGAAAACAATAGGCAACAGATTAGGTGAAATGGGTAGAAAGGGGTAATTGCACGCTGCCCTCTGGTGACGAGCTCTTGTAACACATGCCTGGTTTTGCTAATGTGTTAGCATCTGAGGCTGGCCAAGCAATGCAGACTGTGCTATTCTGAACTCTACCATGGAAATTAAGGAAAGTTATAAGCAGAAATACTCCTCAATGCCTCCCACATGGTGGTCCATTATGCTCACTCTTTCCTAAACTTCATTACAAGCCTATGAATTACATGTTATAATTATGCTCATTATACAGATAAGGAAAGTCAGGCATGGGCCTATAATGCATCTTATTCAAGGCTCACTCTTCTTCTCCTCCTTCTTTTCCTTCTCCTCCTCCTCCTCCTCCTCCTCCTCCTCGTCCTCCTCTTCTTCCTCTTCCTCCTTCTCCTTCTTCTTCCTCTTCCTCCTTCTCTCCTTCTCCTTCTTCTTTTTATTTTTTATTGGGGCATATTGGGGAACAGTGTGTTTTTCCAGGACTCATCAGCTCCAAGTCAAGTCGTGTTTTCAATCTAGTTGTGGAGAGCACAGCTCACTGGATCTTGTGGGAATCGAACCGGTGACCTTGGTGTTATGAGCACTGCGCTCTAACCAACTGAGCCATCTGACTGCCCCCAATCCTCATTCTTCTTGACACCAACTTCATATTTTTGTCATATTGGCACCCTGGGTGGAGCAAGGAAGGTAGCTGCTGGAAATGTCCTCTGCCCAAACCTACTCTCCCACTGTACATTTCAGAAGTTGGAGAAGTGGGAGGAAGTATAGGATTTGGTGTAAAGCTAAGGAATCAAAGGTCACAAAAAAAGCAAAATGATATCCTAAGCATTCTTCAGACTTTTCAGATGAATGTGAAATTATATAACACCCATCATCCAAAAATAGACATTTATTTGAAGTTTCGTGTTTTGTCTTAAACATTGATGTAGTTTTCATATTTTACTCCATATTCATCTATTTTTAATATAAAAAATAATATTTTTGGTTACTTATAATGGAGTCATCCAACATCTCATGTAGGTAACGGCTATTAAGAGCCAGGTACTCTGTAAACACAATATAGTTGAGGGATTATATTCCTGATATAATGATGGCTGGACTGAGAATTAGGAGACCTCAGTTTTATTTTATTTTATTTTTTCCAGTATTCTCAGAGAATTTATTTAAAAACTCATTGCAAACGGTAAAATATTAAAACCTAAAAGCACAATAAAAAGTGAACAATAATAGTTTCATATCACTAGGAGCTATAATACCATTTGCAATCTTTGACCAAGTTCTCTATACTAAGATGCAATAGAGGCTTGTACCATAGGTCATGTTTCATAAACAGTTGGTTTCATTTCCTTTTTAAAAAAAAATAGTTTCAGGTGTACAAAACAACATGAAGATAGACGTTTACACCCCTCACAAAGTGATAATGCCCCAAATCTGATGTCATACATAGTTATTATAATACCATTGTCTATATTTCCTATGCTGTACTTCACATCCTGTGACTCTCTCTCTCTCTCTCTCTCTCTCTCTCTCTCTCTCTCTATATATATATATATATATATATATATATATATACTCTCTCTCTCTCTCTCTATATATATATATATATATATACACACACACACACACATATATATTTATGTATGTGTGTATATATTATACACATATATAAATATATATACACCATATATATATATATATATATATATACACACACACACACACACACAAGTATATATGAATATATTTAATTATAGTTGACATTCAATATTATTCTACATCAGATTTAGGTGTACAGCGCAGTGGTCAGGCATCTACACAATCTATAAAGTGATCCCCCTGATAAGTCCAGTACCCATCTGGAACCCTACATAATCTTTATAACATTATTGATTATATTATCCATACTGTATTTCACATCCCCGTGACTATTTTGTGACTACTAATTTGTGCTGTCTTATTTCTCCCCCAACCCTCAACCTCCCTCCCATCTAGCAACCATCAGTGTTTTCTCCGAGGAAATTTCAGTTTTAAACTCAGCAAGTTCAGTAACTCAGGGTGAAATGGTAATTCACTGAGCATCTCAAATTATTCCTATATTTAAAGAATAAAGAGTGAAATGGATGACCTCTAAGAATCCAAGTCTCATCAAGGATCCAATTTTACTCATCATAAATGTTGCCCTGCTGGGAAATAGTAGAGAGGAGGCAGGCGCACTACACAACTCTTCCTTCTGGAAAACAGTGATCTCTGCTTTATTCAGATACAGAAAGTTAGAAGACATGTTGTTAAGAAAGGCATGCAGAAAAAAGACAAAAGTCAAATTAGAAAAAAGTAATACAAAGTGGCTTCTAGTGAATTGGCTAAAGGATGAGGTTCTGTATGTCTTAGACAGGCACCACGAAAATGTATTTATGATCCTTTTGTTCTACGTCTATAGCCTCTACTTTGTTTTGCTTATGAATCAATTAATTTTCTGGCCTCAAGATCATGCAATCAGTAGCAAAAAAATTATATTAAAGACTCAAAAAATTTGAAGTAACGCAAAAGTTATCATCTAGCTCTTCTATCTTGCCTTTCTCCATAGTCTGTAAGCCTTACCTCCCGAAAATATATTTCCTAACATCTCAACTCTGCTCTCATTTTATGTCCCCCCACCAACCATAATTTGATACCAGATCACACACTCGAAGCTTGCCTACCTGGTAAAGTTGTGATGAGAAAGAATCTAGTTAACACTGTTTTGAAAATCATAGCAAGATAGATCAGTATCAGGAAGAGGGGCAGTACCAGTAGTGTAGTGGTGGTCTCAGCAGCAGCTGCAATAGTGAAAGCATTCACACAGTGCTTCTTGACCTCCACGCAAGATAAAAAATGAAACTCCATTGTCCTTAGGCATCTTTCTGCTAAATAAAAATATTTAAATAAAGCTTAAAAGAGTACAGCATATCTAGTATTAGCTCCTGAAAGGTTTTGAGTGTGTGTGTGTGTATTTTGCTTTGCTACATGGAGGAGATCCGTAATTATTAACTCTGAACAACTGCCTATTTTTCTATTCTGTAGCAAAAATGTTTTGGGTCTGATTTTTGCGATTTCCACTGTGGGTAAGAAAAATGGAAGTGGCAGAGAATGGGCTCTACTCTGTTGTCCAGTAACATAGATCTGCTCTAACACCCCATTTTGGTGAATCAACACAAACATTTTACAATGAGCAATACTGGAATAAAGAGAAGGCACCCTGCACCTGGCGTGATTTTTCATGGACTCCAGACGCCTATACACAAAAATCACAAGACCAGCAGTCAAAGAAAATGCAAATTGCACAAGAGAGGAAGATAAAAAGATAACAAGTTCTTGCCTTTTGTTCAAAAACAAAAGAGACAATTCCATTCCATTTTCCCAGAAATCTGCAAATGTTCAGTTCCAGGCTGTTGCAATTATCCAGGTCGCTCCAGGTATAGTTGTTTTTTCCCCTATTAGGTTGAACATCTCTATAGATTAAGTGTCATCATTATTCCTTTACTAATAGAAATTCCATTAATAGCCTTTTTCATTCTTCAGAAGGAAATTGACTAAAAACTGGGGTATTACTAGACAGAAACGCAAGGCGAAGCCAAGAGGAATGAAATAGAGAAATGAATCCCACATGATTGACTATGATGAGTCAAGTAATACTTAGCGTCCAGAAAGGACAAAACACACTTGGAACACCGTGAACTGGAACTGAATCTCATCATTGAACAAATTCTATTTAGAGCTGACCTAAGCTTACAATGGTTCGAACTTGACATCTGGGGACAGGAGGCAGGGTCTGTGGAAGTGACACGGGCACTGAAGAGACAGGTTTCAAGGATGTATTTGACTCAAGAGGGATTATTTCTTCATTAATGTCATTTCTGCCCAAGTTCTCATCACAGTTTGAGTATTCGTCAACCCATACAGATTTACTTAGGAAACAGGATATTTAAGGCCCTGTACTTGGAACTGCAGAAAGTGGGAAGAGGAAGCACATGGTTTTGCTAGGACCACACAATATCATATGCAAATAAGAGAAATCCCTCAAAAGCTTATAAGACAAAGCAAAAAAATAGTAAAAGAGATACAGGGGCAAAGTAACATGGAGGGTGTGGAGGCAGGTGGAATGACAGCCAGAAGGCCTGGGTTCTCTCCTGTTCTTACTTCCTATATGACTTTAAACAAAGTACCTGACCCCTCATTTTTATCTTCAGGGAGTGTTAATCTGGGTTGAAATAATGAGGGAGAAGGCATATCATCTGGTTATGAGGTGTGACAGAAGTCTTGAGGAAGAGAGTATGAGTTTAGTCTTGAAGCATGGAACTTCACCTTAAAGCCCAATGCGCTCAACTGATTCGCTCACCTTCTCTTCAGCTCTCGTTCTGCCTTTTCTTGTAGAGCTGGATCCTGTCCTTAGACTACTAGCCACAAACCAGTCCCCGTCTTTGTTATACGTTCTTTGGTTGTGGAGAATAGTAAGACACTTGCATTAGCCTAAGCAAATTTGGAACTTATCAGGTTAAAAGGGCAGGAAGCATAGCAGGTTAACCACCTGATGAATAGGAATTAAGAACCTGGAATTCTGAGGGATGCAGGAAGCCATAATCTAGCCTGTCTCCACCTCTCAGTATTTCTGTCAGGCTCATCTTTCTTGGTATCATTCCTAGGGACCATGTGTTTTCTCATCTCCTTTTCTCTTTCCACATGTGTTTCATTCATGTATATTTGTTTACAAGCTTTCTCTGCTTCTCTATGCCTATGTCCTCAGTTCCAGTCACAGGCAGTTAACCTGTGGGCCAGACCATACATAGAGAGAGTAATGAAGCCTGGTGTCTGAAAGTTATCTCTTTCTCTTCCAAGGCTCTTTCTTTTCTAAGGCTCCAGTGCCTTAGTCTGGGCCTGAATTATTTTGGTTGACCTGCAGGATTCCTGACTTTAAATAAATGACCCAACTCTCATCCTTGTTCCTGAACTTCCTCCTTAAGGCTCAAAGAGGAAGATCAGGACTTGGGGAAAGTTGATAACTAGCCTTCATTCCATACTGTTCTTTCAAGCCTCCATGCCTTTGCACCTATTTTTCCATCCTCCCTCACCTCCTTCACCTATAAAACTCTATTTTAAAACAATCTCAAGATTTCTCTTCCCTTTTCAGTCTTCCTTGATCATCCTTCCCCTCCATTCCAAATAGATGGACCACTTCCACCTTGCTGCATTTACTGTGGTTTGTACATCCCTTGATTCCTGTTCCTATCACATGCTGTTACAGTTGTTTTGGTTTCAGTGGTTTTCTCTTTGTTCTAGTGATCCCATTATGAGAATGGGCTCTGGAGTCAGATAACTAGTTTCAAGGCCGGGCCTTTCCCATTATTAGCTATGTGATCATGGGAAACTTACTTAACCTCTATAAACTTTGTTAAAATGGAGATGATAACACTTACATCAGAGAGTTGTTGAGAGAATTGAGTAAAATATTATGTAAAGAATAACACATAATATAAAATAGGTGTTCAATAAATGCTGTCACTTTTACACTACCAGTGGAAACCAGGATGTGTCAGACAGGATGTACTAATTGTTTGCTAAAGAATTAATGTGTGTTTTATGACTACAAAATGTTTGGAAAAGAATATTTTGTTGTGTTTTGTTTGTAGTGGCTTTGAAAAATATCTTCAGTTGCTATATTATTCTGATAATAGATGTGTATCTGTATATTCATATGTGCAATATTGAATTGCAATTTTAAAAAATGCTATGAATTCTCATAGGACAGCATTCATGTATGCAATAGGAATATATATGTAATTGTTTATTTAATGTTTGTCTCCTTTACTAGAAGGCAAATGCCCTCAGGACAGGGTTTGAGCTCATTCTAGTTATTGCTATATGCCCAGGCATATTACAATTTATGATACATAAAAGGTATTTAATAAATATTGGTTGAATGAGCACATGGAAAAATGGACCACATGTACACAATTACTAAGTGTCTTTACAGTTCCCTCAACTTGGCATGTCCTCTTCCTCCATCATCATAGCATTTCAAAATTCTATTTAACCTTCAAAACCAAGCTGAGATACCCTTCCATGAAACTTGCCCCTAGTCTTAATTCTTATGGTAGTTCATAGGTACTAAGGGTATTCAACACTTTATACCTGGTATTAGAATGATTTATGTGTCCATTTGAAAATTCCTTGTGGGCAGAATTCCATGTAGGTTTCATAAGGGATTCTCCTGATTTATTCATTGTAGCATCTCTCCCAATGGAACTTGGCAAGCTCCATGACATTTACATTAGACCACACACAGCATCAGGAAAATCAACTTTGCATATTGCAGCAAGAGACTGTGGGGCACCATTTGGACAAGGGATAATACAGTCTGTCTTTCAAAATGGTGGTGTCTCAAAGAAGTTGAAGTGTACCTTCAGGTCCTTATTCTGTGCATAGGACCATGCCTGGAACATAGCAGGGGCTCAATAAAATGTGAGTAATGTGAAGGAACTAATAAGTGAATGGAAACACAGCCTGGTCTCTATAAAAAGAAGTCCTAATTATGGGACTGTTTTTACAAGTATATCCACTCACTCGCGTAATATAATAAAACACTAAAACATTTGATTTGCCTAGTACCCAAAAATACTGTCTAGAAGAATGTTCTTATAGCTTCAATAATAGGACCAATTTACAGGGCTTCATGAGAGACTTTTATTATTCTTCCGTTCAATAAATATTTAAGAGCTTGTGTTGGTTGGCACTGATGCTAAGGATATGGAAAATTCTGTGTTGCTGTTTTATGCTCAGGGTTCTTTATTCAAGTAGATGAACTTGCTTAATATTCCAGATTTGATCTTCACCTCATCATTATAGGACATAGTATGTTGTGTGAAATCAAATACCAAAACTTTGAAGGACTTCATAGTTCAGCTTCCTTCTTCCTGCAGACCATTTTGGGCAGTACACTAAGTAGGAGCTGCTTTAAGTTTCCTCTCACCGAGGTGAATTTTAGTCTGTATGCGGCGGTTGTATTATAACTGAGATTTCAAGTCAGGTGTATTAGTAGTCCACAGAACTGCACCGACTACGAAACCATTTGTGATCTATAGCTTATTGTGTTTGCGAGAGATGGTTCAGACCATTTTGGGGACTCTGCCTTCTAATGATGCATCAGGAATCCACACTCACAAGAGAGGCATAGAGGGCATTTACATACTTGTGATGTTATCAGGTAGTTTTCCTAAGACCAGCTACATCAATGTGTGTCTATACTTTCTACACATAGTTAATTTTCAAGTATTTTAAAAGAGAACTAGGTTTATTTTAAAGGAGGCGATGGAGTCTATATAACTTGTCATTTCCTTAATATGCTAACTACAACATGGTAAGGGATTTATTTTTAGGATTTGTTTGGATATCCTGAATAATGAAGGGTATCATTAGGCAAAAATGTCATATAACCATGTATGTATATATGTGTGTATCTGATATATATACACACACACACACACACACACACACACACACACACACACACATATATCTCACTGGGTTAAAAAAAGTGCGTAATGTATAGAATAAATGGGGTCTGTTTCTGAGACCTAAATGATACATACTGACAAATGAATGAATTGAGGCTGTATTTAAACAGAATTATTCTCAACTGATGGTAACATTTTAATAATGACTATGTTTTCTAAAATCGATCTTTATAAAATTAAGATGCTATAATGGTACATTTGATGCAAGGCTTGGAAGAAATTTGAGAAAATTTGAGATACTAGCAAATTTCTAATATCTTCTGAAAAAAACTTTAGAGCAGTCAAAATGAAGCAAGCATGAATAAAACTTGAATATGTCTTTGGGTATGTGTCCAGTAGGTGAAATTGGGAATAGACACTCAAATGGAAGAAAGAGTAGCCCACTGACTATGGAAATTGAATCGAAGGCTGTTTCCTTCCCATGAGGGTCTAATCCAAGCCTTAACACATATTCCTTCTCCCATCACCCCACTGTAATCGATGCTTTAGTAGAGGTTTATTGTTTTCTCCAGATGGAACTGAATATAAATCATTTTAGGAGGTCTGTATTGACAAAGCTAGTGATGAGGACTGCTATTTACTAACTGGAAATGCTGGAATTGGAGACTCCCATTCGTTAACTTCATTCATTCCTCACATGCTTCCCAAGCATTCTGTGTGGTTCCAGGCACCGTGCTAGGCTCTGGGAATAGATGCATTGTATATTCAATGCGTACAAAACAGGAAACTAAGAAACAGATAAATAAATGTAAGTTTCTTTTTCTAACTTATTTTCCTTTTCTCCTTCACTCCTAGAAGTTACCATATAATTAGAGAGACAGAGAAGAAAACATTAACAATAAATTTGTTAGGTGATACATCAAAAGTGCACATAAGGAACCAAGCAGGGAAAAGAGAACTCTGCCAGGCCAGAGAAAGCTCTATGAAGAAGGAGATACTTCAGCTTCACAAGAAGTATCATACTCTCCTTGATAAAATAAAGGAAGAAGAGTCGACAAATATAGGAGAAACAATCTATACATCAGCTTCCCATTAAAGTAGAATCATGATAACTTAATCTGATTTAGAGAGCTTCTCACCATTAGATTTTGAACGTGCAAAAATTATGTGTTACATCTTTAACAATCAAGATCAATATACAGAGAGCCAATTAGAGAATAGTATTCAATGAGAAGAACTTTAAATGTAACATAGTCTTTGAAACATTTAGATGATTCCAAGTTATAGGCAAAAATATATCGCCATCTAACTGAGTCACTTGAAAATAACATGAACTACGAAGATTTATTCCAATTATTGACAGGAACCTATCGTTTGAGTTTCTATGTCAGAAGCGCTGTTTTTCTTCAAGGATTCCAAATAATTTTTAGCAAAGATCAATTTCTAATAGTGTTCTTTTATCCCTAACAGATTATTTCAATCTTTCAAAATACATCTAATTAAAAAATCAGATATTTTAATACTCTTCTTCCTCATCCCATGTACCTCATCTCATACTATTAAATATAGCCAGTCTGATTCTTCCAGTGAAATAATTATAAGCACAAACATTTTTTTCTGCAACATAAGATATAATGACACGGACTCATTAATTCATTTTATATATCTATGAACTTGTATCAGCCATTTTTACAAATCTCTAAGTAGTGCCTGAGTACTTTATTAAAAAACAATCACAGTTTTCAAGAGAGGTTTTATGCTGGACTATACTTGAATAATCAAAGAACCAAAATGTAAGGATTAACTTTTGGCTTCTTGATCTAAGTACCAAACTCATTGCAAAATAGTCAAGTCATTCTAAATATTTTTTGGGGAACCAACCAAGCAATATACACTGCAAGCTGTTTCAAATTTTAACAGAGGGAATATCAATCTTGTGCCCTTTTTTAAATACACATTACTGCCAGAAACTGCTAACTTCAGTGGGATGAATTTTCTTAAATCACTCTTTACTCTTTTTCACTGATCTATGTTAGACCATATTAAGAATTCACATTTTATGCAGAACAAAAACAGACATATATTTATCCCAAACAAGAACTGCAGAGAAGGTACCACACATCTTTAAATGCATAGGCTACGTGTCATTTATCTATAGCTATAAAGAGAAAAAGAAGAAAAAAAAATCCCTCGGAAAATAAAAAGAAATTTTTCCTTACCGGAATGAACGCATGTTGCATAGCTTGTTCACATTGTTTTAAGGAAGCAATAGTATCCCACAAAAGCTGATAATTTTCAGCCTGGGAAGCACTTGGCCGTTGCATGGTGAAAGCTAGTAACACTCAAACTGAGCTCAAAGAACCCAGTTGAAGAAGGAAAAAACCCTGCAGATCTGTTACATAAACTTCTTAATTAGATCTGCTACACAAACTGCTATCTTAAGACTTAAAAAAAAAAAAGTTAATCAGAACATTTCTTTTGGGGGATAACTGGGCATGACTTGAACAGAGACAGATGTTTTCATTGGGAAGGATTTTTGTTCCCACACTTGTGAAAAGCAATCCCATCAGTATTCCCCTGTCTTTACATGGGTCTGGCGAACTGCGCATACCATAAGTGTGTGGGGGGAGAGAAGTAGGAGGGAGAGAGATGTGAAAAAATATTTCCACCAGAAGATTTGGGTGGCAGGCCACGGAAGTAGAATTTGAATAGCTTATGCAAAGTAGGAAAATTGAAGAGGGTGGGTTACATGCACACATATGTGTACGTATGCAGGTATCCACGCTTGTCTGCTGTGAGAAACACAATTCTATACATGCATTCTCACAGTGTCATGAATATGTACAATGCTCCTCTCAGTTTACTAGAGACCTAGATGTCATATAATTTTCATGTACAGAGTATTATTGTCTTCACTAACTACAGAGTTGTTTATCTGGGAGGATCTTTAAAGACTGGCCAGAAGGTTCTTGAGTATAAAATGCAGTTAATTTGTTTTATCTTAAAATTTAATAGTAATTGGAAGACCTTTCTGTTGTCTTATGTATTGGATAAGAGTCACCCTTATATCTTCTTCTAGGTAGAATGTACATAAATAATACCAGCAGAATTGAGCCTTTAAATATTCTTGGGACTTGAGCATGAGCAACACAAAATCGGAATGTGTTACCTCCAAAACAATTGCTTACACACTTTAACAACATCCCCCAAACCACGCCCCACTAAGTATAAGCACTAAATAAAATCTGAACAATAGAATACAGTAACATATTCTGAGTCTTCCTTTACCTAAGTCAGGATCCCACAATGTAAGGTCAGGCTCCACTAGCCCTCTACAGTCTCTGTGGGATTGGTGAGGTAGGGGGTAACACAGCTTGTAAGGTGGTGAGCCCTTAGAAGTTCCACGGGAATCTATACACCCAGGGTTAGTAACACAGTCCAAAATGGGGATCATCATTCAAGCATTTCTAGAGATAAAGGGTAAACTGAGGGCAATACACGGTATAACGAATACACTGTGCTTTTAATTGACCTAGAAAATCCAAGGAGTATAAAACAAGGTACAGACTGTAGAAAGATTTTGATAACATAAAGGAAGGATTTTTGCTGTAATATTTTTAGAAGAGCTGTATGATTTGGGTTACCTAGTTTTAGTACATTTGTACCCTGGTGATGGTGGATTTGTTCCTGCTAATGACCTTGTGGTGTGGAAATCTCACAGGCTGCTACCAGCAAAGCTTTCCTCTCATCTCAGTTACGTTTCAGTTTTGAATTAAAGGAGTTGCAGGTAGAATTGATCTTTTAAAATTTCTACCTGGGCTAATGTGTAAGGAGGTTGTTTTTCCTTAATATTTCATGAGTACACACCAGAAGGCTATTGCCATTAGAGCGTCTGTTTTTCAATCTCAATTCAACAAAACTTTTCTTTTTTCTCATTCATGGTGTTCTTCTGTTCAGCTCACACCCACAGTTCCTCCTCTGCCTTCATTTCTGCCCTTATACTCGCCCATCTGCCCCAGCCACATGCTTCTTTCTCATGCTCTGTCGACCAGGCAGCCCACAACTTCCAGAAAATATTCCTTCACTAGTAAATGTTCTGTATTTCTCAGCAAATGATAGGAAAATAAAAAGTTATTTCCTAAGTTATCCTCCAAAATTCCAGCCAATCGTTTTTGAATTCCATAAGCAAATGCTCATTATTTTTCTAGACTCCAACCTCTGGGTCTTTTGTCATGCCTTGCACTTATATCGTTTGTTCATCAGGTCCCCATCAGTCTTTCACTTAAGCAGCATCTCCTAAAATATTCTCATTTCCTTATTCTTTGGAAAAAGTGTAGAGAATCCATAGTCTCTGCATGTAGAAAGTCTACATAAAAATGCCCTTGGAATCATGCATGCATTAATTTATTCATTGGTCCAACAAACCTATTCATCATCTCCCATGTGCTATATTTTTTATTGCACTATGGGAAAATGGCTATTATCAGATGTTGATTCTGTCTTTAAGGAGTTTAAAGTATAATTGAAGGGATGATGCATGGGCATGAATAATAAAAATACAAATTAAAAAAAGGGTAAGGGTCATAAAAGAGGTAGTATAAACTATTCATAAAACAATGAAAACAAACAAAAAAAAACATATACCCATTGGGAAAATTAGGGCCATCTCATGGAAGATTTAGCACTTGGCTAGAGCTTGAAGTTAGGGTAAAATTTGGACATTCAGACATAGGTAGGGGCCATTCTTGAAGAAGGAAAGGTAGAGCAAAGACACAGAGTGGAAAAGTAGAAGTTAGGTTGGTTTAGAAGGAAAATGGCACCAAAAATCTTAATACTCAGATTTATACTGGAGCCAAGGCTATTTTTGAATAAAAGACTCAATAACTTGGTAGTCCCAATGCTAACCAATTTTAGCTTTAACCAACTGTTAGAGCACTGAGGTGCATAAATACAGTGAAACTCTTAAACCTCATGTGGTGGTAAATTCCATATATTTATCCCCACTTTTCAAAATAAGTACATTCGATATACTTTTGGAGGCTTTACATTTAGGTCATATTATTAGTTAATTAGTTACTTGGTTCTTATTAAGTACATATAACATGTTTTGCACCTTAACATTCAAGTTGGGTCTACCATGAAGCTTCTCTGATCAAATATTTGACTTAGTTCATTTTGACTCAGTTTAACAAACATTTATTAAGTTCTATTATTCACTAAGCACTGTGTTATAAACAGAGACTACAAAGATAAATATAATTTCAGTCATCTGTTTCTTTCCAGCATCTATTCAATGTACATTTTTCCCTGCCCACAAAGGACAGTGCACATATTTTCTTCCTGTTAATACAATGCCTGATATATAATGGCTCCCATTTTTCTGTTAAACACTCAGTCACTAGGTCATATGTCTGTCATATCTAAATATATTGCCATGCTCTATATTAGATTACAGGCCTCAGAATAAATGTTTTCTGCTGGTGATTTGTTTAAATATAACTTCCTGGCAATTGTACTTCCAGTAAAAATGGAGTAACAGGACTTGGATTTACACTCCTATCGGAAACAAACAAAAAACTGAACAAAACATATGAAATGATTAATTTCAATAATGGACAGCAGACAACTAAGAACAGTGAACTCTGAGAGACAGGAAACAAACAAGGTAAGGCCCTGTGACTGCTCCATTTACAATCATAAACGTCCAGGCCACATTGCAAGGAGGAAGAATCCAGTTGACCCAATAGACTTGTTGAACTGAAGATATAGAGTTAGTTTTCCAGAGAAATTAAAGCAAAAATGGAAAATAAGAAATTCATAATTACAATTTATATAAAATACAGAAAGTCAATGAAACTGACAGCTAGTTCTTTGAGATTATCAATAAAATTGATAACTCTCTAGCAAGACTAATGACAAAAAAAGAGAAAATAAATAAATTATCAAACTTAGGAATGAGGAAAACATTACCACAGATTCTATAGCCTGAAAGGGCTAATAAGAAAATCTTATAAATAATTTTATGCCAATAAATTTGACAACTTAGATGAATTGGATGGATTCCTTAAGAGATAAAAGCTACTAAAGCTTACTTAAGGAAAATAAGTAACCTAAATAGTCATATCATATATCTAATAAAGATATTGACTTTGTAATTAAAAACCTACCACCAATAAACTCCGGGCCTGGATGGCTTCACTGATGAATTCTGCTAATCATTTAAGGAAGAAATAGTAATATTTCTACACAAACTCTTTCGGAGAACTTAAGAGGAAGGGATACTTTCCAACTCATTTTTTGAGATCAGCATTGCCCTGGTACCAAACCAGATGAAAATATTATAGGAAAAGCAAATACCCATATGTCCTAATGAATATATATTCAAAAATTCTAAACAAAATTTTAGCAAATTGAATTTAACAATTTGTAAAAAGGACAATGTACACAACCAAGTAAATTTAACATTTGAAAATGATCCAATATAATTCATTGTATTAGAATTTTTTAAAGAAAAAAATATAACCAGCCTATGTTATGATCATCTTAACAGGCAGAGAAACAACACTTTATAAAATCTAATACCCATTTCTGGTTAGAAAACAAAAGACATTCTCAGGACAAGAAAAAGATGTTCCTTTTCACTACTTCTATTCAGCATTGTCTGGGATATACAAGAAAGTGCAGTCAACAAAAATATTATAAAAGAAGAAACAACAGTATTTTTCTTTACATTTGACATAATTGTCTAATGTGGAAAATCTCATGGAATCTAAAGCAACTTTTAGAATTTATAAATGAGTTTAGCAAGGTTGCAGTGTCCAACCTCAATATACAAAGCTCAATTGCATTTCTCTATACTAGCAAAAATAAGTAGAAACTGAAATAAAAATTAATAAAATTTACAATAAGATAAAAATATAAAACTTAGGAATAAACTTTATAAAACATGTGTAGTCATGTACATTGAAAACAATAAACATTTCCAGAGAGAAATTAAAGACATATAAATGGAGAGATTTACTATGTTCCTAGGTAAGAAGACTCCATATTGTTAAGATGTCATGCTCTGATAATTGATTTATAGAGTCGATGCAATGCAATCCCAGTCAAAACCTAGCAAGGTAATTTGTTTCCTTGTTTTTTTTTCCTGGAGCAACTGACAAGCTGATTCTAAAATCATATAGAAATTCAAAGAATATAGAATAGCCAAAACAACATTGAGAAAAAATAAAATTGGAGGAAAAATACTGTTTTTGAGACTTATTATAAAGTTAAGGTCATCAAAATAGTATGACTCTGGTATAAAGATAGATGGATAGATCAATGGAACAAAATAGAAACTCCAGGAATTGACTTACACTGATAGACAACAGATTTTTAACATAGGTACAAAGGTAATTCATTGGAGAAAAAAAAGGAATCTTTTTAACAAATGATTTTGAAACAATTAGATATCTATATGCAAAATAACACATTTTGATGTACACCTCTCACTACATATTAACTCAACATAGATTATAGACCTACATGTAAAATCTAAATAAAACTTCTAAAAGAAAACAAAGGAGAAAATCTTTGTGACCTTAGATTAGATACGACAAAAGCACAATCAGAAAAGAACAAACTGTACATGACAGAACAAAAGAACAATTGGGCGATAAACTAGACACTATGAAACTTAAAAAAAAATGTTTTTGAAAAACACTGCTAAGAGAATGAAGATTCTAGCCACAGAATGGAGAAAATCTTTCAAATCATGTTTCTAATGAAGGATTTGTTTCTAAAACATATAAAAAAAACTCTCAAAATTCAATAATAAGGAAACAATCCAATTAGAAATGAGAAAAACCTTTTAACAGACACTTCATCAATGAAAACATATAGGTATTAAATAAGCATATGAAAAGATGGCCAACATGATGATTTGTTAGAGCAATAAAACCTAAAATCATGAGATACCACCCCACATTTATTAGAATGGCTAATAGTAAAAAAGACTGACCAAGTGTTAAGGAAGATGGGGAACATGGGAACTCTCATACACTGCTGGTGGGAATATATATGGTACAATCTCTCTGAAAACAGTTCAGTGGTTTCTTAGAAAGTTAGACATACATCTACTGTATGATTTGACCATTCTACTCCTAGATGTTTACCCAAGAGAAATGAAAGAAATGTCCAGTCAATGATTTGTACACAAATGTGTACAACAGCTTTATGTGTAATCATGAAAACTGTTACATCATCAACAGGTAAGCAGATAAGCAATTTGCGATAGATCTATACAATGGAGTACTATTCAATAATAAAAAGGAATGAACTATTGATATACACAACACATGGATGAATCTCAAAATAATCATGCTGAATGAAAGCAAACAGAAAGAGTACATAATGTGAGATTTCATTTATAGAAAATTCTAGAAAATGTAAACTGATCTACATGGGACAGAAAGGAGAATTTAGGACTAGAGAAGTAAGAAGAGTGTGGGGAGGGAGTTGGAAGGAAGGATTACAAAGGGGCATGAGGAAAGTTTTGAGGGCAATGGATATATTCAGTATCTTGAATGGCTGGTTTCATATGTCAAAACATATCACATTGTGCAGTTCATCAAATACCAGTTATGTACAGTTCATCGAATATCAATTATACCTCATTGAAACTATACATATCATTGAAACTATATATATATATATACATATATATATATATATAGTTTTTTAACGAATATATATATTCGTTAAAAAGTTCTTAGAAAAACCATCAGAAAATCTCACTCTCTTAAGTTTTATCCAAAGCGACAAGCTCTGTCTTCATTTAATGTTATGATCTTGTATGGTGTTCCATCTCCCACAGGTGGGGAGAGGATTAGAAAGTATTGATTTTCTAGCAGGAAGGGAAGCAAAGGATATGCATGAATTTAACTAGAAGAAAGCGCTGGGATTTCATATGCAGGGGCCTTATTCTTAGTTATGATTTTTGCCCCAATTAGCTGTAAGATCTTGGTTCAATCATTTGCTTTGACAAGCTTCAATTGCTTATCTATAAGGAAGAGGTTAGACTCAACCATCTCTTGTGTCTTTCAGAGCTATAATTCAGTGATCTATAAATGTATTTTAATTCTCAATTAGCCCGTTTTCCTCCCAAAGCGAACAATTGCAGGCATAGTCTTAAATTTAGCAAAAATATCCCATGTAATTTTGAATTATGAATTATGTCATGCATAATCTCTAATAAGACCATAAACTCTCTTGGTATGGTCCTTCACCTTAAAATTTCTGGCTTCCCATCACATTTAAAGTTCAGAGTCTACATCATTGTAACAGTGGCATTATAATTGGTATTAAAATTATAAGGATAGGAATATCCTTATAATCCTTTTACTCCTTAAAATAACTACTTTCCAATGCAACACCCCTCTCACCCTCTGAAAGTATTATTCCCAATTTACAGATAGAGAAGTAGGTCCACAGAGGTTAATGTAACCTGCTTGACCTCTTATTAGCCATCTGACCTTGGAGAAGTTTCTCTTTCCTTTAGTTTCTTGTCTGTAAAATGGAGATTATAGCACTACTTATCTCATAGAATTGTTGAGGACAAAACGAGTTAATATTTGTAAAACTTTAGAGCAGAGCCTGGCACATAGATCTCTTATTAGTGTTTACAAAATCATTCTATTCCATTTTAATTTATTAATATGTTTAATAAGTAAAAATTAAATATTAAAGTAAGCAATAAATAAGATCTAAGATAAATTCATATCTTTTGGCTCTTTGTCCAATACATATTTGGCCAGTGATCAGTAAATATTTCGGTAATTGCAGATTCACCTCTCCTGACCACCACCACATCCTAATCTAATGTTCTTTCTCCCTGAACACTATTTGTTGTCTTCATAGTTCCCAGCTTAACTTGAAATATATTGATTTATTTGCTTTTTATTTCTAGTCTCCCTCACTTTAGGAAGAGAAACAAACGTGCTGTCAGCACCAGCACAGTGCCTGGCATTCCACCGACTTTCAGTGTTTGCTTGATATTATTGGTATTAATGGCGCTTAAAATAGATAAAGGCATATTTAAAGGCATAGAGGCATAGAACTTCAAAAGCATGTGTTAGTCCATTTACCACATTCTTCTACATTTTCAAAGATCTATGGTGAATTTGGGTATGGTTCTCATCAAAAACTCACATGTGACCCATTTTCTCCTATTTAAGAGAGAATGGCACTTCTTTCTTGATGGGGCAAGACTCACAGGACTGTACCAGGGTAAAAGGGTAAATGTACTTTCACTGTATGCGCTAGTGTTCCAGGTGTCATGAAACAACCAGCGGTATATCAAAATCCATGCAATAAAGAACTGTGCTATACAGTGAACCAATCAGTCAGACTTCACATGTGATGAAGGGATGCGAGTCACAGCAGAGTCTTATTTCACGCTCTCTGCAGTCTTTGGGATTCTAAGTCCCGTATTACAAGGGAGAGAATGTAAGTGATCCCAAAGAAGCTGACTGAAACTGGCAGAACACCAGGTCTTGTTTAAACATAGTTCTGCTGAACACTAGACCACAGCATGTGAAACCTCCGGCCAGAGTTAAGGCTGGGGCTAACCCAGATAGAACTACGAGACGGATCAAGCCTGTCTTCCTCATCTTTTTCCCCTTCAAGAACCCCCAGGCCTTCTCCTCTGATCTACCCTGGCAGGAGGAACGCTACATGAACGCATTTATGGGAGAGTACGAAGAACTTCATATAGCTCTCCCCCACTTTCTTTCTGGATTCTTGTTGAAAGCAGGGGTCATTCTTATTCATCTGTTTTTCCCCAGGCCCTAGCATACTGCCTAGCATATAATGAGAGACAACAAAGGTTTGCAAAATAAATGGATGGAGATGGAAAATATTGTACTCAATGCTGATAATAATAGTAATTTCGTAGATTTGTAGAGGACAGTGTGGTTGACAAAGCACTTTCACAACTAGGAATTCTCTTCTCTCTTACTTTTTTTACGGCCTCTGTGTTCCCTTATTTAAATATTGGTGTATTGGTCGCTCCCTCACTTATATTCTTGACCCAGATTTCTCTCCTGAAGTGGATATCCTGTTGCCTGCTGGTCATCTCCACTGAGGTATCTCACTGACATCTCAGATGTATCACCTTCAAAATCTGAGGTACTATCCTCTTTCCTCCCCCTCAAATTTACTCTCTTTCATTTCTTCATCCAGTAAACCCCAGCTCCTTCCACTCAGTTGCTCAAGCCATGTGCCTTCATCTCAGGTCCCCAATATCCACTTCCTCATGACCCTTCAGGCCTGGTCTCCAATGTCTCCTGTCTCCAATGTCATCTTGGGCCCTCTCCCCACTCTCTGTGCCCCAACCCCACAGGCCTGCTCCTAATACTTAGGACATGAAGAAGCTAATTGGTTCCTATGCAAATGCTAGTTACTCTGCCTCAAATCTCTCCCACCTCTTCTCCACAATTCTCTCCTACTTATAATAATTCGTCAAATCTCAGTTCCACTGAGCACTGTAGGAGGCTTAGAGGCATCTCTGTCCTCTACTTACTAGATGCCAGTAGTACCCCCTTCCCCAAATTGTGACAACCCAATAGGTCTCTAGACATTGCCAAATGAACCCTGAGGGGACAAAATCAAATCCAGTTGAGAAACACTGCCCTAGACCTTCATCAGGATATCCTGTCATAGCTTTTCATGGAATCGGGTCTCTACACCACTTTTATGGTGTGATTTTTAGATTATTGTTGAACTCCCATTGGACTATCCCTTATGGATAGAGTTATTTTGTTTATCATTGTGCCCTGTATATACATAGTGCATATTATGAGATAGGTGCTCAGTGAATATTTGGTGAATAAATGAATGAATTTGGTTATTGCAAAAACCATATGGATATGTACAACCAGAATTAGCACTCCCATTTCTAATTGGAGGTTAACAGATACATCGAGTGCTTACGTGGCTGGTGTGTATCACACTATCATTAATGGTATATATGTATAGGACTTGAACTTAGATTTTATCACCGCCAGTTCTTCTTATCAGCATATATCATTTTACTATCATTACTACTTTTTTAACCTTGTCTGATTATTTTTATCTCCTTCCCTTCCAAGTATCTCATTGTATTTTGTCCTTGCAGTCTATGCAACGGTAATATACATTTAGCTATTTCTCAAGGTT